>NW_028263377.1:17348136-17664247 GCF_051168715.1 Poecilia mexicana | reverse complement strand
GGCATTGCAAAGGAGAACCAAATAAGAAGTTACTAAAATAGATTGGGACGAAGCAGAAAGGAAGATTTGTGTTTCAGCATTTCCACAAACTGCGCTTATTCCTGCGTTAACTTACCTTCACTTCTCGTGACAACCAGCAGTTACAGTTTTTCCACTCATGAAATATGACGGCAGGTCATACTTGTTCTCCACGGCTTTCTGCCTTTATTTAGCAGATCTCATTAGGTTCTCACTGGCCAAAGAGTTAGCAGCTGATAGATGACAAGCAAGGAGTCACAGTTCCATAGTAACCGTATGATTAGTGTTGTCCATGTTTCTGGGCGAGCTGGTCATTAAATGAAACCAGCTCGCTGTGATTTATGGATTCTGCAAGACACATTCTCCAGTGAACCAGTGCTTCAGAATCCCGAAACAACTGCTCCCTTTTAATGTTTCCACACTGTAGTCATAACCATGCAAGTTAATGATCTCTGCTAGAATATTTAAAGGGGGAGTCAAAAGAGGGGCAGCTTAATCTGCAGCAGCAGTGAAACTGTCAGAGCTTTCCATCACCAGAGAACTCGTTCACATATTTCACAACAGGTCAAGGGAACCAGTGAAATAATCCAAATGGTTTTTAAGATGCAGTAAAGTAGCCAATCTGGAATATGCAAATACCGAATAGATCTGAATGCATGCATTTGGAGAGATGCAGAAACAACCCAAACTGCTTGCGATGACAACAGTAATTTTAACAATAAAATGTTTTTTTTCTCCCTCAGGTTGTGGTTTTGTGACACTATGCGCACAACTGACACTTAATTTCACTTTAAATCCATATTTACCTTTTTTTTATTCTTTTTTTTTTAATTCCTGACCTGAGCTTTCATACAGCATTTCTAAAGCCAAATATAGTTTGTGGGCTGTTTTTATGTGCCTCATAATAGTCGCGTTGTATTAATTCGTTTTTATCACACTTTTATTTTTTTTTCTATAAGTACAATAAAACTGAGTTACGGATCTTACCTTGTGCCTGAGCGCTTGGGATACAAGTCGACAAGAGCAGAATCCAAAAGGACATCCACACCTGTCCATTCAGCCCAGGTCCAAACATGCTCCGCGGCGGTACCGTCGAGCCCCAGCTGCGGATTTCCCGTCTCCCCGCCGGGAACATGTTGCTCGGTGATTGCCACAGACTCCCCTTAAAAGTGTCCTGACTGCTGCTGCTGCTGCTGCTCCTCCTGCTGCTCCTGTTCCGTCTGCCGCCGCTGCTGCCACTGGTCCTGTGCGTCAGAATGCTCTTCGGTGCTGATGGGGGGTGAGTGACCGGAGGGGAGCGTGGACAACAGAGTCCGCCGGAGAGCGCGGGGCACGCAGACTGGCACGCGGAGGAATGACAAAAAAAAAAAAAAAAAGAAAAAAAGAAAGAAAGGGAGAAAAAAAAATCCTACGGACAAGTCCCGCATGAGCAAGGCGGAGTCAGTCCAATTGAATTTGCCCGGCTGTCAAGTATTTGAGACCGGGTATCGACATCATGTCTTTACTGTAGCCCTGAATAAACTCTAGATTAATAGCAGAAATATCATTCACGAAAAAAAAGAGAGAGAGATGAGGAGAAGCGATATGTCGGCCAAAAGTTTGACAGATAACAGTTTGTTTTCATATCGAGCTGAGGGCGAAAGTCTAAGTAATAAAACAGTGACAAATTCAATGTCTTTAGCTCTCTCTGGTGTGTGAGCGCGCGCGCTGGTGAACCTGGTCAAATACATTTTCTTTTTTTCTTTTTGGGATTTAAAGAGACAATTTTCAATACAACCCCCCTTTTATGAATTGAGCACCATATAGACTGTGTCAGCCACGCACAATCTGAGCCAAGTAATGTCAAGCCCGAGAGCTCTGTGCACTATTGCCACCACGTGGTAGAAAGTAGAAGAAAACATCCATTTGGACAGCTGTGATTGATTGTTGACACACTAAAACCAAAAAGCCTGGATTACAAAAACAACCTGATGACAACTAAATCTGTCCAAACACGTTTGTCCCCCCCCCCTCCTGCCTAGTGTTGAAGAAATCATGAACTGGGTCACACGGGCTCCAAAAGTCAGTGCTATTTCTGTCATGTAAATACATTTATTTTTGCGTTGGTTGCAGTTCAATGTGGCTCTATGTCATAAGCTGCACAAACCAGGGTAGACAGAGTGCACCTGAGCAATCGGATGTGATTCAGGAAGCAGCCTGAGATCAAGAAGGACTGCCTAACACTGCTCCCCCCACCCCTAAAATGTTTCTTCTCTCATCAGACAAAAGGATTAAAGGCATGTTTGAGTACACAGAAAATCCTGGGCACTTCGGAAATACAGGCGAGGGTACATGCGAGCTGTGATACCAGCTTTGTTGTCCTTGCTCCTTTTGAACTCGCTGAAAAATGCATGCGGGGAAGGTAAGCTTCAAAGAGCTGTCACAGCGTATCTGTACGTCTGCCATTAGATCCTGCGAGTTAAAAGACCAGCAGTAACGCAGACTAACAGGGAACATCTGAGCTACCACAAGCTAAATAAAGTCTGCCGTTGCTTCTCATGTGTAAACAGGGGCGGTATTCTCTTCTTACCTCCACGCTGTGAGATTGTTCAGATGTCCTTTTACTCAAATGTCCCTCCCACCCCAGCGTCTTCCAACTTCTCAATGTCAACAGGAGCTCATTTGGTGCCATTCCCCGCTCTCTCCTTTTATTTCCTCTCTCCTCAACCTACTTGCACCTCATGTTCCAACCCCTACTGATAATGATGTGCTGATTATGAGGCTCTTAGGCCGGCAGATTGCTCTCCAGTCTCATTCGCATGCAGCGGAAAATTGCTGCTGTCTTGGAGCCCCCACCCTGCTGCGCGTATCAGGCAGGTTGACATTAGCAAGCTGCTGGGAACAGCGCTCAGGCATGAGGGCAGGTGCTCCGTCTCTGTCTCCATAACTGCTCTGCTGCAGAGGAAACAGAGGCTGCCTGATGCTACGAGCCATGCTGTGGGGGCACCACAGGCAGGTGTCAAACAATACAGCATTGTGTTGCTGACATTTAGGCATGCATGCTTTCTGAATAGGTATTTTCATTTGCCAAGTGACACACCACGGTTCACGGTTTTGCAAACAGGGCTGGGAAAAATGACCCCTGCATCTATTAACATAAAAACCACCATTAAGTTATTTAATGAATGCCAGAAATCATGTACTATAGTGTTCTTAATTAAGCAAATTAAGCCTCTTAGTAGGTTAAATTAACATTATTGACTAAATAGGTGGACCAAAAGTTATCTCGGCAGCCAATTATGGCCTAAATTAATTGAAATTGGACAGTCAAATTACCTCAGCACTAACTAATTTATAAATGTCTTTTATATATATATTTCCCCCCCCCCCTACTTTTCTTAAAGCTTTGACGTTTTCAGTTAATGTTGATTATCCGGCCAAGTCTTCAAGGAAATTTTCACAGCCATTAATGGTCCTCGCATAATTGCCGCTCTGGGTGAGACCTTTCTTTTGCGACCACCCTAACTAATTAAAATTCAGGAAATCATCAAAATTTTGGGTTGAGCGAAATTACAGAGCAGTCCTGCACAAAGATTGCAAAATACTCTCCCTTTTCTTAGCAGCATGCTTGTGCCGCCAACTCCCCGTGTGTAAAAGCAATAGAAAACTTGTTGAAGGGGCAACTGACAAGTAAATAATAAATTTTAATCTGTTGCCTGTGGACTCCCCTTTTTCTTATCCTGTCCACTGCAAAAGACCCAGAGCAAAATCTGCCTCTGTTCAAAGCGTTAGGAAAAGTACCTGTTCTGTTAGTGGTTAAAACCAAGTCATTACTTCATTGAAGCCTGATGTGGCAGAATGTCATGAAACTTTTAACAGGTTTATATTTACCTCTGTGTTGCATCACCCCTCCTTTCAGTCTGTAGACATTTGGGAACTGAAGGGGTCGATTGCTGTAGACTTAAAAACAAAATATTTTCCCATTCTTGGCTGAGGAGGGATTTCAGATGCTCAACCTTCTTTTTTTCTCTCTAGCCATGTCTTTAAATTTGTCAGTAGCTGAAGAAAAAAAAAAAAAAAAAAGGCTGAGCTGGTTGTTGGACCTTTCGTTTCACTTGCTTAGAAAGTAATTTGACAATGAAATAATAACATTTGTAATGTGTTACGTAGGAAAACAAAATGTATTTTTGATGCAATGAATTCTAACAAATTTTCAACTGACCCTCATGCAAGAAAAGACTTAGACTGGAAATGTTTCCTTCTAAGAACTTTGTCTGCTACTTACTTTTTTAATCCTGATATTAATATTCTACTTTTCTGATACTGAAATAGTTCAGCCAATGTGCAATGAATCTGTACAACTACGAGTTTCATTTTCTGAAATAGGAGACAAAAAAAAATCTTCCCCCTTTTCACAATTTTGTATCTTTCAGAGCTGTATAAACAACTTGCTCAGCAGAAGCCTTTTGTAACTTACCCTCATCTATTAGAGGGTGTCTTTGACTGCTTGCTGGACAACATGTTGCCAGATTACTTTAGGTTAACATCAGCAAAACTGACAACAATTTTCAAATAGCAAACCAGCTCAATTCCTGTTTCCTTTGGCTTACCAGATGGGAACTGCTCTACGGTTTCTGAAAGCTGCTCTCGTTCTATCAACTTGCACCATCTGAAATGAGCTGATTTAAACAAGCTTTGTTTAAGATTGGCCCTGTGCTGCCTCACTCATGCATGCAAGCACAAAGGTGCTAAGGGAAACGAAGTGACCATGAAATAGCAAGCTTTTCATCTGTGGGGGTAGACATTTGTGTTTCCATGGAGTATGTCTCTTTTAAAGTAGAAAACAGGCTGATCGCTCTCCCCACCTTTGTTTCTTCCTCTTATTTTTTTTTCTTTTTCTTCTACACAGCCCATCATTTGGCACACATGTTGCTGATTTTGCAGCATGGTTGTGGGTTTTTCTTTCTTGTAAATGAAAAAGCGTTCTCTCACAAGTGCCAGCAGATTGCACGCACACTGCGCGGGGCTGCTGCATCAATCATGACACCTCGTCTACAGTACCTCACAGATAAAATCTGATTTATGCCCAGTAACAGATCACCTCACAGCTCCTTCTCTGAGACAGAGGTATGGCTGCAAATTGAAACATGAAAAACACATCCGAACTCCTGCTGCAAGATGAATAACAGTTTCTGAGCAAAAGACATTAGTGTAAAGCATCATATACTCATGTTCAGATCTGTTTTCTCTCCTCAGCAAAACCTAAATGCATTCTTCTTCATCAATCCTGATCAGTTTGTAAAAGGAAATGATTCTGAACGTACGCCTCTACCACATTGTAAGATCTTAAAGCTATAGTATGCAACTTTTATAAAATACTAAAAAAAAAAAAAAAAAAAAAAAATATATATATATATATATATATATATATATTTGTATATATATATATATATATATATATATATATATATATATATATATATATATATTTTTTTTTTTTTTTTTTTTTTTACATATTTGTTGGAACTGTCTATGTTGTGACAGTAAAATATGAGACAGATAATATGTGAACAAAAAAAAAAAAAATCAAGCTTTTCTGCCTGGCCCCATTGCTAACTAGAAACAACCAATCGGAGCCCAGGGGAGGGTCTTAGCACTGTATATAATGCTCGTGTTCATGCCTCTTGCCTCAAACTATGACTATGCCATAAACAAGAAACAAGAGATTGGCCTTTGGGTGTTTTTCTTTGGTCAGCAACCTTAACCTCAACTGAGGCAGATGAGACTTGAAGTGTTTTAGATATTGCTCTAGGTTCTTTTGTGACTTTGTAAGCTGTGCCCTCTTGCAGTAATTTTGGTAGGCCTCCCTTTTCTAGGATGATTCATGGCTGTTCTATATTTCGTCTCTCTGTAGATAATGTCTCTTACTGTAGTTCACTGGAGTCCTAAAAGGTTTTGAAACCTTTTGTAACACTTGACTTAGATGTCAATATTTTTGCTTCTTATCTGCTCTAGAATTTCTTGAGATCAGGCTGCAATATATTGCTTTTAGAGATACTGTAGTTTGTTTTATGCCATCAGATTGATTCTGTTGAAGTGATTTCTTCATTCCACTTGTCAGGGAGTAAAAAGGCCTGGGCAGTTAGGGGAACTGAACTGAAAAGCAAGGTTAACTAAAGTTAATTTACAATTTAACGAAGGGGAGTGTAGAGCGAGGGGGCCAGTTCACGTAGCCCACAATGGTGTGGATAGTCTCTTTCTCTTAATAAAAGTTTTTTTTTTGTTTTTGTTTGATGGACTGAAATAATTAAGAATGACAAAAAAGCAAAGACAGAAGAAATCTCTAAGGGAGCAAATACTGTTTAATGCAACTGTATATGTTGTTTAAAGCAATATTAGGAAGGTCTCAGAATATTAACAATATCAAAATATTATTCCACTATTTCCTAGGGGACAACTCAGTTAAGAATATTGCCTTGAATCACTGGCATAATTGGTTTCCTCCAGTCTCACTTTGATGTAAATAACATTAGCAATTTTCCACTCATTTTGCATTGATCCTTCTCTGTGGAATTGTGCCCCAAGAAGCGGCTGGAAATTGAATGTCTCAAACCGAAGATGTGAAACGCGCATTTCATTCAAGCTGTCAGAGAGGCTGCAGCCACCTGAAAGATGCAACATTACTTGGATTGATTTTGTACCTTGCCCAGCAGCGATTCCTGTCCGCCATGCGCTGAGGGAAACGAGCTCCAGAAATGGCATGCACCTACGTGCATATGTTACATTTGATGCACCACCGAGTGAGGCGGTTGCTGCATAAATCTGCCTTGTGCTGCTGGACGACATATTGCCGGTGTTTGCTCTCAGAAGGGCTATTTTCACAAATCGGCTATGCTTTAGCAATTTGACATTTGCTGAGTGATTGCTGTGTTTCCATGTCACGCCGCGTGACCTTCAAGACTCAGAGTTGACAATTATTGTTTCAACTGGCTCTCCAAGTCCGTGATGTGCTGCGCAATGTAAGGTTGAAACAGAAATCATTGCAGCTAGAGTTTCTCTGTTTTTTCCTCTCATCTAATAAAGAACAATATGCTTCTTGCTGATCGTTGTTGTCGAATTTTAAAAAAAAAAAGTGTAAAGATTGAGTTTGAGCTCTGCATACACAACGCAGAAATCAATGTTTACCACACTTTACTGCAGTTATATGAGTTTTTTGTTGTGAATAAATCAATTTAGCTGGTCGATTATAACAACAACCTTTTTCTTCTTGCACGAGGCAAAACGTTCATGAATCACAAACAGATGGTATTGAAGTTGGAATGCGACAAAGTGAATCTGCAGACATCTCAACTCTGATCATTTTAGATCAGCAGCTAATAAAGCTGGAGTTTGTCTTTGATCTATATCTCTGTAAAAATAATTCAGAGCACTTTCTTGTATACTAGCCCTCAAAAGTGTGGGCAGCCATATTAAAATGGTACGTTTGTGTGAGACAGTGAGTCCACCTTTGCTGTGACTTAAATCAAGTATAATTGAACAAAAACAAACAAATCGGTTGTATTTAAGCTGATGTGTTCTACATGTGATTCAAATCTCATTTTTCTGCATATGTAAGAGGTGTGAATGTAAAATGGTAGCCTTTTCATTCATAGTAAATATCCAAGTCTGGCTAGAATCTTCTAAACCTTTTTGGGGGAAATATGCCATGGCTTAATAAAGCTAAACTTCAACTTTAGGCCGCAATTCTAAAAGCTAAGTTTACCAAAAGTAAACCAAACTGACAATGAAACATGGTGGCAGCAGAATTATGATCTGGGGCTCCTTCTCTTCACATGGACATTTTTTTTCTGGTGGTGGATAAGATTCCAAGCAGTTCACATAAATTATTTAACCATAATTTGATGAAAAATTCTTTAGGTTTCTTCTGGAAAGTTGTAATATAACACTGCTTTTATACTTCAAACATCCAAATCAACTAAAGGATTGTTTCAAGATCAAAGATTTGAAGTTCAGAATGATGCGCCCAGAGTCCAGAAGTAATTCTGTGGGGTTTTCCTGAGGGGTTGTGGACAAGAAATGTCGTCAGAAAACAAATGTCAAGACGTGGGATACAGATAGACGAATACCAAAAGAGCCATGTTTTGCATTACATGTGATGTGAAAAAAGGTTTAAAGTGATTTATTATGGTCTCATTTTTTTTTTTTTTACATCACGAAAACAGGGCAGCATTTTAATAGGGTTGTGTGTAATTTCAGAGTTACTGTATATGTAACCCTAAAAAAAAAAATCTGTTGCTCCTTCTAGCTCCTCACGCTATCTTTTGGCTAATGGCATCATGCTGCTAAATCCTTTGGCCGCCAAGCCTCGCCATGGTATGTTATGGCATTATAAGATACCCTGGGCACCCTAAAGATTAGCTGGGATGAATGCAGTTTAAATGCCAGAGGACTGTTTCGATTACACACTGGTATTAGCATGTGAAATTCCTCCCAGAGACTGTATAGTATATGTTTAAGCGCGCCGCAGCAATACCTGCTCAGAACAGCATCTGTTCAAAACAGAATCCACACCCATACTTGGTTTTAATAGCATTATGTTCCGGGTCTCTGTGGTGCCTCGTGCCAGATGTTCATTACAGTCTGGAAAAGCTGAAGGTTGCACATAAGTAATGCCCAAGGCAGAGTGGCGACTGTCGCTTGACATCTGAAAGTGCAAAGATATTCGAGATCTAAAGATTTTTGAAAAACCCAAGACTGAGAGAATAGACTTTAAAGAAAAAAAAAAAAAAAGAGATAATGAGCATGTTTAACCCAGCTGTGCCGGCTCCACAGAAATTAAACGATCGTCTGCTCACTCTGGATCCGTTAGATGAATTTTTCACGCTGAAGATTATAGGGTGGAATGCTTGTAATCAGATCAATAGGTTTGAATTATTGTACCGTACGGATGCCATATCATTATTATTATAGCACATTAGCCGGTGAAACTTCAGCACACTGATTGGCCCAAGTATAGCTTTGCTGTGACGGGGTGATTTATGCAGTTTTCAGGAGCTTGGGGTAGCACAATCTAAATGAATGTTCCAGAATTTTAGAATGCTCTCATGTGGATTTGATGGAAGGTTTCATCTTTAAACCACATCAAAAAGAAAACTTCAGATTAAATTCAGATGCTTTGCACCCAATCCTTGTAATTTCCAGAAATGAGAACATTATAAACAAAAAACAAAAAAAAAAAAAAACACAAAACAGTGACTTGTCTGAGTTAGACCATGTGTCTTTATATTTAAAAGTAGGAGATGTTTAAAGTCAAAGAAAAGTGACTGATTTTAATTTAGACTTGAAGATGACAATACAACATCAGACCCTGACATACAAACATTTGGTGAGACATAATGGAGACACATATACGTGTCAAAATACGAAAACAACATTTACTGGAGACATTACAACTTTGGTGGCTTGATGCATTTTGCAAATGAGGTCTTTCAAGAGCTACAGCTGAATTAAAAAAGAGAGATAAACTATAGAGTGGAGGCGTCCTTTATTAGTCTTTCTGCAGGGAAATTTGCGGTTGTTGTTATTGACAGCTTTTATGGGATTTGCCTCAAGCTGACATATTGATTTTCATAAAGGAACAATGAAAAACATCCTACCAAAAAAAAAACAAAACCCTGCCATAGAAAACATCAAAGCTGCTGAAATTTGACAGAGCAGTTCATGTCAAGGGGTTTATTGTCTCTCAGGTAATTTCTGATTCCCAATATGCAGCCCACGTCCTCAGCTGTTTAACACCAGAGTGCCAAAGCCACACGCGGTTAACAAAGCAAGTCATCATTTTCATTAGAGAAGCCACTTGAGCTAATCACGGGGAGCTCTTACTGGGTGATTGTGCCAAAAACATAAGGTGTCCTTGTGACGTCGGGGCATTGTGTTAGAGACTGGTCAGCTGCAGTAACTTCGCCAGACACACACTTATGAGAGAGGTCATCTTTGTCATTAAGAGCATGGAGCCAGACCTTTTTATCCCGACACTGAATATTGCTGCTCTATAAAATTGATTCAGAGACAACCAGTAATTGTGTCCTTTAAGTCCATTAAATGTTCACCAACGAGCAAGCACGCCGTTGTCTTCTCGAGTTCAATCTAAGACTAAAGAGACTGAGCACATTCCAGGTTCATGTGGGCTTTTTTTTTCTTCTTTTTTTTTTTTTTTTTGCCAAGAGGCAATAAGATAGGGACTGTGAGATATTATCTCCTGATGATGCAACGACTTTCTCCAATCTTTACAGCCATCCAAACCCCCAGCAGAACGCCCCCCTGGGCTTCAGCGGCTTCAATAGTTTACAATTGACTTCTTATCTGTATTCCCTAAAGTGCAGTCTTTTGTGTTAGAACTTGGGACTTACAGCTGTCAAGTGATTCCACTCAAATCCACCAGAAACAGCTTTATCATTGTTATTTCTCAACCATAGTTGAACCCAGATATTTACGTACACAGCATAGAAACAGAAGAAAGCTTTTTTTTTTTTTTCCTCCCCTCCTCCACTTTCCAACGGAATACAACCGAACCTTTCCTTCTGTGGGTCAGTTCCAATTACCAAAATAATTTCTAATTTAATTAGAAACAGATTTTTTTTCTCTTTTCTAATCTTGAAACTTATAGATTCCCTTGGTAGTTAGAATTACATTTTTAACAGCTTCGTCCTGCAAGACTCTCATGACAGATTGCGAAAATGTTGGTGCATGCCTCCTGACAGAAGAGGTGTAACCCTGTCAAATTTGTGGGATGACTTTCTCACACACACCTTAGGGCTCTGTGATCAGTCCACCCAGAACATTGACACACTGAGTGTGTTGATAAACACATTTTGCAAAAGGAAAAAAAAAATCATCTCTGAGGCACAGAACTCTGCTGTCCTGAACAGTATAATAACTCAACCTTCTAAATCCCGCTTGTGTATGATCGTCTGAACACACAATTTGGAACATTTGGAAATTGTACCCAAGGCTGACACATTCTTATCAACGTCCTTGGTTCTATTAATATTTATAGGCTTACAAATAAAAAAGCATAGGTAGTTTTTTTTTAATTTTCAAAATAAATGTTTAGAAAACTAGAGCTTTGTTTTAAATTAAATAGTAATTCCACACCAGATTAATCTCCCCATTTCATATTTGCCCACTTTATCAAACTTTAGCATGAAAACCAAAAAATACTTTTAAAAAAGCTTTATAAAATGTTGTTTTCTTCTTCTTCTTCCTCTAATCTTCCTGTTTACATAAACATGTAGCGATGAAGACGTTCCACTGGCTGCCAGCCTGTTCCAACTCCGTTTCGTCAGCCGTAACAACTCGACAGTGGCTCCCAGATGGTTATGGCAGGGGATGCCAAGTAGCTGCTCCTGGAGCTCCTTCCATCGAGCAAAAACAAGCATGAGCGGTTGTGAAAGGGGCTGAGTGAGGCCTGTCTAGTGTTTGTACAGATGCACACACACGCGCACGCGCAAACTCACTCCTACGTACATGACAGGATGTGGGAGAATCCCAAAGAGTTATTTGGACAGAGGGCAGGTCAACAGCAGATTAATGGAAGCTGAACACCGACTTTGTGTGAGTCAGATTTGGGTTTCAGTTAGGATGCAGATGCGGCGCCCGGAGGGGAAGCTACCACTGGCCCGTGCGGTTCTCTGTGACACCTCATCACAACTCACCTCTAGTGGATGTGACTTTATATGCGGCAGAGCCAAAAAAAGCTACCACCATGCTTTTTGTCGCTTCTGATCTCACAGCACAAGGCTGGCATGTCTTATAAATGCAGGTAAAAGGGCAAATCTCCTCGGTGTGTTTCAGAAGTCTACGCTCTGCTTCCTGCCACAAAAAAACAAAACAAAACACAAAACAAAACAAAAAAACCCCGTCTTTTTCTAAAAGCCTAAAAAATGGTTTCCAATTAATGGGAGAGTTAAAATAACATTAAAAAGTATTAGTTTTGTAAATTTTGTGCCCAGCATTTTAACTTTTTGGTTGAACCAAAAAAATGTAAGCAAATAACAGAGGAAGTTCTGTTCTATATTGATTGAATTATCCATGTAAGCTTAACTGTGGTGCGAAAATATTGGACTTCCTATTTCGCTTCTGCTCTATATTACATTACAGAATCTTTAACTGCAAAAATGACGTCAGTAATAATGCTTCATTCTTCTACATCTACATGCATTTATTGTTATTTAGACAAATCGCAACAGCTTTGAATTTTGCCCGAATTCATTTTGTCAGCTTGTCTTGGAAAAGGTTTCGCCCTGTTATTCTTAAAATAAAAATCAGAAACAATACTGCAGTTGTTCAAAAAAAAAATTTTTGTTTTGGGTTTCAGGGGATTTCTCCTACCAGGAACGCTTCCTCCCCGTTGCTTTCCTGGCAGGTTCTTTGTTTTTCTTTCTGAACAGCACTTGTTGTACTTAGCTTCCACATTTTGACCCACCGTTTCTTTTAGAATATTTCAGAGTGTATGTTCCTGTAAGGGTAAGAAGGCCATTAGAGACTGAGAATATATATATATATTTGTTCTCATTAAGATCAGCAGATTCTGTTAAGACTCAGGACTATGTTCAGATCCAAGTCTTTGAATTTGTATGGCACATGATGGATGAGAAGGAAAAAAAAAATGGATAAGAGGCGTCCTTGTAGACAACTAGTGAAATGCCGAAACACACCAAGTTAACGAGGTGAATGCACGTCAAAACTGCTCTAACACTTTCGGCCAGTTGATGCAAGTGTTTGCCTCTTGTCGACACAACTTGCCGAGTGAAAAACCAGGGTGGTGATCCCAGTACAGAGGGAAGTAGACTGGAGTGCAGATGTCAATAACTAAAGGCTTTCTCAGCTTTCCTGGGAGTTTCTCTGCGGTTTTGGAAAGGAGCCTCCAAGTGATTGAATTCTGAAATAGCAGAGTGGCTTTCATCCTGACCACATCTCTGTCCTTAAATCACTTCTTAAAACGTATCTCTTCACCTTGATTTTTTTTTTTTTTTTTTTTTTTTGTTACCACATGATGTGTTAAATTTAGTTTGTTTTTATTTCATTGTAGTTTTTCTTACTTGGACGGTTTTATCTGTTTTTAATACATTTGTGTATTTTATTCATTTTATTTGTATTCTGTGTTCAAGGAATACATTGTCTGAGGTTGGGGAAAGAGGAATATTTATGAATCCTTCTCTTTATGCTGGAACTTTGTATAAAGTAAACTAAATAGCTGACTAAATGCTTTTCTATAGACATTAGGATGGGGTACTTATTACGTTTAAGCCCAACCATATTCATAATTCTTGCAAAATTAGAGATATTGTGACCAACACATTTCTTTTAACTGGGCATAGTATGACACTTTCTGAGAACCTTTTTGGCGGAGGGAGATAAAGATTAGGGCAATGGCACCAGAGCCTGCCAATTTCCACAACTTGGAGCTCCTCACCGAAGACAGTCAAAATACCATGCATATACCTGTTCTGCAGTTAAATTGTTGTACTGCAAATAAATTTGTTTCCATTGATTATTAAGAATTTACTTTGATTTCACAAATTTTATAAAAAGAGATTTTTTTTCCTCTCCAAAATTGAGACATTTTCTCATTGTTAGAGGTGTCTCAATATCTCAATATACTCTCAGAAACAAAATAATCTGAGTACTTTTTAGTACTCATATATATATATATATATATATATAATTTTAAGTGCTTTTATTCTTCTTTTTGGTAGGTGTCTATCTTGAAAACTATACTGCACGATTTGAACTTAACATGTTTCTTATAATTTCCTCCTTATTAAATTAAATCTTGCCTAAGCTTTAGCAGTTTTAATAATAGGCAATAGTTTTAGAGGGGGCTGCATGTTCCATCAAAGTCAATATAGTTTTTCTTTTTGGTCTGTTCATACGGAAGAGGATTAGGGCCACTGGAAAAAAGAAAAACAAAAATCTAATCTAATAAAACTAAGAAAAAAGTCAGAATTCTGACTTTAATCTCAGAAGTCAGAATTCTGAGATTAAAGTCAGAATTCTGACTTTTTTCTTAGTTTTTTTTTTTTTCCCAGTGGCCCTAATCCTCTTCCGAACATTCACCATATCAGTAACAAAAAAAGAAGATTGCTTACCCAATCCTTTTCCATGTCTCCTTAACATTGTTTTTTTTTTTTTTTTTTTTTTTTTCTGGACTGGCCTGTGTCCCATTTATTGCTTGGTCCTCTCTGCCTCTTTGTTGTTCTAATTTCCTGTTTCCTTGTCTCCAATGCTTCTTCACGAACTCTGTTCAAATGTCAAACAGCAGCTGCCAGTGCCTTGCTACTGCAGTTCGTGCTCATAAATCTGTGCTAATTCTCCACCTCTCCTCTATAGTATATAAATCTTCTCACTCACAAGACCACTGGCCCCTTTTGATGAATGGGCAGGAGAAAGCACTCCGAGCCGAGCAAACTCCAGCAGATTGTGCAATTCGCACAAACACAGACACAGACGGAATTACAGTATACATTAAATTCATTTAGAAGGGGCTTCTTAACAACTTTAATTCCCTGCTGGAATTCTGTATGGTAGAAAATTGCCTCTTATGCTAATTTGTTATTGTGTGTAATTTCTAATAGTTGTTGTCCAAATGAAGTCTCATTTGGACATCAACATCATTATTTGGAATGAAACCCTGGAAAGAGAAAACATCACTTTTCATTTCATCTTAGAATTTACTTATCTTTTATCTATGAATTCAGTTCTGAATAACAAACTTTGGAGGGAATTATTTCAAAGGAGAACCATGTTGTGGAGATTTAGTTGTCTGGTGCAAAGGACAAGGAACAAGTCAGCTTATTTTGTGCTTCATTAACACAAGTTGCCTCGACAGGCTCACTTGATCTCCATTTCAACACATTTCATCAAGTTGATCGTGCAGCTTGACTTTTTTTTCTTTTGCAGAAGTCCAATCATAATTGATTTGTTTGCCTCAATAGGAGCAAAAAAGAGAGAAAGAGACAGCCCACTGGATCGTTGAGTGCCTGAAGCTTTCCAGACATTTTGATGACACAGTCCCTTGCCGCAAGTCTGTACATTTGTTCATCACTTTCAGAGCAAAATGAAAGTGCAACAGATGTTATTCGTCATTATAAAAAGCCTGTCATGCTGTCGCTTTGTCGCAGCTCGCACTGTCAGGTCCTTCATATCGGCGAGAGGAGGAAACGAATGACGGTCAATCTCCACGGGTGTGGGAGGAAGGGGAGACTGATCAGGCTGACACTGTTGACATTAACAAAACAAATTGCAAATAAGAAAACTCACTGGTCAATATTTACAGTCAAAATTAGTAGAGAAATTGTTTTGGAGATTCACGATTATTCAGGATGCTACAAAAGCTTAAAGCGCTGCTAATGTTAAAGGTAGAAACTAAAAGATCTGCTAGTACTGTAGTTTCTGTACTGTTAATGGACAGCTGTAGTAGACCACTGGCAGTCATCAATCGACGCTGTTCTTACTTGCTAGCTTCATAGTTTAGCTAGGTTGTTCCAAGCTTAATAAATCCAGGCAAAGCTTCCGAGGCCAAGTCGTGACTATATAAAAATAAATTTCAGAAGGCTGACATTTCTGTTTGAAATATACTTTTTATTATTTATTCAACGTAATGTAATCTTCTGAGACAGCAAAGTTTGGATGTTATCTCCAAGTCATGATCAAAACTGGTTAGAAATATTTCACTCCATGTGTAATGAGTTCATAAAATACAGTATGCAAGTGTCACTTTCAGCAATATATTCAACTTTATCACAACATTCAAATTTTGGGGTGAGGACAAAAAGGCATTTCCATACTCTAAGAGCCTCCAAGTCAAGATGGGGAAACACTGACAGAAACGACACTAAATACTGAGATTATATCAAAACAACTCTTAAAATATAAGTTACTGTGCGTTCACTCTCGTGCAACCAAGTTATTGTTCTTTTTTTTTTATCTGCTAGCAGATTTGCTTGACTTTCAGCTGAATTGTGAAGGACAAACATCACATATGTGTAAAAAAAAAACATTTGGCAAATAGGAAAATATTTGCACTGGTATAATTTTTTTTTTTTAGAAAACAAAAACCATTTTATTAAAAGGTGTGTACAGTTTTGAAAGGCACTATGTGTACAAAACATCCGCAATTATCCTGTTTCGATCCCTCCCCCCCCCCACACACATTTCTCTTACATCAGTAACTTCACCATTTAGGTTTCACTTCACACCCACTTGACAGGACTGATGCAGAGATACAGGATGCAGGAGCAGGGACCGTAAAGAATTGGATGTATGACTTGGGGGGGGAAAAATATGAGAGTTTTACTGGTCCCACTGACACCCTGCAATGGCAAGTGCCCCGCCCCACTCCCAACTCCTGCTATAATTCACAGCGTTCTGCTACGTCTTCCAGTGACAGGTCCTGTAAATCTCTGACCGTTTTTACTGCTTAAAGTCCTACTCATAGCTTATCTTGACCCATCCTCCCAAGGCAAGCTGTGGAAGCCCATTGTAAACATCTCGCCAAGCACCAGTGGAGCCGGTGATGGAGTGGCGGAACTCGGATAATGCGTGTCAATGTGTTCGCAAATGTTTGATGGGTCCTGCACACAATCACCGTAAATTTGTTTGTGCGCGGAGGTCAGTGTCTGTGAGTAAAGAACATATCTACAGCTGTAATCTGATTATCCAGACTCTAAGCGAGGGGCTTATGAGGGTTAAGTACTGCTTTCCATTAGTCGTCTGACACTCATCACCTCAATTCATTACATATAATTATCCCTGATATAATCTGAAACGACAAACACATTACGAAACCGAACCTTTGCTTTACTTTTGGTTCTTTGAATTTAGGATGCATGAATCTGTGCACCAGCCTCTCTTCCTGACAGCAATCTTCTGGCTGACTAGACTTAACAGTCCCTGTGATTGTTATATATGCATGATTGATGTTTAAGTGCGATATGGGTGCATATAAGGGTCTCCTTTAGAAATAAGACCAAGAAAATTGGCTGTAATTTATACAACAGTGCAGGAAACTCCCTTTCGACAGAATGTCACCTGATGTTGAGTGGCTGTAGGTGGTTGCATGTTTTTCTGACAACCCACTTTCCATGCTCATCAGTGGAAGCTTGTGACCGTCGGTGTGTGTGTGCGCACATGAGGTGATGGCTGTGCTCAGCACAGGTGAGGGCGGTGTGTGGGCCGCTGTCACCCACCCTCCATCATTCCTCCTCCGCTGCTCCCCCCCACTCATCCTCCCCCCCACTGAATCTCACAACTGTTTCATGTCATTCATTAATGGATGCCCCAGGGCCAACAATAGCTCACTCCGGCCTTTTATTGCCGTCAAGGTCAAATCTACTTCGCTGTCGTTCACCTGTCACGTTCAGCCTGCTGACATTTGTGTTACTGGGAACAAGAGGGAATGTGTGTCTCTCTGCAGAAAAGAGGGAAGAGCGGTGAAAGAGATGAAATGACAGTGAGGAGGAGGAAAGAAAATAATAAAATGTCAGGAGAGCTGCCATGTGAACAGATGTAGTCTGTTCTCTGTCCTTGATTAACTGTGATGAGTGTGGCCCCAATGAGGATATAATATGTAAGAAAAAATATAAGAGCAATCTGTTTCCCAGGGAGCATTTTTAATCATAGCGTCTGTTTTTTTTTTTTTTTTTTTTTTTTCTAATTAGTTTCACAAGACAGTTGAAGAACTGGTAAAATTACATGACTACAAACGAGTAATTTCAACATCATTATACGTTTTTTTTTCTTCCATAAATAAAAATACTTTAATAAATTGCAAACTGCTTTGCTGCTGAAATACGAATTTGAATGTTTGTTATGCATTGGAACCACCATAGTTTTGACAGTACATCCCAACAACGGTCAGCGGTCGCTTCATCGGTTTGTTCACTCCTCGAATCACTGTCATCATACACAAACCAGCACTGCTGTCACGGTTCCTGTCTCCAGACATCTCTTCCTCTTCCTCCTCGTAGGTACAGAGCTTTACACGGGCGTGTTCATGTCAAACTCCGGCTGGAACTCATCCACAGCCACACTGGCTTTAAAGGTTAGCCTCAAACTCCATCACTCTGCTGGGATGTAGACTTACTCACCCAGTCAGTCAGTCTTGTTTCAGCTTGGTTTCAATCTGTGAATGACTCAACAGTAGTAGTTTATTTTTCACCATCTGGTGTCCTCTCAGACCTGACTAACACATTTTTCAGTAGACATCCATCTCCCTTACTTCTGTTGAACCATCATCAGAGGAAGCATTTCTAAAGGTAGCTAGATGAATGCAACAATAGATCTAAATAATTTCTGCAGTATATACATAATTTTCATTAATGCCTCTGAACTACTCACATAAAACCATTTCTTTAGTATTTAGTATCTTTTTTTAATACTACATAAGTCATATTTATTTAGTTTTGATGATACTAAATGCATCATATTTAGTACCAAATAACAATTACAGAGATGCATGACTAGATATAGCAGTGTCCTTTAGCAAAAGCAGATTTTGTATCTTATGTATCATACTTGCAACAAACCTACAACTGAACACTAAAACATTTTTGGCACATAGCTTGTTGCAAAGTTCAGTCAACCCTTATAAAATGTGGTAGAAACATACTGAAATCCCACAAATCTAATCCAACAGAACATCACAAAGTGCAACATCCAGCATCATATTTTGGAGACCATTAAGATTTTTGTTTTATTTTATTTTTTTTAGCTTTGGAATTTGGGTTTTTCACAATGACCGAAAAAAACAAAACAAAACAAAAAGAATGTCATTGTAATCAAAGCCATACTGAGCCAAGATCCCATTATAGGCAGCTGCTTACTGTAACAACTTCAGTGTAATAACAAGGGGCAATCACCCGTGGCAAAATAGAAGTGTTTGCTTTTGCAACGGACCTGCTCTGATTGTTAAAGGCGCCTGACAATATTATGGAAATCATCTCTCTTTGCTTATGTTTTGCTTGCACTAGTCCTGTTTTAGCAAAAAAAAAAAAAACTGCTGTATGCGATGTTTACAAACTGTAAAGCTACTTCGATTCTAATCGGGCCTCAGACTAAGATGAACTGTTTGTATTAATTTGTTTCCGCGCATAGAGGTTGAATATTTTGCTGTTTTTTAAACCATGTGTGGGAGTTTTGGCGCTCTCAGTCTGAGAGCTATCAGTATTTCTTTCAGACAAAGTCGACTGAAGATGAATTTATAGAGAAGATATGGAGAGAGAACCTCAGCCAGAGCAGAATTGACTTCTGCAAAATTACTTTCAGTCAGTCTGAAGCAGGTCTCTGTGATCTTGAAATAGGTTTTTTTTCCCCCCCAACGTAAAAAGCAGTGGTGAAGGACTCCTCCTGCTTTCTGACTAGCAGTACTCACTCATTTGAAAATGACCACTGTGAACACAGTAGTCTGCAAGGTGCAATGTGCAGAAGGGAGTTTTTTTTTTTTTTTTTTCTCTTCCCCCATCCACAACTATCAGAGCTCCAGTCCCAAATGGGAACTCTGCAAAAAGCTGTGCAGTTACTATTTTGCTACTGCAGTTTTCCAAAAGCACAAAGCTGAATGTGTTTTTATGAAGCTACATTTATATTCCCACCATGCTGCAATAAGTTACCTCTGGTGCCACTCGCATAATAGGCTGTCGTCTTGAAATGACTCCCCTTACTTACCTTATCTTTGTTCCTTTCAATAATCTAGTTTCAGTCCAAAACTTCCCCCCACTTTTTCCTCACTGACAAATGCTGTTTATACATTTTCAGCTGCTTTTAAATGGCAGTTTCCTTCACATGATTGCACAAACCGAGTGGATGTGTGTTCTGACATCACTGTGATTGGCTCTTGATTGATGTAGTCAGAGCTGCTATCAGAGTGACATTGAAGTGTCTCTCTTGAGTGTTTACAAAGCTTTGATTTGGCATCAGTCTTAGGAGAGGGAAATAGGTAAGCTCTTTAAAAAAAAAAAAAAAAAAGAAAACCTGTTGCGTCTTTATAAATTTTACTCGATAAAAAACCTTTATCACCCCAATAATTGGTTTGTCCTTTTTATTACAGCAGCCATTTGTGAAACTGTTGCCATCTTCTTTCATTTTCCCTGGACTAACAAGGTTATTGCTGTAGTTGTAATCAAATAATTGTTTCCTCATTTGTTCTGCATGGTTCATTATCCTTGCTGTACCACTGTCCCCATATTGTAGGTCCCATGACAAGAAAGCCTCAGAGAGAACCTCTGTGTAATTTCACACTCAGAAAAAAAAACAAAACAAAAAAAATCGCTTCTGTTCCGCTAGCAAACGTTTTGACTTTGCAAGAACAGAGAACACGTCTGTTTATAGTTGCATTTAAGGATGTCATGCTGTTTCAAAGGGGAGATTTCGTCTCTGTTCGTCCCTCATCTCGCGAACGTCAGAGATGATGACTGAAGCGAGGCCTCGGGGGGAGAGCAAAGTCTGATATCAGCGAGTGCATTTGAAAGTTGGTCAGGCTGCTCGGAGAACAAACACTGCAGATGGCAAGAACTTTGGATGCGGCTTGAAATAGAAAAGCTCACCCAACGTTCATGACAGACTGACAGCCAATTATCAGCATCTCTTTTCTTCACATAGTTCCTTTTTTTTGTACATCTTCCATTCCGATTTGGGACTTAAAAAGGAGGCCATTTTTCCAGACAGTGATTTCTTCCAATATCTCATCTTCCGGTGCCTTTTTCGTGCGTGTGTGTGTATGTTTTTTTAAACACCAAAGCAGGATCTCCCATGGGGTTACAGTCTTGCAAGCCTTACAACTGCTGTCTACAAAGCAAAGGGGAATGCATACCGGTTGGTGTTTGCCCCTGTATTTGTGAGGATTGGAGATATTGCTCCGACTGCTGTTGGTTGACGTCTGCTGCCAGATGTGCGTGGACCTGTGCTCTGGCTCGTGTTCAGGAGACTGCAGTTATACCTTCTGCACGGTCTGTCTCGCTCTGGCGCAGAACTGCCTTTTACTTTTCACCTCCCGACAAAGTGAAACATCAGAGGCACAGCGTAAGTAGAATTGTAATAAGGCAGCTGTTATACTAATTACCGTGTTTCTATCCTAGCTAACTGAATGTTTTATCTATTTTGGAAGCTGCAACCCCAGAACAGCTTGCATAGCTGAGTGTCGGAGACAAAAGCGTGACCAGAAGCCTCGAAATAACTCACAGGTGAAACATAGTTAGCCGTGCAGCATTAATTGCATTTGTTCTGAAGTCCTGGCAACAGCTGCGGGGCCTTAATGCAACTCGGTCCTTTGTTTTCCCGAAGAAACAGATAAATGGGAAATTCAAGTGCACTGTCTCTAATGAAAAGATTTTTCAGTTGAGCTACTAAACGCGAGCAAATGCTCAAAAACTTTCAGCCAAGAGTGGCACAGAATTCATCCTGCCGCACATATCGTACACCTGCAAATGCCATTTAAAGATAAAAGAACTGCAGTTCTTCAGAAGATGTGAGGCTAATTTCACAAAGACTTTATAGAACGCCAGGACCACTCACATCTGAAAGTTGATTTACGTGCAAAATAAAAAGACACAAAACTTTTTTTTATTCTTGCTGTCAGACATCAAATAGGACTAACCTGTTGTCTTTTAGAAATGATTTGTTTTGCCAGATGCTGGAATAATGACAAATGGTCTTTTTCTTTCTTCAAATTCAGCAGTTTTAACATATTTCTTTAGTATTTGGTAGAAATGCCTTCTAAGCTGCGACTCAAACATGTTTTAGTGTTCTTCCACAAGCTTCCCCAGTGACTTCACAGGGACTTTGTTCTTTTCCTCCTGACAGAGCTTAAAATCAGTCTGGACTGTGGTTCCGATTTGCCTTTTCATTGTCGTTTGTTTCTTAATCAGACAACATGGCATTTCTCAAGGTTTGTCCCTTAGTATTTTGGCAAACTGTAATCTAGCTTTTTATGTTCCTTTTGGAGTAATGTCTTCTTCGTGTCTGAATAGCCTTTCAGTCCATGTTGGTGCAGGGCTCGTTTTACTCTGAATAATGAATCTTTAATTAGTTTCAGCCAGCATCTTCACAAGACCTTTTCCTTTTGTTCAGAGGTTGAAATACACATTTCAGACTAAAACCTGTGCATCTCTAGGACACAAACCTAGACATCCCCATGATGTTTACACTTGCATGTAAAACATGTTGGACAGATCAACATTACACTGTAAGGAGGAAATGGTTACCTCTTCTTGACATATTAACTTATTTCTTGTGAAATATTGTTATTGAAAAGGCTTAAAATATGTGCCCATCTAAACTTCTGATTATGAAAGAAGTAAAAATAAAATTCTCAGCAGATTCTCACTTTCGTTATTCTGGCATTTTGCAAACAGAAATGATATTGTCAACCCTCTAAATGGCTTAAAACAAGAAATTGAGTGGGAATACAGAATGTGATTGTGTTATTTTACACTGCATAGAAAGATTAGGTTTTATCTGTACCTGAACAGCAGAAAGTCCTCAGCAATACCGAGATGACCCGCAGGAAGAAAACACCTGAAATTTGCTTCCTGACAGACTTGTAGAAGGTTGAATCAATAGAAAGTGAAGCAAAAAGAGCAATGCAGTGTCAAGGTTTTGATCGCAGTTCATTGTTCGTGGCAAACCCACTGAGGTTTTGTGGATGTGTACAAAATGACTTTTCTTCTCTTTTTATGCTTGGCTGAAAGCAAATGCACATCACGCTCTGCCTTGGAGGACCACTGTTGTGCTTATATGCACATAACCGGATCCTGCACTCCAGAGGCTTTCGACGCTGTTTACACATAACAAATTTGTCAATAAAAATAGCGGGCAAATGCTAACATCAAGAAAAAGTTGGGAAGCCTGATTCACAGAAAAGTTCCAGAGTGAGAGTAAATAAAATGCTCTTTTTTATTTTTACCCCAACATGTATACTTCAAATAAGCTGCATTTATGGTCTTAAGTCATTAATGTAGTCCAAGAATGACACTCAAGTCATTGTCTAAACAATCACCAACACATCAATATTAAAATACTCTCATGTACTCACACAGGGTGCTGTGTTTAAATGTGAAATGTTTTGAAAGTCAAAGTTACTCTTTGATCACTATATTCATACTGAAGGCAGTGAGCCACCTGTTAGACCTGACAGCAACTCCAGGTAACCATAAATGGAAGAAAATATAAAAGCGGAGAAATCAATTAAGTGAGTTTGAAGGAGGAGCCATCACGAGCCGGGACGCATGTCCGTGCCAAACTAAAAGCACCCACAGATAAACACACCCAACATAACTTACTTTTTAATTTCAGCACCAACTGGCGTGGCTCGTCGTGGGTGCACACGCGGTGTTCCTGCTTCAGTTGTCATGTCCATCCTGGCTTGTAAACTTTCAGCGTCAAACATTTTCCCGGCTCAGATGTTCAAACAAGACTACTTCCGGACTAAAGCGCGCGGGGAGGGAGTCACGTGACGACGCGATGCCGTCATCAGAACGTCCTATTGATTTAGTTTTTTTCTATTAAATTGAGGGGTGTTTTTTTGTGTTATGATTGCTTTTATTTATTTTGTATACTTTGATAAGAGTTTACTCAAGTTAGAAGTAATTGTTTCATTTTTTTTGTTTGTGTGTGTGTTTGTTTTTCTTCTTTTGGGCGGATATTGTGACTATTAAAGAGGGCTCTGCACCGCAGGGAGTCAGTCCGAGTTTAGACTCCCAACTAGGAGGGATGCTGATAGACTTCTGAGGTGCTATGAAGGTACTGCTGGTTTTTTTTTTTCTTTTTTACCTTCCTTGACGTCCATTGTAAATGCGTAACTTGCGTGAATTCCATCAGAAGTGAACTACAGCTTTGGCGTATCATTTTATTTTTGTTGTTTGCCGAAGTCATTACAGATCCTAGCTTTTTATTTATTTATTACATTTCTTAAAAGAATCAGTAAGTTCACAAGTTAAAGAAAAAGAAAACGGTCTTGTAAAGCTTTTAACACAAATGTGTTATTATGACAATAGATTTAGTAATTTGCGAAATACGTGTTAAAACTTTCTAATAGTTCAACCCTTTGAGCATTTTAATTTTGTGAATTTACAACCACAACATGCAGTGACTTCTGAGATTTCGCATGATAGCGTCACAAATATATAGTCATGAAATGGAAGAAGATGATTTCACAAAGAAAAGTTTGGCATCCATTTCTGTGTAGACTCACTGAATCAATGTTTTGTAGAATAACTCATGAAATTCTATCATTACCAGATTTTGCAAAAGAGCTCAAGGTCAATCAAATCAGAAGGAAACTTCCTGTGAATTTCTGAATCCACAAACAGATTCTTATTTGGTTTGGATCAGGATGCTGACATGAATATGGGAGTGATTAGATTATTTGGCGGTAGATCTGTATGGATGTTTAGGGTTGTGCTGGAAAGGGAACCTTTGCCCCACTATCTCGTTTGTGCCGCTGTTATGATTTTAAAGAAAATGTCCCTGTATTCAGCTGCATCAACCTTCACATAAACTCTCATCAGTTTTCCTGTCCCTGCTACATAGATAGCATGAAGCTGCCACCACCATTTTTCTTAAGGCAATGTGCAGTGGTAGTTTTCTACAACACCTTACATTTTGAATATAGGTCAAAAAGTCCAATTTTCATTTGACCAAAACAGCTTCTTATACTTGTTTTTTTCTTTGATCCATATGTTGAGGTGGCAAACAGTAAACATAACTTCTATCTTTCTATCGACAGTGGCCTATATTCTTCCCTTTGTGACATTACACCCAGATTTGTGGAACTAATACATGTCCTTACAGCACGTTCTAGTACCTAAGCTGTGTGGGAGTTTGTAGTTACTGTTTCTCTTTAATATAGTTTGGTTCATTCTGTGCACTGTGCTTTAGTTTACTTTCTGCTCTGCTTGACTTTCTTTTTTCTGGGGTTCTTTGTCATCCTTTTGCATTAGCCTTTTGAGTCACTTTTGGTCTGCAGAGTGACTGTTTAGTTATTTCTGGTATTTCTCTGTGTAACTTCATCCACCCCTCACTTAAAACTCACTTGGTAATATTTTTACCTCCCTGCTTCTTTCTCAGCTATTTTGTATGCAATTATTCAGGTTTCCCAGGATTTAAGTTGCGTCTGTGTCTGATGCTTTTGTTGTTTTCCATCAAGAATGTGTATCTGATGCAATCTGTCCTGTCCGTACTTTGGTTTTCTTGGTCAAACTCATCCCCATCATGAATCTCACTTCCTCTTATGGAGACTCTCCAACAACTTGACATTCAATGATATTTATACATTGGTCATATTACCCCCTTTTTGGGAGGTTTAAAAAAATAAACAGATAACTCAACCCAATTGTATTCATCAACTCAGACCTTGATCACGCCGTATCTGACATAGTGCTGGGTTATCAAAATATCTTGAATTGGATTGCTTTTTTACACAGTAGGTTTTAGACTGTATATTTGATACTCCCTTATCTGAAAATTTTCAAGCCCATAATTCTCCATATATTGGTAGATGCTATGTCCAGATAAAAAAAAAACAACAACAAAAATCAATGAATACCCAGACAAAATCTCAAGAAACACACTGAAAGAACTTCAGAAAGCCATAAGAACTATTGAGCATTACCATTCTAAAAAATAAGAAAGTCTTAACATCTTGTGAAAAAAATACGAGGAAGCTAGTCATCCAAATTTTTTGTTCATTTCTGCAGTTGTGGTCTTGTTTGAAATTCGGAAATACTTGGCTTGTGCACTAATAATGAGGGATCTTTTTGTGCTAAGTTTGCTTTCCTGTTTCCTGTTTTAGCTTGCGAGCTGGTTCATTTAGAACCGGTCCTGTATGACCTGAGGTTATCAGTGGCACCAGCAACAACTGCATCTGTGCAAATTAACAAAACACTGCTGTTATATTGGATTTTTATTGCTCTGTCTCTCAGTGCAGAGGTTTCTAATCCTTAGATTGGTAGCTCAGTATTCCCAAAGACTGCTGCCATGTTTCACAAAGTCAAGCAGAGCGATTTAATAATATATGCCTCCTGGCCAGTGCCATGTGTCATACAGATTGACAGCTTCCCGTTTTTCTTACTCTTTATTTTTTCACCTTAAACGGGGTGAATTACGAGTTGTAAGCAAAAAGGGAGAGCACGAACTCAAAGTTAGCATGACCCGCAGACGACCTGCACATAACAAAATGGTCAGTGGGATGTTTATCTCCCCTGTCGCTCAGGCTGACTGACAAGTGTGTATTGAAGAGAGTCTCACCGCTTCCTCTCACAGAGACTGCGAAGACGAGGCATGAGCTGCAGGTCTGATGAGGTCGGAGATGAGAAGGCCAGAAGATTTGACAACATGTGTAAAAATAGCTGTCTTCCCAGTGCCGGGGAGTGCGTACACGTGCGAATTTGCAACTTCACATGATCCCATGTGTCACGGCGAGAGTCTTATAACCACTTTCTGTCTTTCTGCAGAGTGAAATTCGCAGCTTGGTGCCATGATATGATGGAATGAAAGTGGTATTATAAATGTCTTTTTGCTTTGTCTTTCCAGATCAGTGGTCCTTGCGATGAGCTCAGGATTATTGTTGTCATCATGGCCGAACAAAAAGCTGCTGAACAGAAGTGAGATTTTCCTTATCTGATGAAAATGACATTCTTTTCCCGAATCATACCCAAGTGATGGCAGAGACTGGATGTTGGACTTTTATCTCTTTGTTTCCACCTCATCACTGTAAAATCTTGTTTGGAAAAAGGATTTAAATCGGAGCTTTTGTATTATGAATACATTCTTACTTTTGTTTCAAAACTAACATACTATTATAAATATGCTACTTAATATAGAGTGCATATGTGGTGTTTGTTTTTTTCATAAGGGAGTTTAAAGTGTGTAAACAGACTGAGGTTTTTACCCATATTCTACTTCAGAGCACTCAAATTTCAGCTGGAGTGAGCAGCACTTTGAAGAAAACAAAAACATAATTTGGTTTCACACTCACACAATATTATATCTTTTAAAGAGGAAAGAGTGCCCCAGGCCACGAGGCACCATTTCTCTTCCTCTGAACTAAACCTTTTTATTATCCTTCACAAAATAGCTAGTTTATGGTAATTTCGCTGATTGGGTGAGCCATGCCCCGAGCATCAAAAGAGGCAGGGACTGAGGAAAATCTAACATACACAGAGTGATATATATATATATATATATATATATATATATATATATATATATATATATATATATATATATATATATATATATATATATATATATATATATATATATATATATATATATATATATATATATATAAGACTGGATTGTGTCCTCAATAGTCCTCACGCATCCACCTGTTTTCTCCTCTTTCTTGTTCCTTTGGGCTTTGAAGTGCAGTTGGTCTGGTCCAGTGCTAAGTAAGGGTCCCTTTAAAATTCATCAGATTCACCACATGGCCTGCTCCTTCCTTGAAGTGACCTTGTGTATTTTGCATTTTTAGTAGCTGGCAGATGAAAGAAATCTTGAATTGAGATTTTTTTTTTTACTAGTTTTTAGGAATCACTTTTCAAAGCAGGTTTCGTAAGTGTAGTAGGCTACATACATAGCCTTGCATATGAGCATTATTACCTTAAATTTAGTCATTTAAAATGGGACCATAAGCCTAAAACAGCATTCTCTTGTCTATAGTTAAGCGGCAAATGTATTTCATAGTTAATAAGCAAATACCTTGCAAAAATACTAATAAACATATTTTCGCATTCTGTCTTGTTACAACCACAATCGCCAGTGGTTTGTAACTGTATTTTATATATCAAGTCAAAATAGTGCATTATTTGATTGTTGACTGACAGGGTCAAAGTATTTCATCACAATCCCAGCTACAAATCTTTTTGTGCATAGCACATCTAGAACCATTCTGACATTATTCTTTGGAAAATAGCATTGCTTTTTAAGATTTTCCACATGTCTTTAATTAAACATTAACTGCGTCATTCTTGAATATGATTTGATCTAAACCATGCACTTGGTTCTTTGGCTCTAACTTTACGGTTGTTGCTTGGCTGGAAGGTGAATCTTTGCCCAAATCTCCAACTTTTTGGAAGCTTGGAGACATTTCTTTTCTGGGATTCACTTTTAGTCGCTTCCGTTCATGAATGGTGACCAATCTTGCTAACGAAAGGACGATGGCATGATGTTGCCACATTTCGTCATAATAAAGGTGTGTTGACCGTTATGTTCAGCGTTCTTTGCGACGCAGCATTTTACCTGTAGGTTACTATTTTACAGAGAGGTTGACTCTTTTACTGATTTATTTAGTTGACTTCCAAAGATGCTGTAACGTTGCACTGGGGTTTATTCATCAATAACAGCATAAAGTGGGCCAAACACAAATACAGGTTACATTTTCCGGAAAACTATACATTATGCTAATTTACTTCAACACTATGGACTACTTTGTGTTGTCCTCGTGTAGCAAAATTAAAATAGGATCCAGATAAAGGACAGAGTGAAACATGAAAACTGGGGATTAAACCAGTAAATCTGAGGATTGATTTGTCTAGAGTAGGAATGTCATCTGGTTAACAAATGCTGAAGAGGAAGAAACAAATACATACTGCTTCATATTTGTGGCAAACTAATCTGCATGTTGTCTTTTGCTAACAGCTGAGAGATAATTCTTTCTGTATCAAGTGTACTTCAACAAGAAGGGGGGGGGGAAAAAAATCACACACACGTGTTCATTCACAGCCAGCAGAATGTATCTGCACAGAGTGGTAACAGTAACAAAAAAGTCACGGTGAGGCAGGCCCCAAATGACTCCAAATGTACCTCAAAAACATGCAGTAGGAAGAAAATTTCTGATCCAGTGGGGAATTTTTTTTTTTACCTGACTTCGCCGTCTTTCATCTTCCTGCCTCTCTCTTATCTCTCAGTGTTTGAGCAGATTCCTCTCACCTCTTTTTTTTTTTTTTTCTATCTGCGATCTCCTCTCATGAATTTCATTGCCTTCATTGAACGTCTTCTTGGTTTGGAGTTTGGAGTGATGCTATGCATTGTGTGCTGCTGTCAGTCAACTAGATTACAGCACAGGGAGGGTCTTTATTGTTCATTCTCCAAAAATAAGTAGATGGCTCCCAACTTCCTGGCCAGATATGTCTAAAGATGTCTTCCTTTTTTGTCACTCCGGGGGTTTGTGATATCAAAAAAACAAAACAAAACGAGAAAATCTAAAGATAAAATTAGATTAGATCCTGCAAAGCTCCCTTTTCTGATTCCATGCACATGTTGATCTTGAGCTCGCAAATATCTTCTGATCTAATGAGCAAAAGGAAATCAAATAGATGCTATTCAAACCATTTCCACTGTATTTGTTTAGCATCAAACAGCATCCTCTCCTCACTTGTCAACACCCTCACTCGCCTGACAGTTTAGATAGACATTGCTTTGTGTGATATACATCGCTCTCCCCGCAGAGAAATGGAACGAGCTCGTCTGTGACAGGGAAATTAATATTATTGCAGAAAGAAGACTCCTTTAGGATTAAAGATGCACAAGACTTACCACATCAACGGTGATCTCAAGTGAGACTGTCTGAGGGTTTGTCTTTTCTTTTTTTTGCTTCCTTTATGTCCAAATCAAACTACTACAAAATAATTTGGAAAAACAAAGGCAGCAGAAAGCCCTGGAGGGATTGTTTTCTTATTTCCATCCTTGATATTGTTTAGTTATTTAAAGGCTTCACTTCTGGAATCTTTGTATTTTTGAGCACATTTCCCCTATATAATAACCACCTGCGAAACAAGTGAAATCATCTGTCAGAGAGTGGAGATGGATTGGAACATGGTGCTTTCCTGTAACGTGTTGGGTTTTTACGACTCTGAAGATGTATAGGTGAGACTTAAAAAGGATGGGGAAGAGTGTATGATGTTTTTTTTTATTTTTTTTTTTTTAAATTGGATTTTTATTTTTTGACCACTCAGAAACCGCCATCTTATCCTGCAACCCAGTCCTCCCACTCAATTTCCATCCCACCATGTGAAAATTGGACCGATATAAAGATGTGAGCTTCTGATGGAGAAGGCCGTCTAAGATCGCGGGAAAAAAAAAAAAAAGAGGGCAAGGGAACGGCTGAAGATTCAGACGGTGAGATACTGGGGAGAGTGTGAGATGGAGAGGGACATGGTGGCAGCACACTGATTTCACCATTTTCAGGGCTGCAGATGTCTCACCTAGATCTACCTGTGATAGCTTTCCCTCACGTGACGAGAAACTACAGTTTACTTCCAAATACTGGATACGTATGCATCACCTAGCGGTTTATAAAGAAAGTGTTTAGACAGATGAAAAAAAAAAAAAAAAAAATGCCAAAAACAGTCCAAAAACATGATAAAATCTTTTTGGATCCACTTAGAATTCAAAACAGGGCAGAGCTGAAACAAAGCCAGCCTCCATAGCCCAGCTCTCCTCCTCCTCCTCCTCCTCCTCCTCCTCCTCCTCCTCCTCCTCTTCCTCTTCGTCCTCTCAGGTGGACAGAACAAAACTACGACAATGCCATTGCTCATTTTGATTCATTGCACACAGCAATTTAATAACGGCACAGTCAAACAAAAATGTCTGTACTTCAAATGCATCTCCAGTGCTCTTCCAACAATGGAGTATTTAACTGATTGAACAGCATGCATAAAAAGGAGGGCGAAATCGTTAGCTAAAAGTAAAGAGTGAAATCAATGAATAGAACCGAAGCCTAATAGTCTGGTGGAACGTGTGTTTGTGCTGTTGGTCTGCATTCATAATATATGGGTTGACAGCCCATTAGGCCCTGTTAAAACAAAATCAGATTCTGGCCTCCCCCCAAAAGCCATTAGCTGATGGGGTCAACCTGAAGACAACCTGGTAATTGACCGATTGATTTAGGAAAATTGTTGGTCTCTGGGAAAAGCAACAGTTTTGTTAATTGCATTTTTAAAAGTGCGCAAAGGGATTACAGGTGTGTAACAGAAATGACAGCACTGAGACTGGTCCAGCAATCGACCTGTCCTATTACTGCCATTTTCTCTTAGAACATGCCCTCCCAGCTCTCAACTGCACATCAGGCACATTACCTTGAGTACTGAATTGTTGCAACAGGAAAAGCTGAAAGCCCTACGGAGGGTGTAGAATAACAAAAACAGAGATGGCGCTTTGTTAATGATGTTTAAAAAGCGGAATGTGCGTGATTAAAGGATTCGGGTTGATCAGATAGGACAAAAATGAAAGAAAGGTCAGTCAGATTACATCAATGAATTGATTTCATTCTTTCTTCACAGAGTCTTTTGGTTTTTGGCCTTATGGATTTAACAGGTGTTCACACTCCCATTAAAATATCAGATTTTGTAATGTAAAAATGAGGCTTTGAAAAATCATTTTTATTATTCTCATATGACTTTCATCCTGCCCAGTTCAAGTGACAAATACTTGGATAGAAGTAAACTAGTTTTAAGAATAAATCTTAAACCCTTAAGACAATACTGTGTTGAAACAACTCTTGATTCCGGTTCAGTATTTTTTTTTTAAGTTCACTCCTCTCATCAGATTTAGTGAATCTGTTTGTGTTGTAAAATCTCAGCTCTCCTGTATTTTCCTGATATCTGATTCATTTGCATTCATTAGGTATATAGAACTACAATGGTTTCTTCATATAACGGTATAAATGCACAAAAACAAATTCACATTGTTGCATGCAGCAGTGCTTAGAGATCTCAACTTCCCATTGTATATCTGGCTGTATGTTCTTGTCCCGGCAGAAGGAGAACTTCTGTCAGTTCTTTTTTTTTTTGCAGGCTTTAACAGTTTTATTTCCTTGGGATTTCCCCTGTATTAAGTCTATTCTAGTCAGCTACTCTAGTTCTACTGAAAAAAGCTAAACCACACCATGATACTTCCATCACATTTCATCATTTGCATGATGTACTGAGGGTGATCTTCAATATGAGTTTTTTTGTTTTGTTTTTTTTCCCATTTTCCATTCAGGACTCTGTATGATGTACTGTTGGTCAAAAAGTTCAGTTTTATTCTCAGTTGACCAGGTAATCTGCAAAGAGAATTTCTTATGGCTTTCTTTTATACATGTCCACAAATTTGGAGAGGCCAATTAACCTGACATGTTTTTTGGACTGTGGGAGGAAACTGGAGTACCTGGAGAGAGCACACACATGCACAGGGAGAACATGCAAGCTACATGCAGAAAGACCAGGGCTGGGAATTGAACCCAAAACCTTCTTGCTGTAAGGTAACAGCTCTACCAACTGTGCCACTGTGCAGCCCATAATATAATATAGTAAATAAATAAATAAATACAAAAAAAAGAGATAAAACTGTGAAAAGCGTATCATTTTCCTTTTATTTCACAGATGTATGCTACTATCTGTTGCCGTATCACATAACATCCCAATCTATGGTTTGTTACTAAAATACATTGAAGTTTGGGGTTGTGATGTGATCAAATATAAATTAGTTTGAAGTGTGTGAATACTTTCGCAAGGAGCTGCATGTAAAACAAACGGCAAACAATAGCTGTTTGCACGTTTCCATCATGTTGCAGACTAAATTTTAGGGACATTGCACCAGGACTCGGAGGACCTCACGAAAACAAGCATGCCTGGATTTCATAAAGGTGAGGGGAATAAAGACAGCAGCTACTACATTACCTCTGGGAAATCTGATCTGCCCGTAAACAGCACGGGGTGTGCGGCACAGCACCTTTAAGCATCTACCTGTCTGACCTTCTGTCAACAAATCCTGGTGGTCAGACAAGGAGCAGTTGCATGGCTGATGAGGAGAAGTAGGAGGGTGAGGAGGAGAACAAGATATCGCATGAGGTAGACGCTTTGCCCTGCAGGTGTAACTTTCGACAGTGGTGGAAACCTGCTGCTTGGTTACAGTGATGAACGACTTTGCCTACCCTCTGATAATTGCTCACTCAGGGGCAGAGAGAGGTCCATTAATCAAAATGAGCAGAGGTACTGCAAGACTCCTCCACCTCCAGCAATTCTTTGCATAGTACCCCACCATCGCCACTCCCGCCGGGAAGACCCGGAAGATTTGACACCAGAAGGAATCGGTCTGGTCAAGAGAGTGTCACTCTGTACTGACAGTCGGCCACCACCTGGTGGCAGGCGGTCTAATGTACTGAACGTAACGCTCATAAGATGATAAAAATGAAGATGGGTGGGATGTGAAGAGTGAACCACCTTTCAGAGACTGTCAAAAATAATAGTTGTCAAGCTAACTTGAAGCAATTTGCTCCAAAAGGACTGTCTTGTTTTCTTTGTTGGCGTGACAGCAAACATATAAACGAAGATGGGTATAGAAAAGGCCATTTAATTGATTTTTTTTTTTTTTAGCAGTAATAAAATGTTTTTATAGATGAAGACAAAGTGTTGTATTTTAAAGAGATAACGCAATCTCAAGATAAAGGGTTGCAGACGGACATATGCGATCTTCACGAGAATAAGAAACATTTCTTTGGTTTTAAAAAAGGGAATTGTTACCAAAGCTCCATCTTTCTGCTGATATTGTTGCGCTGTGTTTAAAATTCCGTGTGAAAAGCAGCAATTTTTTAAAAAAAACTGTTCTGTCCATAGATCTTTTCACGTAGAACATATCAAGCGGGATCCGATATGTTTTACTCAGACTGATGTTTTGTGTTTGAGTTCAGCAACAGAATGGGGGGGGGGTTGAGGTTGATCCATCTCTGATGCGCCTCGGAGGGAGTCAGAGTGGAAATGGCATGCATTTGTAAAGTGGCAGGCGGTGAATGCTGCGCATCACTCTAACCAGCGGTGTTAATATCACCCAGCTGACTCTGTGATGTTTCTTTGCTGTCACAGTTACAGCACTGAGAAACCTTCGCTTTGCATTTTTGGTGTATCAGAAAACATTATGTAATGCCAAAGAAGGTAAAATGGATACAGTTGAAGCTAGAGGTTTACAAAGGTCTTATTCGCAGCAGCAGCAACAACAACAACAAAACACCCTGGCCATCTTTGGCAAATATTGTATTTTTGTTTTCAAAAGAAATGGTCAGAAATGGGTTTTTAGGCTTTCTTATTTTAATGTATCTATTGAAATAAAACAATTTATTTAACCATTGTTAGATTGTAGGGTCTAATTTGCTTATGAGCAGCCCGTAGTAAAATTCATGGCTTCTATATGACAGTAAGCTGGTCAGGCTACTGTCATATTTAAAAAAAATAAAATAAAATAAAATAAAATGTATATATATAGGGTTTTAAATTCAAAAAATAAAAAAATTACATGAAGCCCGTGCTGTTGCCAACACAGTTATGTGTATAGCAGTGAGTTAAGAGTTGTCCAGTGAACATTAAAGTCCTTCTCAAGAAAGTTAAGCCACAAAAGATCATTGCTAAAGATGTTGGATGTTCATAAAGTGCTATATACAAGTACATTTATGGAAAGTTGAGGGGAAGGATAAATTGTGATGGAAACAGGTGTCTACAGACAGCAATAATGGCATCTGTGTGTGGTTCCCTAAACAAAGCCAATTATAGAATTTGAGTTCTGGAGAAAGTAAGTTTTCCAAAATCCACCACACAGATGTACCCAGGAGAAGCTAATAAATCAGTCTGGATTCCCTTAACGTCTCATATGTCCCTCACGCTGCTGCACTAGTTATTCACATAGAAAGAGGTCTCACCAGGTATTGAATGCGTATACGGTTCATAATTAGGAGGAGATATCTGCCTTAAAATCTTACTTGTGGTTTAAGTGGTCGAATATAATCTAATTTTCTGAGAAACTGATGTTAGTGTTAACCTTCAAAAGTTAACTGAAATAAATGCTCTGAACACGTTACACTTTCTGTAATAAATTAATCTCTTTCACTTCTTATATTGAATTAGTGAAGTATTGAGTCGGTTATGCCAAGCTCTGAAAGACACAATGTATGTAACTCTGCTGTGTGCTGCTCTGCATGTGTAAATACCATGACTCACAAAGAGAGCGAGCATAAAATATCAATCTTTCAGTCAAGCAGCAGATGAAGGAAATTAGAGTGTTAAAAGAATCTAACTTTTTTTTTTTCTAACCGTTTGCGTGTGCAAGTGTGGGTGTAGTCTGGATATAGATTTTTAGGTGCACTGTTGTGGAATGTCTGCTGAATGATGGAAGCTCTTACCCCATACAGCTTACAGAAAACATTTTAGTTGTGGAGTGGAGTGACCAAAAGAAAAGAAGACAAATATCCCAAAAATTGATATGATACATTTAAAAGGATGAATCCAGATATATATATTTTTTTTTCTAAAAAAAAAAAAGGTTTATGAGTGTCTCTTCTTCATAACTTCTAATTGTGCCAGGTGGCTAACAAGTTCCTCGTTCCTCTTACCAGCCTAATGTTTTTATATTTAGATTTATGGAAGATATTCTGCCTCTGCTATCAGTACTTGACTGAGTTCACTTTTTATTGCCTCTTTTATTGGTCTATAAAATCCTTTAATACTCTTTCATTCAAAGGATGCCTCGTGTTTACCTGTGAAGTTCTTTGTCTGCAATGTTCTCTAAGGTTAAGAATGCAACCGCTTACAAAAACAAGATATTTTCAACTGGTTTTACTAGTATTTCATGATTGACTTTTTCCTTTGCTGAGCTATGTTCGTGTTAACAGCTGTAAAAAGGTTTTCTTTTCTGTTTTTTTTTTTTTTTTGCAGAGAAGAATAAATTACTTTTAATTTTCTCCTGACAGCTGATTCAATACCAACTGGCAGTACAGTACGCAAGTATGCAAACCCTAATTGTCTAAATTGCTTTAAGCATCGGAGGATTATATGTTAGCTCATTAGTAAGCAAGAGTTAGCTTGTCAAGTTAATTTATGCTAATTACACATATAGAGGTTTGTTTATTTAGATTAGATTGTGTTGTAAGAACTATTTTTGTATTTGTTTTTTGTAGATTGCATTGTTAAAATGAATATTTTATTCTATTGCACTCATAATTAGACTGTGAGGGTGTTGTACTGCATACCTGATGGAGGTTTATGACTTTCTGCACTTGTGTTGGTCATAAAGTATTATAAAGACAAGTCTAATGGTCCGAGAAGGGCATTAGAATTGTCTAATGGCCGTTAGATTAGCCTAATGGCCTAATCTGATGTACGCAAATAGATCAAATTCATATTTTGGGGCAGGTAATCTGAGCAGATGCAAGTCAGGTGAAACCTTCCCAAGTTAAGCAAACAAACAGCATATTATGGTTCTTTAACCTGCTGTGAGTTGGGGATCAGAAATAATAGAAAACATTTCTGCTGCTGCTGCTTGTCAAATCTGGGTAAAAATTATACTGCTGATTCAAAAGTTTACATACACTCACCCTGACATTGAACGTCCTCAAGTTTGTGCTTTATGAGTTTGTTTGAACTTTTCATTTTTTAAATGTAAAAATACGAGGCAGCACACATCTTTGCTGAACTTTCAAAGCCAGTTTGGGATAAATGTTGGGATTCTCTAATCCTCTTAAGTACATACTCAGATCAACACATTCTCGACTGATTAAACCGCCTCGTGCTTTCGTAACCATCGGTGAGTTTACTGATGGTGACGTAAACTCACCAAAACCAGTTTTGGTGCGTGTTTGGGAGGTACACATGACTTTACTTGTGTCACATCGGAACACGATATATTGTTTAAAACTCCTTGACGTTTTTGTCTGCTTTGTGTTAGTGCACCACGAGCAGCAGAGCAACTTCACAGCACGATGTTTCCACTGCTTGACTTTGCTATAGTACTAATTCATTTCAAAGCCTCACCTCGTCTCGTCCAAGCAGACTTCTTCTCATGATGGTCAAAAACTTACAAACTTTGTCTTGTTTGAACATAAAACTTAAAAGGTGCTTGTGAAGGTATTTGGCTTGCCGGGAGCCAAAAAGTGCAGCGTATTTAGAACGTATTGGTTTTGGATCGGCACTCTCTGTATGAGGTGAAACCTGCCTCTCTTGTGTTTCAGCAAGTTTCCAGTTTAGTTTTGGCGGTTCCATCAACTTGATATTGTGATCAGGTAACCCGAACAAAGCTTACAGTGAATTATTGGTGCTTTTTTTTTTAAATCATTTAGTTTAATGCTAACTACTTTTTCCACTGCAAGTACATCTGTATGAATTTTTATTGATCAAAATCAAAACTTTATGTGGTGATGCTGAGAAGCCGCAGAGGCATATTTTACAGCGGAATAATTTCCTCTCTCCAAAAGGAGGCTCCCACACACCCACTCGCCTAATATTCCAATTCAAGTCAGCGTGAGACACACCACAGTTAATTATCCCTCCAGGCTGAGTGCGGACATTCTCATCGTAGACCTAGCCCTCCATCCCTAACTCCTTCCACCACTGGGTAGAAGCCAGTGCTTTTAGATGGCGCCCACATGAGTCCACATCACACAGCTGGCCATTAAATGAAAATCAGTTTGCCCAATCGCATCCCCACACACAGTAATCTACATCTACCCTTCCCAAACCACAGTCTGCAGGCAGCCTGCCTATTCCACTGTCCAGTTTATCTGCTGTGTGCAAAACGGCCGCCCTAATCTGTCCCAGCGTGGACCACACAGCTGCTCTAATGAGAGGCGGAAAAGGGATGCCTGACATCTGGGACTCGCATTATTGTCTCTCCATTTTACTTCCTCTGACGGCTTATCTCGGTTTTAGCTCGGCCCGTCTTATTAGACTGGACATTGGCAGCGTGATCAAGCCCAGCAGAGTAAACAAGCAGCACGGCGATCTTTTAGAGAAATGCATAAAGCCGTGTGTCACGTCGCTGCGAAATCTTTAATGAGAACTCATTCTCCAGCTGTTTGCTTGCTACCTCCGTTTTACATGCAGCTGTTAGGATGGAAGAAGCGTCCTCTCACTTGCTGCACAGCTCATCTGCCAGACAGTTGCAGAAATTAATTGCAGACTTGGGGCTCGTAGTGTAACCTCAAACTTTGCTCACTGTGGAGACTGGTAGTGCGCCTGGTTGCCAGCAGCCACAGGTTTTGGCTTATTCCACCCCCCCAACCCCCGCCCCCACAGCATATCTTCCAGCAAACATGTCCGTCCAGCATTTGAACTCATTACAGCTCAATTAATTCAGGTCAAGCAAGGAATTAAATCAACACATTTTCTCATATTTGTTTTTGAAGTACAGAGAATCAGCTTTCCAAGGTTTTAATTATCTGTTTCTGTTTAAGTTTTACTGTAGGCGTTAAAGCGTCGCCCAGCCCCACAAGTGCAGAGAAACCATCTACGGTTCCCTGAGACGCTGCATATAGTAAAGTGATTTACTGATTGATCTTTTAGCTGCATGCCAGACGTGCTATGTTCTACTCTGTCAAGCACTAGTGCTTTAACCCCAATGTACAGGCTCAATTAGTCAAGAAGACTGATGGTGTGCTCAAGGTGAAAACTAACTCTTGACTGTATGCCTATCTGTCTTCACTCTCTCATTTACAAGATCACTGGTGGCTCCAGCATAAACGCCGCCCACTGCCACGTCCATCCTTTTGGGGTTTACAAGAATATGGCAAGATGGAAGCAAAACAACAAAAGAAATAAAATAGAAAAAGCTGTACGTAGTGCACACCACACACAACAGCAATCAAGGGAGTGAGCGATAACTCGCATATCAAAACCTGCCAGTGCACGCGATCGTGGTGCTAAGGGTTTCCTGTGCGCATTACCTGTCAAAAAGTAGGAAACAATTCTGTTGTTTGAAACTAATGAAGACCCAATTAGCTCAACTGTCCTCAAAGTGTTATAAAAAAAACAACAACAAAACAACACGTTCTGATTAGTGTTGCCTGCTTTACAGAAACAAATCACATGTAACGAAAAGGAATGCACATAAAAAGCGAGTGTTAACAGGTAGTTAACACAGAAGGCTCAAGATAAAAGCTCGCTTTATATAGTAGATACATTTAAGCATGGCAAATTAATTATGGTTATGATGGATGGTAAGGGCGAAAGACGAAATAAAAATCTACAGCTTGCAATAAAAGCAGCAGAGGGATGTGGAGAGCACGGGTTGGTGCCTGTGCACCAGTGAGTAAAAGCAGACCGGCTATCACAAGCTGCTCGCATTTGCCAGCAGCTTTGGGTCTCCTCTCTGCAGCTGTAGATGCACGTTCGCACATAAACAAGATAAATTGATTACCACCTCTTTCTGATTGCAGCCCCCTCACCCACGCCCCTCCTAAATCTAAATTGCAACTCCAGAGACAAAAACAGGACATGTAGCTGAAATGAAATCAGTCTCTCTCTCTCTCTCTCTCTCTCTCTCTCTCTCTCTCTCTCTCTCTCTCTCTCTCTCTCTCTCTCTCACATGGACAAATAAAAGCTACAACCTTTTAGTGAGAAAAGGAAAAAAAAAAAAAAACTCAAATTATAATTTGCCACCTGGGACATTGCTGTCTCCATTCCGTTCTTGGTATTGTTTTAAAATATGAAAATAGATTTCCTTAAAATGACATTGCTTTTATCCATTCATTTGACTTCAGCTTCATAGATTCCCTCCACATCCTGCAAACAATTGGACATTATTCTGCCAGAATCCCTATCTGTCTAATTACCTACTGACTTTACACTCCATTGATTTGGGTTCTTAGCTTTTCAAATTATACAATGCATTGTGCTTTAAACAAAGACAAAAACTACTTAAAATTCAAAGATTAGGCTCATTGAAGTATGTCAGCAGTTTTGAGAGCACATATCTACCATGGAATAATTCATATCCACAGTTCCCAATCACTCATTTCAACACATGGCATCTCCCCTCATTCATATCTGAGCATGTTTACTCTCGCACTGCATTCTCTACAGTGAGTTGCGACTTACGTTGTTCTTATAACTTGGACCACAACCCACTTTCTTGTGTTTTCCTATCTGTCACTCAGACAGGGCACTTAATATAAGAAGGAATCTGATAGCCAATCCTTACTAGGAGCCGTTACGTGTAATGCTTGTCCACTGTTTGAAATGCATCACTATGTGAACGTTCCCATTTGTACTCTTGTCTGATTTAACTTCAGAGTGTTCGCCTATTTAGTCGAGGGCGCTGGAAAATCGTGCCAGGCCTGAAGGATCTCTTTGGCAACAACATGGAACAAAACAGCTGAGCTTAAGAGGCATCACTGACATAAAGATGAGGGTGATATCTGTTTAAGTCCTCACCAGTCAGCCATGCATGATGCTTGGCCGGTTTCTCGGAAGCGGACTCATTACCAGTGTCAACAAGGGTGGCACTTTTGCCAGAAATCTCGCTGCGCTTTATTTTCACGAGTGGCAATTTCCTTCTGTCTTTCCATTAGCGGTTCTCCAATCAGATAAGCTGTGAGGGGGGGCTGTCCATGCGGAAATGCTTTTTAAATCAAATGTGTAAGTGTCTTTGTACAGTAAGTGAGACGAATGTGAACGATTGACATTTGTTTTCAAAAAGGAAAAAAAAAAAACGGAAAAATTAAACAAGTGTACACAACAGCTGTGACATAACTTTTGACAAATGCGGCAAATGATTTAAAAGATTCATCTGTGAATTCTCAATAAAAAAAACAGCATATAAGCTATTTCAACATAATATTGCTTTTGTGTAGCAAGTAACAAATGATGACATAAGTTTAAAACTTTAGAAAAAGCATTACTTCAACTTCATTTTGGTTAATATGTAAATATGTGAAATAAAACAGTAAAGAAAATTATGTGCCATGTTGCTTCGATTTGAGATGGTTTTAAAACTTTTACAGATGTAGAAAACTTGAAGTTGAATTTAAGAGAACTAACACCGTAGCAATACTCTAAAAAAAAAAAAAACATAACAGGACTGAAATAAACAGAGTCGTTTTGACGGCAGAAATCTTCTTAAAAATATTTTTTTATTTTATTTTTTTACATGTTTCACTACCAGACAAACAATATAAAACAATACTGATGCAATGCCTCACATCAACACGGTAAACTGAATGATGAAAAGCTTTACAGCAAAACATCAGGTGAATGTAATGAGTGAATGCATAGAAATAGATGCAGCAAATAAACACGTACAAGACAGAATAAATAAGTGGAAAAATAAAATTCAGCTTTCTACGCTGAACTAACATCTACTACTTTATTGTAACTGACAAACTGGTAAAGTCTTTACTGGCCATAAACTAATAAGTGGAAACAAATAAACCCTTCACAGATGGTTGTGAAGTATCGTTTGCTATTTTTAATGGATGATTTTTAAATGCGCTTCAGAGGTGATTTATAAAGTGGTGAAATTGATATCGAAAAGCAGTCTTATTGGTGTTTTCTGTTGGTAATTACCTGAGAGCATATTGTGTGGAGTAGAAGTAGCATACGACTGGATGTGATCCGTTTTTGTGATTTCCCAAATCTTCCAGCTTTTCAAATTCAGAGATTCCGGGTCAGTCTTCACATTTACTAGAGTGAAAGACTTAATAAAGCAAATAAGGTCAGCACTTTGGAGATTTTTTATTTTTTTAAGGAACAAAGAATTAAGGCCTGTTTCCTAATGCCCCTATATTATATTTCCATGAAGGCCCAATAAACAAACTAAATATTTTTACATGCAAAGAGCGTGTCCCCCCTTCAGCTTTGTTTGTTTCCACTCCATGGACTCACTAGATCAATGGAATGCTGTTGCAATTATTACCATCAGCAACCATTTGGAATGATTGGATTTGCTCCAAAGGCTGAAAAATAGACTTAGGCTGTATCGTATGGTCGACTTTGCACTGCTGTAAATCCGTAATTGGATAAATTGCGAGCAAGAAAGCCACTTCCCAGTGGGGAGATGGAAGGGGGAGGAGGGGTGCTGATGTCAGTTCAGGTTTTTCTCCTCTCAAAAAAATCATTATTGTGCGGAATAGCTCTTGTAGCGCTGGGCACCTACATCAAATAATGGCCAAGAATGAAAGTTTTGTTTTACGAGTCGGTAAATTTGTCTTTTGCTATATATACCAGACAGTTTGGAATTAGGAAGTCAACCCTTGTTTAAAATAAAACAGTTTTATATTGAAAGCTTGTGTCGGCAGCAAAAAAAAAAAAAAAAAAAAAGGTGAAATGTTTTTGTCTCCTCTTACTGACACTTAAGCTTTAAAAATTAAGAAGAATTCTCTTTTAATTTCTTGGTGCTTTTTAGTAAGATTTTGCGCAAACAGCAAAAAACTCTAGACCAAAAGATAAAATGTCATTTTGAACACCTAGAACTGGTGCAGCATCACATTAGATCAATTTAATTAAATGGAAAATAAAAGAAAAAAATTAATTATCATGAGTTACTTTGTTGCAGAATTTGATTTTTCAGCCTTTACTTTACAATTTTGATGTCATCGGTATGCATTCCAATCCTTGTCCTTTCCATCCAATCACGGATAATGCAAATTAAACAAGGTCACTTTTCACTCTTTCACTTCAGCAATCTCCTTTGAAACACTATCTCAACAGACACAATTATTACATGTGGCTATGGTATCAGAGGGACCACAGGCATTTCAAAGTGGCAATAACCACAGGATTGCAACATTGATATTGCACTTTAATGCAATCTCAGGAGCCTCTGAGCAGCCTCGGTTTGATTGGATAATACCGGCACGCCAAGCTCTCAGGCATAAATCTTCATTCATGTATAAATCACTCAAAAATAGAGCAAGAGGATTTGAGTTACAAATCCTAAAAAAAGCAATAACCACATGGGGAAGAAGAAGTCCAATACAAGGCATTTTCCACGTTCACTGAGCCGTGAAGACTTGGAAGAATCCCAGCAGTGTAGGAAGTTAGTGATAGGGCACAAGACTGTCCAATACACTTTTGAATAAACCAATCATCCCAGTGATTGTTATGGAGACGGTCAATCAGGAAGTGAATCCAGTGCTGGTTAAGTACACTTCAGCATGTGATGAGCAGAAAGCCTCAACTGTACAACCGCAAAACATGACGATGTCTTCGGAACGCATTCTTACCTATTGAACATTTTCACATTTTTGTCATGTTATCTAATACCTACACAAACTACAATAATAATAAATATAGTTTGTAAATTTATTTTCCACACATACAGCTGTTCTCTGAAGGCCTCAAAACTAGTATAGAGAACCTCAGTGAACCAACAGCTTCATGGGGCCTAAAAAAAAAAAAAAAACAAGTGGGGGTGGCATCGTGCAGTGGGGATGCTTTTCCACAGCAGGCAGTGGGAATCTGGTCAGAGACAATGTGAGGATGCACGGGGACCAAAACAGGACACGCCTGGAAGAAAACCTCCTAAAAGCTGCAAACGACTTGAGACTGGGATGGAGGTTCGCCTTCCAGCAGAATGACAATCCCAAAACTACAACCAGAGCGAGATCAAAGCATGCACACGTGTTAGAATCTAAGTCAAAGCTTGATGCAACTGAAAATCTTTTCTTCTAAAAATAATTTTTAAAAAAGCTGTTTGTAGATGCTACTCCCGCAAACCAACTGAGCTTGAACTATTTTCAAGCAACAAATTCTCTGTGCAAAACTGGAAAAGCCACATATTCCTAATACTTGCAGCAATAGTTGAAGTAAGAGGTGACTCTACAAAGCGTCGACTCGGGAGGTTGATTGCACATGCATGAAATAGTGTTATAGAAAAATGAATGAATGAATGAATGAATGAATGAATGAATTAATGAATGAATGAATGAATTAATGAATGAATTAATGAATTAATGAATGAATGCTTGTTATCTGTTTCTAACAACATTTTGAACAACGGAAAAAGAAAACACGGATAAATGAAAAAGAGAAAATGAAAATAACTAGATCTATGAAGGTCAGTTTAAAAAGGAGCAGGAAAAAGTATAAAATTATTAACTCCCACCCACTTTCTACCTTACAATTTATTGCCATATTACATGTTTCCGTATACAAAGAAATAGCCTTAATATGCATTGATATAGAATCACTAAACTGCATCAATATGTATGGTATATAATTACACACTGTCAACATTGAAATAGATATCCAATTGGCTAATAAATGATTGCAATAGAAATGTACATTACCAAGCTCTATACTGAAGACATATTAAACAATGTGCCTACATTCACCTTCACACACACACATATACATATTAATAATTAATATATTCTGCAACCTAATGTAACCTGACTTCCTCCCTGTGGAACACATGCTTCTTGTGTGCACTTTTGAACTGAATGAAATCATCAGTTTGAACTGAATGTCTAATTTGTTCCATAATTTCACTCCACAGATCGAGAAAAGGTGAAGACAACAGTGCGACCTGCTGCTTCCATTTCCCGATGTTGTTCAGCTTTGTTTCGGTTTATCGCACAGAATGCCAATGAAATGCTTTAAAGTTTGTGGTTGTAGCGTGAAAAAAATGTGGTGCTATAGGATTACAGGTAATTCTTGTTTGCATGATATTTGCACCCTGCTTTTTGAATTTGGAGCCTGGCATATGGGATCCTTCCAGCAGAATTAAGTGCAGACTGAGCATAACCTGCTGGAATATTTGGTTCACAATTTCCATACAGTTGTCAGAGTAGCACTGACCATCAGTTTTATCTTCCACTATATGGTTTAATTCCTTCAATACTGTTTTTTTCCCCCTTTTTTTTCATTTACTGCGCAGTAACGTGACTTCAAAGTGCTCTTTGATATGGATCTCCTGTAACATCGTGCCCCAAATTGCTGATCCCCTGAGATTTTGATGAAAGGCCCAAGAAAGCAAAGGATCTGATCTGTAAACTGCTGTTCATTAAAACAGAAACTTTATTAGTCTGTGATTATGACTCTTTTGCCAAAATTATGCACAAAGGAGATCTGTCTAATGATAGGCTACTTCGTCACAGATATTAACAGAGTAGAAAAAAGGGGGTGAGGGGGTCCGTGCACCCATAACAGAAAAGTGTTGGGCTGCCACCTAATGGTTCACCATTAATAGGAGTTTATTTGACCAGATATTTACATACACAAAAGAAAAATAAACATTTTTCCTTAAATGTGTTAGATTAGATCGGGGAAAATTTTTCTGTTTAGGAAATATTTTGTAAATAATTTCCATTTGCTAAATGCCAAAAATATTGAGAGGGATTCTCTATTTTTTTTAAATTTTTTTTATTGTTTCCTTCAAATTGATCAATTTAATTTCATTAACGTTAGTATGACTCTAAAAACATATTGGAGGTAAATACGTGAAAGCACACACACAGTGCTTCCTCGTATGACATGCAGTGCCATACTGTCTTTTTATACAGTGGCGTCTATGCTATGACACTTCTATAAAAGTTTTTAAACATAGCTTAAGTAGCCCATATAAAGTGTATTAATAAGCATTATATGGAGACATCCAGTACTTTGTATGACATTATGGCATCCCTGTGCTTTGCTGAAGGTACACATCCCTTGATGTAATCTGTGATGTGTGGGAATTACATGTTTATCTGCAAAAACAAATAAGAGGAAAATTGATCCAAATGTTGCACCTTTCAGAGGACAGGCACGTGCAGAGGAGCTTTGATTCATTTCCTTCCTTTGTTTTGCATTGATCCCACTCTGATACTTTCAACACTGAGAGTGAATGGCATGGGAATCACAAGAGATTTATCTGGAACCAAATTCACCTACTTGTACATGCGGAGCACAGTCAAATAAATTCATATTCATGCGGCACATTTCAAGTGTCACCTACTAGTATTCAGCCCCAAAGCACACTTCCAAGCTATTCGGGCCATGGAGGTGCATCAAAGCATCCCAATAATAATAAAAATAAAATAAAAAAACAGTTGCCACAAGATAGATGATTTAGCTTGAAAACGAACCCACCCTATGTTCCATTTGAGATAAAACAACTTTTCCTCAGAGAACAATTTCCGCAACATATTTTTCATCTTCCCTTTTATCTGCCAATGGACTGTTTCAATTGGCACATTTCCATTGTTTGGTTGTTTACTTTAGCTCAGAGAGTGAAGGTATTGCACACAATGCAGGTCTTTTAGACGCATTCATCGATAACAGAGGTGAAGCAGCGTCCGGTAACTCAAATAAGAAAGTAATTCAACAACAAGTAAAATATTCAACACCTGCGTTTTTTTTTTTTTTTTGTCTTTTTCCAACAAGTATATCAGTGTTTTGGTTTTAGGAAATACATTTTAATTAGGCACATTGAATTTATTCATGTTTGCCTGCTGTGTCCAGACCAATTTATTTCACAATCGTAATTGCGCCAGTTTCAGATTTCCTTTCTCTCTTTTTTTTTTTTCCTGTCAGCAGCCTTCAAAGCTGTTCCAAGGACTTTGAGGCTGAAAATAGGAACAAAAACCATAATATTAACTCAGGGTTTGTCACAGTGGGTAGCATGTTAAGAGTGAATTGCAATCCCAGGAACATTCTGTCAATATCAAATGTAGCTGTATGTTTGCATATGTGGACACAAAATATATGCACATCGATTTATGTTATTTTTTTACTACTAATAAAAAATTATTCACTAATAAAAATATTTACTAAATGCTTTTTTAAGGCTTTTCTTTTAGTTAACTTCATAGTAAAATATAATTGGATCCTTGTGACTTGTTAGTCACAATTCCATTATAATTACCGCTATGACTATATAGCAAGCATCTATGTTCTTGCAGCCATTTCTTCACTTATGTAGAAAAACACACATCCGATTGAAGTGTACCGGTATGTTGTCTTGTCTTTCCTACTTTGACGAGTGGCTTAGAGAATTAGGCCATGTGCCAAACCATATTTATGGATTGTTTATTGTATCTTGCCACGATATGACAAGCAGCACTGAGCTCAAAATTCATTTTACTTTCGCGCAAAGGCTTTTGGGCCAAATATAACTGCAAGTGAAGACAATGGGGGAAAAAAAAATAAAGAGAAGCTCATTAACATACTCATTACCGTTCACCTCATTGTCCACAAGAGGTCAGACATAAACAGCATAAGTCATAAATAGCAGTAAGACTTATCTGCGCACGTTTCCCTGCAGACAAAAGTTTTCCAGGCCGGTTAGAGCAGAACGCTTCATTTCTTTTCATAACTCGCTCTTAGACGAGCCCAGTCGAGTTTCCCCGGTGTGAAGACAGTGGAGAGATAAAGCAGACCAGGCCAAGCATACAAAGCTTGATAAAGATGTTGTGAAATTTTTTGTATCGCTTTAAATTTTCTCTAAATTGTGGCTGAAATTCACTCCCCCCCCCCCTCCCTTCGTTTTAAAAGGGCAAGATGTTAGCAGGGTTGGTTTGCTATGGTCTTCCTGTTTTTTTTTTTTTTTTTTTTTTTTAACGAGTGGAGTAAAGACAGCTCGGCCACAGGACTGAAGTTGTTGTCACGCCTTCCACGGACAAGGAGGCAGGTTCACACAACCCGCGATCTCGGGATGTAAATGTACTGTTTATATTGATGCTTTGCAGCCATGGGGACAGCAGTAGGATTCAGACATGTTTATCTACACTTTTTAAAGTTGTAGCAAATAGAATAATTTCCTCCTAATTCTCTGCGACAGCTTTTCAACAAACCTAGTTTTTCTTTTCTTTCTTTCCTTCTTTCTTCCCCCCTCCTATTTCCCAAACCAAGGAACATCTGAGCGTCCCAGAGAGAGAAACTTGTTTCACAGCTTTGTTGGATTGACTCTTCAAGCAGTAATGGCCATTGCCCGGCTTGATTATGTGGCTCCGTGGTGGACATACTGGCTGCACAATTTCCCACACTTCAATTTTCTTTTCCAGTCGGTCGACAACACTTTCAGACCGGAGGAAGCGAGCTATCAGCAGGTTGGTAACTGTACTTGTGCGTAGAAGCGCACGTATTTTATTGCTGAACACCGACTTTCATATGTAAATGCTGCATCCAGACAGCCTATATTTAGGTGGAGAGCGGTTTAAACTGCTGTGTTGAGAAATAAAGGACTCTCTCTCACACGCACTTTCCATCTTTTTCATCTACCCTCACGAGGATTTTTGTGTGTAGCGCTTTAAAATTTTTGGTCCTAATTTAAGGAAGTGGGGAATCATGCTGTACTGCCATTTTCCCCAAGATAACTCATGACTTGTATTAGGAATGTTGGTTATGATGTGCTTCTGTACCCTTACGTCAAATATCCTCAAATTTAAACAAATTAAATTGTTTTTAAGTGCACTTTTAACATTTAATGCCACTCGCACTTCAAGTATCAGAAACTGTCATAGCTTTATTTCCACAGGAGAAATTATGTTTAGTAGTCATGCATATCAGACTTACTATTTCATTCATAAAATGCCAATTCTTCCGCTAATCTATACTTAACATTCTGGACATCAGCAATAAATATTTCTGTCAAGTTTTTTTTTTATTATTCTTATTATTATTTCTAAAATCTAAACTTCTCTTTTTACTCTATTTTTCAATTCCAACAACTGCTTTGGAGAATACCACCACCCACCCCCAAAAATTCCTGTAATTCATATCCAATCAGATGTGAAGTATTAAAACCGACATTTTAAACATAAGTTGCACTGGAGAAAATAAAATAAATTGCTTTATACAATCCATCGCGGGGCTCAGTTCCTGTGGTTAAAATGGGCTCTGTAATGGAACAAATATTGCAAAAGTCATGCTCAGTTGAAGTCAGTTTTCCACCTGCAATCCACAAGATATATTTAGTAGTGTTTATCTGTTTTGTACTCCAATTTCAATTTGTTCTCTGATATGTTTGCTTCCATACAGGAATACGTTGCAATATCTCAGTACTTTAAGAGTCAAAGCATACATATAGCACCTAAAATTACATGCTGTTTTCTTTCAAGAAGTGTAGTTTTCTGCTCCAAACAGTCAAACACCTTCTTTTTTCCGGTATGAAAGTAACATTCCTTGTTTTATATAAGGTTGTTTCTTAAATCTGCGTTACTTTAAGAAAACGTAGCACCTTCTCAATCTCTGTGAAACTTGTGTGTCTCTCACAACTATAAGTTATCTTTGTGAAACGTACAAAAAAATGTTGAGAAGAACCTCACTGACATATAAATCAGTGGTTGCCTTTTGCGATTTAATTCAATTAAGCTTACACACTTAAGCCAGTTTCATACTAACATCCGTTTGCCACCGCAGATGATCGACATTTTCTGGTTAATGTCAGTTCAGTTGTTGTTCTTTAGTGTTTGTCTTCCTTCTCTCTCCCCCCGTCATGCATCTGTTCCCTTGTTATGGGCCTGGCATGCAGTGGAAATTGAAGTGTCAACATGTGTAATTACCAAACAATTGAGTGGAAAATTAGAGAAGCAAGTAGAGGCGGCATCGCTGTTGTAAAGAGCCCGAACTGAGTTGTTGTGACAGAAAATCCAACCAGTTTGAACCTCTCATGGGCTCACTTCTGGCTCATCAGCAGTGACCTCCACTAAACCGTTAGCAAATCGGTGGATTAGCAGTTTGGCCTTGATTGAAGTTAAGATGAGACCAGTTGTCCTCTACTCATTGTTTGGGTCGGTGTAAGCTTGTGCGTTTAAACTTAAATGTTTGGTCTTTTTTTAAAAAGAACACCTGGATTAAAATGGGGGGAAAAATGTTTAAGCATTGCATGGGGGAGGGGGGGGGGATGTATTTCCAGATTTTATTTCCTCATTCATTGTCTCACGACCTTCTTTCCCTCCCTCCTTCCTTCCATAGATTTCCATAGATCTGAGTTTGAATAAACGTATAATTTTGACATAAACATGTGCAGCAGCCTGCTGTTTTCGTGGTTTTGTTAGAATCCATCCAATATTTTTGTTAGAGTCTAAAACATATTACGCAAATTTAAATTCAGCCGCAGTGCCAACTGAATCCGAATGTAATGATTAGTCAGAGATGAAGGTGTAAAATCATTTTGTCAGTCAGCCAGACATCCACTTTGAACTTCTCAGCATTGATATTTGCAGAGCAAATTATTTGCAAGTACAATTAGGGTCATGCTTTTGTCATGTCTTTGAACCTAATCGAGTGCTACGATAATATGAGTTTCAAGTCCTTAAATGATCCCAGTAATGAAATGTGTTTCATGTGCATTGTTTTATTAGTTTTTTTTAACAAAAGGCATTTTCAAGTGAATAATTTCCTGTTTCTTTTTTTTTTCTGGAACAGTGTTTTTTTTTTTGTTTTTTCCCCCAGTGTGTGCTCAGCCTTCAAGCTTCAAATACTTAGCACATTCAGAAATCACAAGACCGAAGGAAAGACACCAAGTCACATGACCCTCCCCTCCTACAGCCCTGATCATTTTTTTCCTTCTCTCTCAGCCGCAGTCAGAGATTATTTTTAAGATGTACTTTCCCTAAGACGGCAAAGAGCTGTGCTGTTTTTTTTCTTTTTGTTCCTAATTTTCTGTGGTCAACAGTCAGCAGTAATAATGCTGATGACAAGCGTGACACGTCGGCTCTCTAACCTCAGTAACATCTTTGAACCTGACTGGGGGGGGTTGACTCAGTGAATCAACCACAAGGTCGATGGGGTCAGCACTTACATAAGATTTGTGGTAACACTTTATTTGAAGGGGGGGGGGGGTGAATAAGACTGTCATGACACTGTCATAAACATGACATAACACCTGTCATGAACATGAATAAGTCTTCATGAATATTTATGACTGTTGTCATAAAGCGTCATTCGGTAAATTATGACACTTTTAATACAAAGTTGACATTATTCAAAATGTCTTTGTTATGACAACTTGACATTAACCAGGAAATAATTACTGTTTAAACTTTACCTTTAATAACATAAAGTTATCTAATTTTTAAAGTGCAATCAGTAATACTTTTATAACAAATTTATATCAGTAATGATTTCTTGGTTAATGTCAAGTTGTCATAACAAAGACATTTTGAATAACGTCAACTTTGTATTAAAAGTGTCATAATTTACCGAATGACACTTTATGACAACAGTCATAAATATTTATGAAGACTTATTGATGTTCATGACAGGTGTTTATGACAGTGTCATGTCAGTCTTATTCAACCCCCTTCAAATAAAGTGTTACCAGATTTGTCGACAAACTTGACTCAGACCATGACAGCCATTAATTTCCCTGATGGCATCTTTTTGTGTTTTCCTACTTTTCTCAGTCTCTGATAGTTTTGGCTTGTGCTGGTGCCGTCGGCCTCGGTCTGAGCCTCCTAGCTCTGGCCGTGTACCTGGTGTGTTTATTCTGCTGCCGTCGGAGCCTGGATGAAGAAACCAAACGGCCCGACACCTGTTGTGTCACGTGGGTGGCAGTTATTACAGGTCTCATAATATGGTAAGTAAACGTATTTAAATAATCCTGTTGGGCGTGGTCTTTTTTTCCGGAACTGCACAGAGATGAGGATGTCGGTCAATGCAGTCACCAAATGAACCAGGTCACGATAGGTTTCGTCTGGATTAGCATTTACTAATGCCTCTAATCTAATTCTTTCTTAAACCGTCATTGATGCCTGAGAACAAAAATCCAGTAAACATTTGTAACGAAGTCTACAGTTGTCTTCATTAAATTTAAAGCTTTTTTGTGACGACCTTGGATGCAGTTGCTTCTCATTTCTTTGTGTCTTCTGTTGTTTTAAACTCCTCCACCTCACAGAATGTGTTGCTCTGTGCACGTCGGTCCGTGTGGATAGGGAGTGCTATTAGAGCAGCCGAGACTACTTGAAAATCTCACAGTGCTCAGCTTGTCATCTCCTGACAGGTGTGCCATCAAGCAGGATTAATGGCTTACAAAAAAATCTTTCTTTTTTTTTGAGAAAGATTCCCACTGTAAGAGCGCGCAGTCTGCTCTGTATCAGTTTGTCAGTGTCCTAATGTTAGGTGGCTTTTAGTTTGGTAGCTTTACCTAATATACAAATATCTTATAAGAAATTCCAAAACTATTTTAATCTATTTAAATAAGAGCAAATCCTACCTCCGCAAGTAAGTAGCACTCTCAGCCTCAAACTCAAAAATCATCTCCAAAGGTTGGTTTTCTCACTTTTTACAACAAAAACACAAAAGTCAGCAGAATCACCTGTTGCAATGACCTATAACTTAAAGAGATAAGTACTGAAAACCTCACAAAATACAGTTTAGGGTTGCAACTACCTTGATTGCTCGAGTCTTCTTAACTTATTGTTCCTCTATGACACGTTTAGTTTTTTCAATTGAAAATAGTTTTTCTTTCCAAAAAAATTAAGTTGTTTTTTTTTTTCACAGTGCAATCTAAAGTATTTTATATCCTCTAACAGGTTTTTTTTTTCCAGAATTGTCCTGTATTTTACCCTGTTGTCCCTTTAACTTTGACCAGCTTCCCAGTACCTGCTGTAAAAGACCACTGTGATGTTTCCAGTTAGGACGATGTGTGGACAACAATGTGCGGCATTAGCTTTCGTTCGTGCGCATAGCCTTTTGTTAGCCAGGAAGGTCAGAGTTGCTCTTATCTGACCAGAGTTCCTCATTCCACATGTTTCACTGTGTTCCCTACGTGTGTTGTTTCTTACACAAAACAAGCATCTCTTTCTTACTTGGCTGTGTTCTATAAAACTGAGATTTATAGAATGCTTGACTAATAGTTTTCATCTCAACAGATCTCAAGTAACCTGTAGATCTTCACGGCACTTCTAGAAATAGAGTGGCTGCATTTGCTGCTTCTCTGATTAATGTTCGTCTTGCCCAGCCTGTCAGTTTAGCGTAAAGAACTTTCCAGAACTTTCTCTCCGACTTGTTTGCTGCGACCCTTAGATTTGATGATGCTGTATGTTCACTAATGTTCCCTGACAAATCTATGTGCCCTTGTAGAGCACTGTAAAAGTGAGTGAGTGAGCTTTATTTATTTAGCAGTTTTCCGAGACAAAAATAAAATTCAGAGCATCAAAATTGAAACACGATACTCAATTTATATCAATCAGCTCTTTTAATAAATGAATTCACTACCTTTTGAGCAGGAAAAAGTATCAAACTATATAAAGAAGACCTTCCATCCCTTTTATGTAAAAGGACACTGAGTGCATTGCTTGAAATAAGAAAGAACGCTTGCAAACATTTTCTTTTTAGCTATTATTTCTGAGTGGAGCATCATGTAACACAAAGACAGCTCGGCTGTATTCATCTTCCTTTATAGTATACATCTGCAATGTTACTTTGCTTCAATAAAAATACTTATCTCGTAAAACTTTCAGATCTATGCAGCAACTTTGATCACTAAAGTGGATGTGCATGATAGTGTTTCATCAAATAAATTAACTCACACTTCTGAACAATACATCCTTAGTTATCAATTGTTCTCCGGGAACTGACTGCACAAAGCTTAACGCTATGGCAATCATTTTACTAAGGGATTGTTTAAGCAGCTGGCTTATCTTTCAACAATACCAAAGGACACATTTGGCAAAATTGTTGTTAAATATGCTACTTTATTTTAGCATATTTACCTTTGTATTATAAGGATAATTGGGTAAGATATCGGTGTGTGACTTGTGTGATTTGGTAATGACTCTGTGGCTCTTAACTGAAGAGAGGAAAAAAAAAGAAGAGTATTGGAATCAAGATGAGATAGTTGGGTTTTATGGGTAATTTCCGTATGTTTTGAAAGGTGTGAAGCTTTGGAGTTGCATCGAAGATATGAATGTACATTTGCATACGGTTTATTGTCGAAAGGCACCTAAATTAAAACAAAAAAAAAAAAATTGGGTCTAAAAAGACCTTAATTTAATTGCCGCACTGATCCAGTTAAGCTTGTGACAGAACTGGGCTTTAACTTCGTTAGCTCCCTTTATCTATACCTAACAACTACTACAGCACATGAGACCGGCTGCAATGCTAAGTAAGAGGGCATGATGTTGTTATGCAAGGTCGTTCTTGACCTTACTATGCCATGTTTGCTGTGGTGACCATTGTTAAAATTTTACATCTTAGACAAAATAGAAGAACTTTACAAAACTGCAGTAGAATGTGCTTTGATTGCAGCACAAATCTTGTAAGGTTTTGATTTTTTTTTTTTTTTTTTAAAGAAGTGCACACTGTGCGATATTTGTCCTACATCTGAACACAATACTCCACAAATCAATGGGATTTTAAAGCCGATCTACGTCAGAAACGTCCTTTAATTGATGCTGTTGAGATAATCGTAGATTATTGGATTCCGATTTGACCTCACAGAATTGATTACGTATAATTAAACAAGGACGTGCCTCATTACATAAGGTCCTGTGGCTGATAGTGTTATCAGATCAGCACAAGTCATCTGGTTGTCAGTGGGCCCGTAAGAACACGCGGGATGTTCCTGTGTAATGACAGCCAAGCTAGCAGCAAATGGCAGCATGCAGATACACATAAAAATAGGAATATTAATAAAAGCAAAAAATAGAAAGAAGATGAATAAGTTAGGAGAGAACCCCAGATGTTAAAAACGCTTAACTTTACAGCTGCCAGATGGTGGGATGTTTGTTAGATATACTGGATATGTCTTTCTACTTGGACAAAGCCCAAATTCCGTTTATGTGCTATTCACTACATGCAGCTTTACAGTCAGCACATTTTATTAGATTTACAGCTATAATAGACAAAGCACATCCCTTACATCATTCTTACAAAATGATTGGGGTAAATTCAATTTAGTTATTAAATTTAATTTTTTTTTAAAATCCCCCCTTGATTTAGTTTCAGTTGCCTCTAATGTAGTTTGGAGTATTTTTTTTCTCCCCTCACTGGAGGCTGCATTGTTTAGCTCCATGCATAGAAGACAAACAAAATTTCTTGTTTACTCGTTCACACAACAAAACATCCCGGCATCTACATATCCTGTGCTTTGTTCCGGTTCTTTATTGCTTTCCTTTCCTTTTATATCCTCTGGTTGCTACGGGGAGAGGTTTTGCACTGCCGCAAAATTCCTAATGCTTCCCTTGAGGCTAAACTGCCCCATGATGTTCAGTGTGCCTCATTATTGTTTCATTACTGAGTCATTAGGTGCACCTCATTGTTGCTGATGTGTCATCTTGGCAGCAGGGTTAATGAAGAGCTTATTGTGAAGGCCAACACATATCAGCTCCAACACAGAAGCTTTGAAAAGCATAAAGCACGTCTACGTTGTGCGGCTTCTTAACCAAACTCAATTTAGTATTTTTTTTTTTTTTTTTTTTTTTAAACACGACCGTGCAGCTGAACTTATACAGACCACTCTAATTGCATCTGTTTTTGGTTAGATTTGATTGTTCTTAATGCGCTCCCCTCGACCCTTTTCAGAACTAAAAGAGAGAAACGAAGCAGGTTTTCCGTTTTATGCGCAAATCTAAATAACCTCCATCAATTCTAACTGTGACGCCTAATGTCGTTTAAATCATGGAAATGAAAGGAGAAGTTTTGTCTAAAAGATTAAACATGTTTGAGTTATTACTGCTCATTTCAGTGCAGACCAGCAGAAGTAGGGTTTCACCAACTGGTCTAACCCTCCCTACTGTGGAGGCTGGTGCTCAGTCCCGGGAGGCCCAGGAAAGTGAGAATAATGGATTGGGTGTAGTATCTCACCGAGGTAGCTTGTCTCTTGCTAGTTTGAATGCAGGCACGGATTCAGCCATCACTAACTCCTGTGAGAGAATGTTTTGGTAAGAAAAATTAAACTGTAATGCACAGAACACATGGATAATGGATAGAGAGACATCCTATTGAAAATTAAGAATTGCCATTCTGCTGAGGTTTTGTGTGATCCTAGCCCATATGTCGGCAGAGTGCAGAGAGACAAGTGATACGAACTCTTGTTGGTAAATTTATTCAGACATAAAACTGCGATGAAAAGGCGTCACCAAGGTGTGTATTTACTGTTTTGCTACACCAAATTCGCACTGTTTGCTTTGTAGTTTAAATGTAACACATAATGAAATCAAATAATTTCCTTTTTCTAAAATTCTCCATCGTGCAGTTCTGCTGTAGGAGTGGGTTTCTATGGGAACAGCGAGACCAACGATGGGGTCTACCAACTGACCTACTCCCTCTACCATGCCAATCACACTCTGGATAGCATCAACAGTCTGGTGAGAGAAGTCCTCCAACCTCTGCAATTTACAACATCATGAATATTGAAAATGTCATGTTGATCGGATCAGTATATCACCTCTGCTAAAAGTGTTTGCTTTTCCTTGGAAGTAAAAGAATCGGTCTTATAAGGTGAAAACGAACTTCTGTTTCATGCTTTGCCAGCTTCATACGTAGTTTGGTTTAGGAAAGCAGGTTGTTTACCTGCAATACAAAGTCAAGAAGCTGACCAAGCAATAACAGTGTAGCTAGAAAACATGATCTCTTAAGATGTGCTGTGAATGCTTTTCTCATTATTAATAATTTAGAAAACAGCAAATGAGTGATCCTTTGCGTGGCGTGTTGGAAGCGCGGCATTACAGCCGGTAAACAACAGAGCCCACTCTGTTCAGAGCAGCACCTCACTGCAGTGGGAATGTATCCACTGTTTTTGTCACACCAGGGGAATTTAGGTGACTTCTGTTGGAGGATGTGTAAATGGGGATTATTTCCATGCAACTCCTGACCCGCATTCAGGGAAGTTATTTTGGGAGGCTTAGGGGCAGGAGGAATAGGAAAGAGGTAGGAGAGTAAGAAAGCAGCCTCGCAAGAAGCAATAATCACAATGAGAAAGAAGAGGATTAACTCCCATCTGCTGTGCATTAATGGATGCTAAGCCGCTCGTCTCTCCATCTCCTGCAGTCCCGCTATCTATGGCGAACGTGCGTATTCTTGAACATGTCAGTATCATATATCCGCTTGAAGTGCTCACATATCACATATTTTATCACCGTCGAGACAAATTAGCATCCAAAACTAGATTGCTATTTCTGTCTAAAATTATTTAGATTTGCATGACACTTTAAACTGGGTGTGAAAACAGGAAATTGAGATCATCATTGTTCTAATGTTATTTGCTTTGTTAAAGGACACACATTTTTAACACTGTGCAATTTTCACTTTTTTTTAAGTAGATAAGTACGTTTTAAGCACTTTTCAGAAGCTAACGTCTTTTAATTAACTAAAAAGAGAAACCTATTACCATATATGGATAGCAGCAGAGAGCGTGTAATGGCACCATCTGGAAATCTCTCCCAGTAATATCAGAAAATATTGTTTTCTTCATTAAAAAAAGATGATCGTGATGGGAAGGTGTGAAAGGGAAAAGTGGGAAAGTGGTTGTTTATTGCCAAGATAGGTAAAGGATTGAGTGAGCACTTTTGCTACAGATATCGTCTTATGCAGAAAATGTGGACGACCTCCGTGGAAGTGAAGCAGACACACTTTCCCTCACTCACAAAAAGCACTTTTTATACAAAATGCTTTTTCCCTACAGCTGGAATCTTGAATTCAAGGGAAGGAAAAACCAAAAACTTAGCAAGGAAAACATGATACATACAGGTTATGATGTGGCTTGGACAAATAGCATGAGAAATGAGTAAACAAATGTTCCAAGAAGATGGTCAGAGTCATTGTTTGTGAGCATAATGTTTGTCAGTTAAAAATCATCTTTACAGCATGCTTTCGTTTTTATGTCTCCACCACTCCTAGTTTTTTTTGCATTGAAATGATTGTTTTTGTCTCCAAGCTATACCGCTCTCAGACTTTGTTTCATTCGGGCTCCTACCCGCCTCCCTGGACATTTCATCATTTGAATCTTCATTTTATGAACTCAAATAAAAGCTGTAGGTGTTTTTCTTTTACTATCTTTGCTTTGGGTTTTATGTACACCTTTGCTTTGGGTGTACATTGTTGTCTGAGATTGGTAACATCATTGGTTTTCAACAACTTTCAGCCTTATTCTCTGTTGCCTTGACCTTGCTCTTTTTCTGTTTCCTTTTTTGCTTCCGTATTTCTACATTTCAGTCGTGGCAATTAATATAACTACCCTGAGCTACAATCCGGAATATAACTGAGAAGTAAATTTGTAAAAAAAAAAAAAAGAAAAAAAAAAAAAAAGGTCAGTAAAAGATTATAATAGTTATAACATTTTCTTACAAAGCCACAGAAAAACAGCAAGCCAATTTTGGAAAAGTTTTTTTTAAACTACATTATTCAGTGCTTGGTGTAACAATAACTGTAGAGGTGGACGCAACTTTGATTGTTCTATCTACACCCTTTCAGTCGACTTCCTCTCAGGTTCCTCTTATTGATTCAGTCCTAAAGCATGATATATATCATGGCTGCATACAAAGAATTAATGCTCCCCAGAGATACAAAGGCTTTCTTGTGTGCAAAATTGTAGGCTGATGCAACTTACTCTGCTTACAGAGCCGATGACCTGGGCATTGAATTGTCCTGTAAGGCTGAAGCTGATTTCGGTAGTGTTTAGTCTTACAATTTAGAGTAAAAAGACAATTTTTTGTTTGTTTGTTTTTTTTTTTTCTAGTTTGAGCGGTTTTGTTTTTCCTCTATTTTGAAGCATTTTGGTAATTTATTTTTTTATGTATTGTCAAGTAATTTAATCGTAGTCATCCTTTCTGTTTTCATATCTGCTTCACAGTTCTTTACCTAGGTTAGTGATTTTCTCTAAGAAGCGTTGACGCTGCTCATGGCTTTTAAGGGTGTTCCTATAATGAAATTGACAGGCCGCCTGCGATGTCTCATAGTGAGAAAGATTAGATACAGACCGTTCTCCTTTTTGCTATTGAACGGGGCCTTTGATTGTTCACACGCTTTCTATAATTCAGTCTTGTTTCTCATGCTCAGCTTGCAATATTAAGGGCTCTTCACAGCTGCCAGGAAATAATGGGTGAGAGAACATTGCAATCACACAATATCGAAATGTGCATTTCCAATTTAAGGGAGCGCACACTCTTTTACGTGCTGCTTCCTTTTTAAAGTTAAAAGCTTCTTTGTGATTTTTTTGCAACCAAATGATTGCTACTTTTTTCCTCATAAACGTATTCTATTAAATGTCTTTCTTCTGGAACCTGATTCCAAGTCTTTGACCTTTGTTGACTTTAAAATTCTGCGGTTAATTTTTTATAGCAAATATTGGATGTGTCACCCCAAAAATAAAAGAATTAAAGGGATACCGTTGAGCCGTGGATTTAAAACTGGCATTTTAGGCAGAGCAGCTGCTGAGTCTCAGTTACAGCCGTGTCCAGTATGGAGAATCTTCCTTATGACCCGCTTTTCTGAGTGGGGGGGAAAAAAAAGAGCTATAATCCATTTTTAAAGGGAGACAGGGCAGTCCAGATTAGGGAAATGTGGACCACCCCCAGCAACTCGCTGATGGATTCCATTTTTCACAGTCAGGCAGAAGGCGTGTGGATAAGATCCGAGGCGTTCTGGCAGGAACTGTGAGGGATGATGAACATAGGGGTGGGGAGTGAGAGCAGGTTACTGGCAATCGTAACACTCTACCCTTTGGGACTGCTTGAGTAGAAGAGGGGCCTGAATCTGTGCAGCATCTCCACATCAGTACTCATTCTGTGGACCTACTTAGGAATCATTCTTGGCATCTCTCAGCAAAACGTAATCAGGGTTATGATGTTTCTGCAGTGTTGAGGAGACTGATAAACTATCTTCCTTGAGATACGTTTTCATGGTGAAGGACTGCAATGTCTCGGCTAAGTTTATCTAATGAGTTAAAGAAATGGGGGAAAAAAGTTATGGTGAGAAAATGCAAAGAAAGAACTTTAAGCTTCTGCTCACTGATGATGGGTTGCAGAATTTAACATCTGTTCAGAATAACTTCGAACCATCATTTTTTTATTTGTTGTAGTTTAGAACTCAAACTGAATTGCTTTGATGTTTATTTTCTTTATGTCTTTGAAGATAAAAAATCCCAAACAGTTTAACATTTAAGCTAATTGCATGATTATTAACAAACCCTGTACACATGCTTTTTTTTAACACGTAAATCCTTGCTCTTTTCTTCAAGTTTTTGCTTATAATAGTCAAATCTCTCAAAGACATATCTTTTATAAAATGCCATACAGTTGTGAAGTTTGCAGTGATTTAAAGGGACAGTCTAGCTACGCTTTTCTACGTAATATCATAGACACAACAAATCCCTTCAACTACTTAATAATTCAGACATTAGTCAAGGTTTACTTGAGTCAAACTTTTGCAAAGTTAATTTTAACAAATGGTTTGCTAAACGTAATAGAAACTAAATTAAAGTAATCAGGAATAAATACCTGTGCGACCTTACAAAGATCAATGCCAACACAAATACTGACTTTGAATGCTGAATTGAACAAATATCTGCCCTCCGGCAGCCATCAGCTGCTCTTGACACTTTATTGCACACATGGTTCTTTGTTAAAATAAGTGAACGTGTGACAGAAGGCTGCTGAGAACTTGTTATGAGCTGGACATGGGACATGGTGGACACAGCGACTACTTCCAACTAGAAGGACGTTTGAAAAATGCAATAAAATTAGCAGAAAATACTGTTCTTAATCAGCCTGTTCTAAAAATTCTCAAGGATCTGAACATTTTTTTGCAATTACGAAATCCAAGAAGTATGCCAGTTTTATTCAGTGCAGCAAACTGCTAACTTCTTTTACTGAGCGCAAACACTGGTTAGGATAGAATTTTGAAAAAAAAAATCATGTTATTCACAGGTAATAGAAAGCATTCAAAAGTGAACATAAAAAGATGCCGTATTTGTAATCCGAACAAAGCAGAAAAGAAAGATGGTGGGTGTTCGAAAATAGCAGATGCGAATTGCAGACAAAGGAGGGCACTTGGATATAGAAAAATACAGGAAGAATATACTCAAATTTATTCAGGAAGAGATTCCAATAAGGGAAATGAGAATAAATATAAGATCCCCTGCTGGCTCGATACCAATTGGTGAGAAACTGTAATCTAGCAGAGCTGAGTTTCGACTGAATCGTATACCTCAACTTGATGGCCTCAGTGCACAACTCCTCTATGTTTAATTAGAGGGTTAGAGAAGTAGAGAGAAGTATTGATCAGAGATTTTGTGGCTGACTTCCGATTCCTGATTGCTTTTAAACATCCGATCCGTTGATGTAGATTTGATCTGATTCTGGCTTCTCTAAAAATTCAAATAATTTACATTGAAAAGTTGAATGTTTTCTACTTTGTGGGGAAAATAAAAAAAATTAAATATTACTGTCTTCACATAATGTATAAGCAAACAAAAACAGGACCAGATTACATAGTTGTTCTCTGCATTATTGGAAATCTATATCTACAGTGAAATTTCCCAGGTTATTGGGCAAAAACACCCATAGTTAAAACCTAACTATGCAGTAAAACAGGATTTTAATATCATCAAAACAAGACAAAATAAAGGCAGAGGTAATAATTTAAACTTTTTTTTTTTTTTAAATAACAACCACAGCTAACAAAACAGTAGTCTCTCTATAGTGAGTAGACACTCAACTTAAGATCTCCAAAAGACTGCCAGCATTTAGAAATCCAGCATGCACCACCACCGATAGAAATGGACTCTTACAAAACATAAAACAGAGCAGTGTCACCATTCTTCAGTAGGAAATGCAGTTTCTGTTCTTGAGGCTTTTTGTTTTGACATGTGCTTAAAATATCTCACCCGTACTGAAAACACATAGCTGAGCCTTCTTCCCTTAGTAACAGCTCCCACAACAAAGGGTGTTGTTGTTGAAGCAACCTCTTCGAGATTGGATATGAGATGCTTACTGACTGACAGAGAAAATGATTTTTAGTTTCTGACCGGCAATCGTGTCAACTGTTCCTTCATTCGGTGTCGGCCACCATTCAGCTTCTCGTTGCATCTCTAGAACAGATGCATCTCTGTGGTGCAACAGACAGAATAAAGGATTGAAGCTTATAGTGCAGATGTGCCTTTGTGTTGGCAGTAAGGACACACATTTGGCCACAACAGATATGTTTCCTGATGTTCCTTGCATTTGAGGAAGAACTGGCATAATGGAAGGATTCATAGGACTCTGAGCTGCCTCTGCATTTTCCTGTTGTAACCAAAGGGAAACTTTGAGGTCCTGTTTATGACATGTTTTGCCATTAATGTTGTAGGAAAATGGCTGTAAAGACAAACATTTTTTTTTTTTCATATTGCATAGAAACGATTCCTATATTGAAACATTTATTATTTTCTTCCCTGTCACTTGTTCAGAGTCCTGAGGTCTTAAATCTGTCAGTGAATTAAAAGAGCAGTAACTCATTTCCTTTGTATTCATTCAAAATTCAATGCAAAATCTATTTGCTCTTTTTAGTTATGCTTCTCGTAAATCTCCTCCTGTAATCAAAGACTTGTGCAATAACATGTCTTCAAAGAATTATTAGTTTTTACATTCTGACATTATTTACTCCAGTAAAACACAGTTAGGGAGATATGTTATGTATATAAGCTTTTGTATCTCCTATAGTGTATTTCATCTGTTTGTATTATGATTTTGTTTTCACCTATATCTTTGAAACACATATATTTTTGTGCTTGTTTAGGTTGAAGGAGCTCAAAGCAACATGGAAGCTGGACTTAAACAGCACCTAGAAAGGCTGGATGAGATCTTTGCCACTAAGCTTGAGTATCTCCAGGCTCTGCGCTTCCTGCAGCTAATGGTCAACAACATTATCCGCGAGCTGACGGCTCTGCCAGACATCAACAAGTCCAAGATTGACTTGGCAGCCGTTGCAGACCAGACTGCTTTCGTTGAGTATTACAGGTAGGTGGGGCTTTAGCAACTCCACTGACTTGATGGAGATGATTTCATTTTATGTGCATGCAGATGGGGCAAACATGCTGCTTCGAATGGAGCAGTAGTAGAGATACAACTGAGACACAGAGCAGATGGGATTTTATTGATCTCTCCTGAGAAATTCAACCCGGAAAAGCTATTTGTCCTGATTGCTAAATAAATGGAAGCTGAAATTGAGCTCATTTTCCATCATACAGTTGAGTTCTTACACATATTCCCTGCCCAGATAATTATGCATGGCAGAGTGCCTATTTGGTCATAAATGATCAAAGTGGCATAAATGATCTCCATATCCGAATATATATATGTATATATAATTTGTGGATGGTTGTGCCTTGCTTATTTATATATATATATATATATATATATATATATATATATATATATATATATATATATAATGTGTGGGATTATATATATCTCACATATATATCTCTATATATATATATATATATATATATCTCTATATATCTCTATATATCTCTATATATATAGAGATATCTCTCTCTCTCTCTCTCTCTCTCTCTCTCTCTCTCTATATATATATATATATATATATATATATATATATATATATATATATATATATATATATATATATATATATATATATATACATAAAATAAGCAAGGCACAACCATCCACAAATACACATTGTACTATTAGTACTAAAACCTCCCAATATCAATTTCATACACCACCCAGGATGACTCCACATGGTGTGTACTTTGTCCACCAACACCGGATTTTCCTTTGGACCACAGTTATCTGACACTGATCCCCTGGGTCTTGATTGGATTTTATGTGGCTATTGAACAGCCTGCAGCAGAGTTTTATTGAACAGAAAATGTTACAGCAATCCAGTGCTACTTGGAAAAAAATAAAATAAAATAAAATGACACTATTCTGTTTTTCCAGCATTATAGTTTTCTCTACTCTCACTTTGAATTCACTTACGTCTAGGACTTCGGCGGTTCTCCTTTCACAGGCGAAGTAAAAGTCCACCGCCTCCATTCATTTACGGTCTTCTGTGAGTGAAGTAATTATTTATTGTGTCAAGAGTACCTCTGCACTTCTTTGCGAGCAGGAGGGAGTCATATTCGCCACTAATTATATAGCACAGAAAGAACGGTCTAGTGAACGGTGCGTTCATAGTGTCGTGAAAATTTGCCTGTTTGAATAACGCTGCGAACATACCCCGAATGGATCGTGCTGTTGAGCCACTGGGTGCTGAGACTTACTCATAGGAACTTGCTTGGCTGGTCCCAGATCACATATATGCACGCTCACACTTCAAGCCGAAGCTCACCGTCAGCCATTTTTGTGAAGGACATTTTCAGTGGAAAATGAAAAATTAATGTCCATGGATTGGCTGTGTTGAATTATTAAGCCCAACAAGATGGAAATTACCTGCTACAGACAGGCTCTAAGTAGGAGACAAGGGTGCTGGTAGACGAGGCATACAGACATCTCACACCTCATTCGTGAACAAATGTCGGGCCAGCACGCGCTGGTGCTTGTACGTATGCATACCGAATGCTGTTTGTGTATGAAAGGTAACAGTGAAGCTTTTTTCTTGATGCAGCACTCTTCCGTTTTGCAGATGGCTGACTTATCTCCTGCTGCTGATCCTTGACCTGGTCATCTGCTTGGTCATGTGCTTGGGAATAGCAAAACAGTCTCAATGTCTGCTGATCACGTAGGTACCATGAATGCGAACTTAAAGGAGTCTGCCTCTTATATCAGTATAAGACTCAGTTTTCTGTGTGTTTGTTGTTCTGATTGAGAGATCACAGTAAGGATGGGCTCCAGCCAGCCTCACTGGTACCATAAAAAATGACCCCCCCTCCATTAACAGAACACAAGATAGCATTAGATCTTCAAAAAGCTCTTATTCATCTCCTGAGTGGCATCTCCTTCATCTGCAAATACAATTACAGCAGGCTTAATCTACCAAACCCTTAGTCAAAGCAGCTGATTGAAAAAAGCTTCAAATATAAAAAAAAAAATCCTAAAGGAAATCGACAGAGACGGCGCAGTAACGCTCGGTTCTTTAAATTTGCGGCCGTGATTCAAACCAGCAATGATGTCTGACAGGCAAATCCACATTTCAGGCTCCCTATCCCATTTGCCCAATTTAGTGCAACCTACGTGTCAGTGTTACCAGATGATGCTCAGGATCGCTACTCACATCCCTCTCTAATGGGGCCCCACTAATGCCTATTGATCGGCTGAGAAGGATAAGACTGCTCCCTTAACTAATTATTAAGTGCTCTCAGGCTGCTTTATTGGTGCTTTCAAGAGGGTCCGAAGAGTGAGTCAGTGCAGCGGAGCCCTCCTCTGCCTTTTTATATCCATCACAGGGCCATTTTTTCCTCCTTTTACACCGCTTATCTAGCCCACACTCGGAGCGCTTTCTCAAGCTTCATGCCAGCAGACACTTTAAAAATCTTGATAATACTTGGAAGATTTTGTGCAATAGTGTCTTTTTGCAACTCCTCAACTTTAAAGCCCTGTCAGTTGTCAGTCCTTTAAGGCTAAATAAAACTAGACCACCATCCGTCTCTCCAATCCTTAATGGCGGGTTGGAAGCCGGCAGATTCCGACTGGAGACTGTGAAACTATTCCTGAAGTTTAGTTAAGTAGAAAGTTACCACAGTTTCTTGTTGACTTTAATCTATAATGCACCACAGCATTGTGGGTTACGCTTATAAGCATAAGAGTAAATCTTCAGTCAGTGGACAAGAGGAAAAAAGCACATTTATGTTCTGGAATTGGGGTAGATTCTTATGGAGAGAAAGTATTTTGTAGATTTTTGTGAAAATCCTTTTATAATGTCTGTATCTCCCTTTAACTCTGTCAGTCTCCATAATGCTCTTATTTTCTCTAGGATCATTGGTTTTGTGATACTATCCTTGGTTCTAAGCTGGGCTGCGCTAGGAAGTGGCACCGCGACAGCTGTGGTGAGTAAAATAGGCACATCTGTTATGAAACAGCCTAAAAAAAAAAAAAAAAAAAAAGTTTCCCATTATGTTGATTATAGAGGCTTTTTATTTACTTTCTTATATTTGTCTCATGCAGCTCCTCCTAAGAGGGTATCTGCCAATAAACTTCTGGACCAACTAACAAACATGTTGGTTTCTTTATAGGAGTCTGTGTAGTTTATATTAAGCTCTTTACTAAGGTCAGCCACGCAGTAAAGCTGATTACGCCTCCCAAGTCTTTTAGATCCAAGAGTCTTTAACCACGGTGCAAACAAAGGAGCTTTCTAGCTTTAATTGCGGCTTCTGCTTTCTTTAAAATCTCTTTCTTTAAGATCTCGTTCTTAAAGACAGAGATATTAAAGAAAGCTTGTTTTTCTCCCGCTTCTTTTAAGGTTCCTTATTTTTGAGAGCTTGCTCTGTCTTAGGAGCTCTTCACCATGTGTTCAGCACATCTAGGTTTTATGTGGTTAATGGTGCTCGCATTAGGAACGCTGTTGGGGGTTTAGAAGATAACCCCATGCTTCCAGCCTTCCCCCATAACCTCATGTCCACGACAGACAAAACCTCACATCTGTGTGTTGTCCCTAAGGATTTGACGTCTTGTCAGAGTTTCAAGGAAGACAAAAGGAAGAGAGCGTGCAAAAGTTTCAAACCAAAGTTGAAGGCAGACCTGTGAAGACACTACTGCTGCAGTAATCAATTCGGCTGCAGATAAAGGCATGGATACATTTCTATAGATCTTGCTGGGACATTAGTTCTGTATTCCTAGAAATGTCTATCAGGTGTCGGAAGGCTGACTTTGTCATTGTCTTTATGCATATTTGAAAGTCTGGGTCTGGGTCCATCACTACAGCAGGATTTCAGCCCTGATCATTCATTTCTAGCTATAATAACTGAGGCTGTGTGCCGACTCTTCATCATTCCAAAAATAATAACTTCCTGTTTGATGAAGGATTGTTTTTAGGGCTACAAAATAAAAAAAGGCTTACCTTCCCTAAAGTTGTCTGTTATTTGACAGAATTTGAAGATGATATTTTTCAAAGACTCTTGTGTTTTATGGTGAGGCGTTTTTGAAGCCTGGCCAGTGTCGGGAGTACATATTGATTTCATTTCACGGTGCAAGATCAACATATGTTGTCAGAGTGTGTTGTGTGAAAAGTCTACAACATATCATCTTTGATCCAAAAGTACTTTTTGAATATTCTAAGGGGTGCAGTAGATATGTTCAACCTAAAACATGACTTCCTTTTTGCAGGCGAAATTGCTTTGGCCACGTTTGATGTGACTGACCTTCTATCAGGAAGCTACAAAATCATGTCATTTTGAGGTCCGACCCTTTGATGATCAAGTTTAAAGCTGATCAAGTTCAAAGTTGTTAGAAGGAGCTCATGTGTAAAATATCAAGATAGGGGATTTAAATCAAATCCACTGTCTTGATAACTTCGAATCCTGTTTTGATTGGAAGTTTTTCTCTTTTTTTGCCCTGCAGAAATATGGATGTATATGCAAATTGTAAAACTGCTTAGTGGAACTGCAGCTTAGGGGGCTCTGTGGAGCATTTTTCCCTTGTTTGTTTGTTTTTTGTTTTGTTTTTGCAACCTTTAAAACTCATAGATTTTCACCACCCTTAATGCCTGTGTAATGTTTGTTGCGTCTTCGCTGTTCTTCCGATTTCCAAGAAGGCAATTAATTTAGCAAAAATCTAAAACAAACATACAAACAAAAACCATGGAAGAATAAACGCTTCTCAATAGCACTGCTGAGGGCTTACTATTTCCCATGGGTAGAAGCTGGAAGCATCTACTTTGACTTTTGTCGATTCTCATCCGCTGAGCCATTAGCAATGCACTGCAGATATTTTTTTAAAATGTCTCTGCAATGAAACCTCCGAGATGTCAAGCTCAGATTATCTAGAATACTTGGGTAGAGTTTGTTTGTGTTAAGTTCCTTCATCCATCTCGTTGTGGAATAACAGGTGAACTGGGGTAAATTTACCAAACAATTATCCTCATCAGACAGCCAACCTTCTAGCATTCTTCCATATACAATATTCAGATGGATCAGAAGAGTCCTAATGTTGTTTTTTTTTTTTTTTTTTTGGTAGCAAGATCAACTCATATGTAAAAAATCATGTTCCTAAATGTGGGACAGTATGCAAAACAAGCAAATAAACTTGTTGCACCTGCACATCATTAGTTAAAAAAAACATGTTTTTTTTTGTTTTTTTTTTCCCAGATGAGGCATGATGATGGTGGTGTCCTAGAAAATCCTCAGATTTATACATATTTGATGAGAAGGAGCATAAACAAAATGTCCCTACAAGTATAATGAGACAGAGATGGAGAGCAACATCCAGGCAGTCCTGGGTTGAAAACACAGCGTCATGTGATCGGGACAAGCGTGTGCTTCACGCAGGAGTTTGCATGTTTGATCAACTTTCTCGGATTCAGCACTTTGAAACGAATGTCTGTGAAATGTGCATGCATTTACAACAGTGCCTTTTAGTGTCTCATTATGCCAAGTTACAGTCAGGTTACACGGTGGTGATCAGCGTTTAAGGTCTCTGGTTCGGCAAAGCATAGGTTGGTGGTATTCTGACACTGATTTCACTTTCAAAGACTAACGCTATTTGTGTCAGACTAATACTAATGAGCCAGTTGCTTCAGACTGTAATGAGCCTGCTGAGTCTCATATGGGTCTTCTGTAGTTTTGTACCGTAAACACGATGAGATTCTCACAATACAATAACCTTCACTACAATTACCACGGTATTGCTGTAAAACCAGAACATATAGCATTATCTAATTAGTTTAATCTAAAACAGAGAAGAAGCAAATTAATCATGCTGCTTAAAAATAACATAACATGAATTACTACAGTTAGAACCTTTGGTAACACTTTATTTGAAGGGGTGTGCATAAGACTGACATGACACCGTCATAAACATGACATAACACCTGTCATGAACATAAAGGAGTCTTTATGAATGTTTATGACTGATGCCATGACATGTCATTCAGTAAATAATGACACTTTTAATGCAAAGTTGCTCTAAAAGTTGCATTAAAAGTCCATTAAAAGTGCCAATGTTGCATTAAATTGTCATTATTTACAAAATCATGGAAAGTTGGCATTTTTAATGGACTTTTAATGCAACTTTTAGAGCAACTTTGCATTAAAAGTGTCATTATTTACCGAATGACACTTCATGACAACTGTCATAAACCTTCATAAAGACTTCTTCATGTTCATGACAGATGTTACGTCATGTTTATGACAGTGTCATGTCAGCACACCCCTTCAAATAAAGTGTTACTGAACTTTTAGTCTGTAACATTTATGTAAAGTTGCCTTGATGTTGATACAAAGTAAGCGGAATGTTTCAACTTATCGCCCACAAAATTTAATGTTCATTTTCAAGTAAATTTAACTATTACATAATAAACACAGTTGGCATTCAGCTTTATGGAAATTATGAGACTATTACGAGTTAATTCATTATGCCAACTGCATGACTGGCTAATTCATAAACATGTTACCATTATAAAGTACTGTAGTTAAGAAAATGTTGTCTTGGTAAATGTAATGAGTGGTGCCCTGTGTTTTGTATAAACAGAAACATATGCAAACTGCTCAGGTTGTTTCTTCATGTGAGGGGAAGGGTGAGGAACCTTTTTACACTGTGTAGTAATGAGTAATGATTTTTTTTAGCAGTTCTAAGATTGTAACTTCTAAAATTCTCAGTATAGTTTATTAAAGGTTGCCGACCCTTAAACTGAGTCTAAGTTTAAGTATAAGCTTAACAATGCTGTAAACTCACGATCTATCAAGGAGCAAAAGTTTGCAATACTGTATTTGAGCTATGCATACAAGGTAAAATTAGTTAGATAATTAAAACATTTCAAAAGTCAATATGATAGTTTTATTTATTTTTTAAACCTATATCAGGTAGGTGTTAATAAGAAGATTTACAGGCATATTATGAGGTAGTATAGGAATCACAATAGAATATACAATGTGTGAAATTTGTTTAGTTCCAAGGAGATTGAAAGAGATAGAAAATAAACATTTTAAATGTAATGAAAACAAACCTTGGAATAGTCAGTGATGTAATATTTAATATGTGCAATAACGGAACAGAAAGAGGGCACTGCCACTACAAACCTCAGGCGAGGTTTCCAGATAAGTTACTACAGAGATAGATTAAGGTAAGAGGAGAACTTGCTTTGTAATACTCCAAATCCCGATGTGAACCTGAAGTTACCTCCCTGAGCCACTAATCCTGCTTCATAGTACAGTTACAAAGCCGTTTGTGAACAGTGTATGGAAGAGGGATGAAAAATGTAGATATAAAATAACAGTCCTCTCAACAGTTTCCTAACAAACGTAGACGTTTTTGCATGTTGAAATCAACAAGTGTAGCGAGTAGCTAAAATGATGCTAGTACATGGATAACAAGCTGAGCATTTTCCACCACAATCTTGCTATAAAGTGATTAAAAGACTGATTCACACACTCATGGGCAAGGTGAACAGAAAGTACACACCCAGTAACTTCTGGGGGATTTTGGAGTATACTTATTTCTGTTGCTTTTGCTGTTTGTTTGTTTCTTCCTTTCTCTTTTTGTGTTTTTTTGCATTTCAGGTTAACATTTAAGAATTTACTGAAGTTCTAATACTGAAGAACTACTGAAGACTGAATTCTTCCTATAGATCCTAGAAATATTTAAGAGTATACTTTCTTTTACTGTACATAGTATTGCCAATGTTTAATTTGATGGGCTTGTTTTTGATTAATCATTAGTAGATAAAAAAAAAAAAAAAAAAAGTAAATAAAAAGTGTACTTTAAAATGCTTAAAACAGTCAGATGTTATTTACATTTATCTTACAGGACAAAATAAAATTATTTTGTTCCATTATTTCGATCCATTAAGTTTGACCTCACATCATTCTTTTACTTATTTTGTTGGTTTACGCTTTGTTTTCGCCTCTTTTTCTCTTTAACTCTCACTCTCTTTCTATATATATATATCTGTGTGTCTGTGTGTTGCATCACTTGTTGGTAGAATCAAAGCAAGTCTGCTCCCTGTCATGTCCTTTTGAGCCTACTTCACAGTGACAAGTTGGAAAAAGACACCTCTTGATGGTGACTGACATTTACAACAGTGGACATATTTGAAATAGATGGGCGTTTGATCTGGAACGATAACAGGTTCCTGGTTGCCTTTGAGCTTTATTGGTGTCAACTGAGGTCCATCTTTAAAATATGTGTGTGATGGAGGGGGTTCTAGATATCATATAGGAAACCATCCTGTCTCATGAGGATAAACAGAAAAATGCCGTCAGTCTGTGTGTGTATGTGTGTGTGCGTGTGCGTGCGTGTGTGTGCACATTTGCGATTCTACGCTGATGGATCAGAGACGGTTGGAAAACTTAAGTACTTTTCTTTCATGATTAGCAAAGCGTGGCACTTTTCTGTAGGGTCAGCAATTCCCAAAGCGTATTCCGGCACACTGACGGTTTTTTTTTAATCATTTCTAGAAATGTATGCATCTCTATATCTGGAGAGATCTGGGTTAAAATAGTTTACTGCAAACTGATGCACTATGACAAATCACTTTAAAGGGGATAAAATCCTGAAAACCAAGATGTTTCTCTTGCAGAGACATCATCTGTAACTCCCCCCATCCGAGTGAAGTTTTATTCTGTTGCTTCACATAAATTTGGGTTTGCACGTTATGCAATTTGTAATGCATTTACTTCAGTCTTGCATGGCGGTAATGTGTTATTGTTTTCTCCTAGGGCACAAGCGACTTCTGTGTGTCTCCAAATAAATTCATTGTTAACCAAACTAAGGATTTCCTCACTGCGGGTAATTTATCTTGCACAGACACCAGCTCTTGTCTCTGAACATTAAGGCATGATACTAACCTTCCTGTTTCTCTCACCTTGCAGACGTTGCACACTATTATTTGTTCTGCAGTCCGAATCTGCAAAACCCCTTCCAGCAGGTATTGACCAAATGTACTGGCTGTCTTCTTATCTGTGTAGTCATTCGCAATAAATCACACACTAGTAAATAGATTACGGTTTAAAAGGTGTGAATTTTCTTGTTAGATGTAGCTAATTTATTGCAAATCCCTACTTGTGGGGAAAAAAAAAACAAAAAACAAAAAAAGAAATGCAGGTCACAGAAGATTGATTATTACCGCATTACTTATTTTAGGTTTCCAGTTTCAATAGAATTTGTGTGTGTATTTCCTGTGTATGACCCATACTTCTGGTGCTTTTACCTGTTTGGGGTTACAGTTAAGCCCGAAAGTAATCAAAGATGGAGTGCTTACATTGTGCAATACATGGATTTTCAGTTAGCTGACATTTTAGTCTTAAAAACCTTTTGTTTAATTTGTCTTCTGTAGTATTTTAATTTCTCAAAAGACTACATTTTAGGTATATTAGTACAAGTTTCAATCGTAAAAAACAAATAGCCCTCAATCCTTACGATATATCTCTGTTTAAGCAATTCTGTATATAACCAATTTTGTTTCACAAACAAAATCAAATGAAAACATTTTCAACGTATTTTTATAATGTTAAATAAATTTTTGAAATAGCATTTCCATGGTGTTCTAATGTGTTAATGCAGTGGGTTTTTGAGTGTTTGAAGTGTGTTTCCTTATCACTTTCTCTTAAATGACTTTTTAATGGAACATTTGTATTCCTTTCACGTCCCTAAAAAGAAGGTAACTGTCTGTGTTTGAAATGCTGATCCACTAACATCCTCCTTCCAAATAATAACAGCAGAAATGCCACAGCTGCTGAGCATTCAGATTAAAGCGGGTTCAATATTGCAGGTTTGAAACAGAACTGCTATTCAGAAGCTGATAATTTTCAAGGCAAACCAGACTGAGTCACAAAGCCTCGTCAAATAAACACTAACCCATTTTTTTTTACGCGTCCGTGCCTAACATGAGGGAGGATTATAATAACTATTTCAGAAAATTTTCAGTGACAGATGGTGTGGTCTCAAGTGGCTCTGCATTCATGAGACATATAATATACGTCTCTCTGAGAGGATAAACCCGTGACCTATAATTATTTAAAAATCCTGGATGTTTAGTTGTCATCATGGCGCCCATTTCTGCAGCAAAGTGATGCCTGCTTTGTCTGAAGAGATAATCCCTAATCTGATGTCCCAGTTGATATAAATATTGCTCTTTTGTTTCTGCTTAAGATTATTAGTGCGAAAGATAATTGATGTGGTAAGATATTGTAGGCCTATCTATTTAAGGTCTTCGTTAAGCCAAATTTGTTTACAGGCTAAATCTGCATAAACACTGCTCTACTTAATACGATCCTCTTTCTTTGTTTTTTATATTTACCTATATGACATAAGGACTGATTGTGCTTTTTTTGTTTTTTTTTTCCTCCCCAACAGTCACTTACGATCTGCCAGCGCTCTCTGACCACAATGCAAATCCAGATCCAGGGCCTGCTGCAGTTCTCCATGCCCATTTTTCCCACAGCTCAGGTATAAGTGGTGGCCCCAACAGCCCACCATTACCCCAGGCTGTGGAAGGTTGCATATCATTGTCTCCCCTTGTGCACCTTTTTATTTATTTATTTATTTATTTTCTTTTACAGAGAGACCTATTAGGGATCCAGAGGTTGCTAAACTCCACAGAGTTCAATGTTCACCAGTTAACAGCCTTGCTTGACTGCCGCGGGATACATAAGGTAAGGTCAGAGTCTGACTAGGACACTTTTTAATAGAAATTCTTTGAAACAGAGCTCAAAGCTACTTAGAGGCCCAGCTTGGCTGATTTTTGACCTTATCTCTGTGTACTTCTGTGTACTGACACCACTTTGCCAGTTTGCACGATGTGTGTTGGGGAGAGGCAGGCTCTGCTCGCCAATTTCGGTCTTCTGATAATAAAAGACCAACAAGTTTCGACTTATCTCACCTGTTTTCATTTAAGATAAGAATGGCTTTGCATATATCAAAATTGGACGGAGGACCGCATTCAAATGTCAGCTGGATTTTAGAATGCTGAACCGAAAGGCCGGCTTTCCGGAAATTCACACCAGTTAAGTTACATATAACGTAGATTTGTTACTCACTAACAAATGCACGCTGATAATGCACACCTGGGGAAACTGAACTATTAAAAAGAAGCTAAATCTACGTTGAACTAAGTCGATTTAACAAAATGTACAAGAATCTGGCTGATTTTTAAAAGTGGCTTTGACCGGCCAGTAACTTAACAGATTTTGACAACGATTTGAGTGCATTTATCTGCAAGGTGTTCACCTATCATCCTCAGAACTCTAAGTTGTACCAATCCATTTATGATTCTACTTGAATTTCTCCATTTGATTCCTTTTCTTTTTTTTCTTTTTTTTTGCATATTCAGCACTCACAAAATGAGAAAACGTATTCCGGTTGTGTCCCCTGTGCATGGTTGCATGAACTGGCAGTCCATTCATTCGGCGCCGCATGCATTCTGTAATCATACCACTTTAGCTTACCCAAACAGTATCTCTCCTTCCGACTGCCAAGTGATGGGATTTTTTTATTTTTATTTTTTTTATTTCTTCACACCAGTGTTGACTGGAATGATAGTGATGATATAACTGTACTGCAGGTGCATGCATGGTGTGTGACTAACAGATAGAACTGTGCTCATTATCGGTCTGTTTGCCTGGTGATCGTTTCGGCTGATGCAGCGGTTCTGCAGAGACATTGTTTTGACTGGAGAATCATCTTAATGGACTGTACTGAGGACACAATAAGGTTTTCATCATAGCTTGGCTCAAAATAATCTCCAAAAATCTGTGGGAGCTCTGTCTTTCCCTTCCTTCCCTGGTGGCTTTCTAAAACCAGGGTCGTGCGTTTTATTTTTGGCAAGGTTTCCTGAAATGATTCGGTATTTACATGTGAAATGGCTGTGCTCAGAATATATGGTTAATTGTTTTGTAATGTCACCACAGGAATGTGCATGCTTTCAGTCTGGTTGATTTGATCTTAATTAAATGTACATTTACAGCAAAATAGCATAGCATAACGAAGAAAACAGTTTATATCCTAAAATGTTGCTCCACTAGTGACAAATTATATCTAAAAAAAGTTTGAGAATTCTGCAGCCCTGACAGCACATGCTGGACATTAAAGCAAGACTTTATTTTTCTCAGGCAGATTTAACAAGCACATCTAAGCAGCAACGCATCCTTAACATGCATATCATCAGAATTTCTCTTGAGATTTGTATCTCGACTACTATCTCTGCAGTGGAAGACTGGAACTGCTTATTGTCCATCAACAAAACAACTCACGGCCTTCTGCGTTCAAAAGCCTGGTTTCGACATTGCTCAGGGACTTCACTAGTTGCAAATGTGTTTAAGCTGCTTTATAATTAAAAAAAAAAAGTAAGAATGCAACAGGATTCATATCAAATCAAGCATGCAAAGCCAGCCTTCCTTGCTCAGACTGGTATCTGTGAGGGTAAATTGTGCACTCAAGGTTTGCTTGCCTGACAAAAAGCTACACAATTTATTAATACAAGTAAAAATGGCTTTTAGAACATTAAATGATACGATGTTATGTTTTTTTTTTCTTCTGAAAACTAAAAATGGACTCTGTCAGGACTACCTGGATGCCCTCATGGGTGTGTGCTATGACGGCGTGGAGGGGCTCCTCTATCTCTCTTTGTGTTCTCTTCTGGCTGCCTGCGCACTCTCTGCCATGCTGTGTGTAATTTTCCGACTGTGGACATTAATGGGCAGCAGGTCAGAACTGAGTGAACTCCCCCCTCCCCCACACCACCCGCACCCTCCACACACACCCCCCCCACCACCTCATTGCGTACTGCCCAGCGTGTACGTTTGCAAAATGTTCACCCTCCGTTTTGTCTCTGTACTTCTGTCTCGTTGTGTGGTTCTTTAACTCTCATCCAGGGAGAAGGAGTACAACGACATCGATGAGGAAGACCCGTTCAACCCACAGGCGCGCCGGCTGTCGTTTAACCCCAGAAGGTCCAACACGCATAGTTTCTGCAGCTACATCAGCAGCCTTGGCAGCCAGGCCAGCCTTCATCCACCTCCTCAGTCTCAGTCTAATTCCACCATACAGCCTCCTGAATATATGTAAGGCTCAGCAGCGGATGACTGCGTTTTTGAATCTACATATTTAGCCTCTGAGATTTTTTTTATATTTTTTTTCCCCCTCTTTGCTTAACAGGAATCAGTCCATGCTGTTCGGAGGAACCCCTCGGTATGAAAACGTTCCGCTCATAGGGGGAGGATCTCCGCCTCCTTCGGTTCGTTGGCCTTATGAGGCTCTAGTGACCGTAGTCTGATAATGATATGCAACAGCATGCAGAACGTTATAATGCTAGTACAACGCACACAACCTCACAGGGTCGGAATATACTCAAGGAACTTCTGTTCCAATTCAAGTGACTGAAGAGTGACATCTGATGGCCACATGTAGAAGTGCATCTCATCTGTGCATATTCCTTCTTGTTTGCTATTAGTATGTTTTTATTTTTTATTACAAGATAATGAATTGTTCTCTAGTTAATACAAAACATTCGCTCATGTGCGAGCTGGTTGAGCACCATATGTTTTGCTTCAGTTTAGTAAAGCCCACTTAATTGTAGCGTAGTGTGTGTTTTGTCTCCAGAGCTCAGTGATAAATAATAGATAAAAGATGGAAGACAGATAAATCCACAGTCCACATCTCGGCTCTGTGATGTTTTCTTCCTGCGAAGATTTCTTGCTTCTGTGGCTTGAGCAGCTTTCACAGCATACCAAAGACTAAAAACACCTTTTGTGTGGGTGAAGGCAAGCGAGAATCTGAATCATTGTCTGAAATGTTGCTATGCGAGGCACATTTTTTTTATCAGTTACAGATATCTTTGCTTTCTGTCTGCTCATAACAGAGAAGTTGGAAGCTTTAATAAAACACATGCTAAATAAAAAAAAACTTGAGTTTGCCTACATTTGTAGTTATGGTTTGGATTTTTTTTTCTCTTTGGTTTTACTGTGTCAGCTTTTCTGCATTTTGCTTTTTTGTTTTTCATGCAAGCAGTCTGTCAGTGACATGTCTAACAGCTCTGTGAAAAACTTTTCTTTTTTACTCCCCAACTCAGACTTTGATAACTGTAAGTTTCTATTGATGTTCATTCTCTTCACTTTCATTCATCTTCATTCCATATTTTTAACACACACCTTAGACTCCTTAGACATTGTAACTTTGACCCAACGACACTCAGTTACCCCAACTCTGACCTCCTAGCACTGTCCGACTGTTGCATGTGAGTGTAACTCTACCTTTTGCTTATGCTCTATTTTACCTGCTTTTTACATTTTGTTTACCTACCTCCAAACTATGCGAGTTTAAGACTGAAAAACAGGGAAGAACTGAAAATGACTTCCCAAATTGAATCTACATTACATTATTTATACATATGTGATAACCAAGCTGCATCAACAGCACTTTAAAGCTAACTTCATATGTCTCTTACTTGCAGTATTCGCCCAGTATGAGGACCACATACCTGTCCATGAATGATGCCCAAATCAGACACTTGAGGACTGACTTCCAGGTGTAAGCTGCTGCCTGCTGACCCCTTCTCCGTGCATCAGTCAGAGCAACTGAGTTCCTGCTGAGAAAGCTGTCTTCATGACATAATCCCATTTACGGGAACAACAGACTCTTGTCCGATCTCAAGCATGAAAGCAGGCCATATGAGACAGTTACTTCAGTAAGACGTCAGTGCAGTGTTTGAAGACGCCTGAATGCAGTTTTGAAAAGAGATGGCCTCAAAGACATCTGTTTCTTTTATGGAAATCCTTAAACTCAAATTGAGACATTTCGGTCAGTCAAATTCAGAATTTTTAACTGAAATAATCCAATCTTTTTTTTTTTTTTTTTTTTTTTAAGTATCATGTGAAAACTTTTGACAATGTGACCTGTGGTGCAACACAAAACATAACATCAACTTTTCTAAATATTACTTGCATATGTAATGAAAACTTTATCATAGCTTGTAATTTTGCTCAGAAGAGCCAAGGATGCCTTTTTACAATAAGTCTTAACTGACATACCACAGGTGTTTTATGCAACATATGAGGATGTAGACGCATGTGTGAAATAAAATTGACATTTAAGTCTTTAATTATTTTTATCTTTTTCAATTATGTCACAAGTGAGAAAAAAAAATATGTGCATCAGTACAAATAAATGGTTTCTCATAATATTGTGGCTTATATAAATGCAATTTACTAAAAGGAAACAATTTTTTAAAGATATTTCTGTAAATTTTATTATTTGTTTTAATGCTGACTAATGTTTCAAGCTACAGAAAAAAAAATACAGCAGATTTTAAGTCAGTGCCTATAGTTGTAATAATATTGGTTTCAAAAGAATTCAGTGTGACATGATCCATTTAATATATGCTGAAGACAAAACTATTCATTCACCTGGAAGATTTACATTATTTTCATCAGCCAAAATGTTTTGCTTCTAAAAGGGAATAAGATGAGTGATTACAAATCATTGTGAAAAATAGTATCTGCTTTCCATGCAAAATTATCTATTTGCATTTATAGCTTAAGAGAAAAGGATACATCAAATTATTTATACACTTCTCAATAATACATTTAAAAAATATATTTAAAAACAACATTCTCGCCCTTCTTATAAAAGAAGAACCGTCTTCAACAGCAACAGCGTAATGTCGTCATGTAGTCATCATTAGCATCATTAGCTTACGCTTCTTTATACCACCATATCATTAAGGTTTCTACTCACCTCTTTCAGGATCCATCAAGGTCCAAAGTCTACAAAGCAAGCCCATATATAAGCCTCATGAATATCTTTAAAAGTTAACAAGATGTGTTTGTGCTGATCTGCTATGTTCTGTTTTCTCCAAACGTTGCTTTGTTCGCTGTGATCAACCATTGGTCCTAAGACAAAGTTTCAAGAGTCTACTGAAACTCAAAGCCCTGCTTCCATGGAGGTGCCTACACCTTCTGATTATCAATTAATAAATAGTCAATACACTATTTGCTGCATCAACAGCAAATAGTGCTACTTTTCTATTTCGATAGTGTAGACTTAGAAATAGTGAAGCTTTTTTTAGCAGCTCTAGTCACAGTAAAGACAATGATTTGTTCCTGTAATCATGTTTTTTTTTAACAAAAGATAGCCAGAAACAACAGAAAGATGTGGTAAAATCAGAAGTTCCAGATTTTGTACCACGGTTGAACACAGATTTGCAGCTCTGACACATCTGCCAGGTCTAAAAAAACAACAACAAAAAAAAAAAACACTTTGAAGCACTTTCTAATTATGCCTTGATTGTTTTGAACATAATACCATACTGGAATCAGGATACCACTGATGGGTAATTTTTTTTGTGCAAAGATGATTGCTCTTAATGGCACTAAAAAACAAACAAACCCTAAAACAATAGTCCATTTCTTGCTTTTATCACCAGCAATTTCACACTGTTACACCAAAACTTGCAAAAACATGTATTTTCATATGAACCATTTCAATTTTTGTCACAAACCTAAAATCACAAATTTATTCTCTCGACAGGAGAACTACTAGTCATTTCCTCCACAACATGCTTTATAGTCATTAAGAAAAAATAAATAAAAATAAATAAATAAATGAATGAATGAATAAATAAATAAAAATTAAAGAAGGAGCTGTCCAGGGTGCTAGCCATCAATCAGTAGGGGGTGCTGTCGTTTGAAATATAACATTGCAGTTTTTTTTTTTTTCTTTAGCTTTATGAAAACTGATGCCGTCATATGGCTGCTGTTATATTCTATGTAAGAAATTATCTTAGCATACGATTAAGTGGTACCTAAAAATTTTAAACTTAAATCCCGAAGCGTAGTCATACCTCGGACGCCTTGTCCTTCCTCGCCTGCCGTAGGAAACAAGACGAAAATCGTGCGGGCATGGCGTAAGCAGCTAGCCTGCTAGCCATTTGAGGCTGCTTATTACTATAACAAAATGCTCTATAACAAGTCACATTTTGTGTGTCGATAAGGGAGGATGTGGCTAAATAATGGGAAACGTCTTTGGGAGAAAGAGCCGATCCTCTCGTGTAACGGAGCAAGACAAAGCCATTTTGGTAAGCTGAGGAGGGAGCTCCGTAAGATGAGCACAAGGCTATTATCGTCGGACAAAATTAAACAAAAAATTATCTGGGCTTTATTAAACGGAATACCGCTTGCTACATTATATCCATTACATATCTTTCTGAGTTTGTGCTCACTTTTGCAGCAACTGAAGCAGCAGAGAGATAAACTGAAGCAGTATCAAAAGAGAATCACCTTGCAGCTGGAGAAGGAGAGTCTTCTGGCTAAGCAGCTGTTAAAGGATGGCAAGAAAGAGTAAGCAGACTTCGAGATGCAAATGACAGCAGTTTGTAGCGGATCCCAACCAGTGGCATCACTTGCTGTGTTCCCTCTATTTCCGCCGTTTACAGCTGAGCGTTTTGTGTTTTAACTTGTTGCAGAAAAGCACTGCTGTTGCTTAAGAAGAAACGCTACCAGGATCAGCTACTAGAGAAAACTGAGAGTCAGATTTCAAACCTAGAGCGTATGGTGAGTTTTTTTTTTTCTTGTATAAAAATATATTAACATCTGTCTGATTACGCTGAGGTGAAATCTATCGACAGTCAAACAGGATTTTATCCTCACTTTAAAACAAAGACAAAATCATAACAAAGGTCACAGTTTATACTATGTTTGGCATTTTATTTAACTTTTACACAGTTGGCGTATTTGATGCAGTTAGCTTTACTAGGTGTAGACTTCATTTTCTGTCTGTATTTCCTTGAGTGAAGTGAGTTTTTGTTCAATTGTGAGATTTCCAAACCATTTCCTAATCCAGCATGACCTGATCTGTGACAGATAGTCAAATTCTTCAAAATAGACCAGCTTTGCTGTAGTATTTAGCTTTTAGGTATTTTAAGTTTCACACTCTGAAATTAACATCCTAAATTTATTTTTCGTTTTAAACATCTCAGTGATATTGAAAAATAGCTATGTTTTCTAATGTTAGTGACTTATTAGGATATAAAGTCATACTTAAAATGATCAGATTCTGTCCCCATCTTTGTGCAACATTAAGCTAATTGTTAAATCTTGACAAATGACTTAAATGTGACAAAACAACTCGATTCACCATTTTTGATTTGACCGTTTTGTTTTGTCGGTGTGCTTGTCAGTTACTCTGTAACTACATTTTGAAAAATATATTATTTGTCAACAGGTTCAAGACATTGAGTTCATGCAAATCGAGGTGAAAGTCGTCGAGGGGCTTAAAATTGGCAATGAATGCCTGAAAAGCATGCACGAGGTACACATTTAGTTTTTTTTTTCTTTTCTTTCTGTTCTCTGTTTAGAAATGTGCCTTTGCACATTCGTTGTATTCATGCACCCTTAAGCTGTCTGTCCATCAGTGTACACTGTAACTGTGTCAGAGTTTTATCTGATAGGAATGCTTTCTATAATGTGATCCCTGCAAAAAAAAAAAAAAAAAAAAAAAAAACGGTCTGAGCAGCGCAGAAGGCTTTTGGATCGTGGTACAACAACATAGCTGTTGCACATGGCTTTAAGATTAAAGGATTAAAGAAAAGCCTCGGCGACATCACTCTGAATGCTGCACATGCTTAGATACTTAGACCTTGCTTTAGGGGATTCACAAGTCTGACAGAATGTGAAAAAAAACAAATATTTTAGTTTGAAATTTAAAACAAAATTCAATGTGTTTTTTTTTTTTTTTTTCACAGATCATGTCAATAGAAGATGTGGAAAAAATCCTGGATGAGACCCAAGAATCAATTGAGTATCAAAGGGTAAAAAAAAAAATCACTTCAGAGTAACCTATATGCAAATGATTCCACTTCCTGGATAGTTTTATTTGTTTACTGCTTTTAAATGACCTTTTTTTTTATTTTATTTTATTTTTTTTTTACTTCAAATATTGCAGATAGTCTGTAATTAACTGCATATATGCATCAACAAGTCCTACATTTTGCATTTGCAGCACATAGATGAAATGTTGGCTGGAGCCATGACACACGAGGATGAAGAAGCAGTTTTAGCAGAATTAGAAGCCATCACTCAGGTGGGTTCTAAGATGGATGTTAAACTTTATATTTGTTCTAAAAAATGTCTCATCGACCACACATCTCCCTTCGCCGCTCCACCTAAATTCGTCCATAACGTCGATCCTGAACTGTTGGTTGCGTCTTCTGGAGAAGAGCTGATTCATCTTAATTTACATATTTTATTTCAGATTTTTAATAGGTTTCCGAGGGATTTTCAGCAAGTCACAGCCGTGTAGGAATCTAATTACAAGTTGTAACCGAAACAATTGTGCTCATGAATTATGCAGATTTGTGGGGATTAAAGTATGTATTGTGCTCTAATTGTTTTTAATGATACACTCTGTCAGACTGTAAAAAAAAAGACTATGTTTCATAATTGAGTGTTGACACTGGTTCAATGACTGCATTTATTCTTATTATATAAATAAAACTCAAAGATTTCAGTGGATTGAAAATAACTGTATTTAGGGTAGAGTTCATCTTACCGGAGAAGAGCAGCACATTTCCCTCATATTTGATCACCTACAAATGTCTTATCTGTTATCAAAGTACATCTTTGTTAGAGTGAAATATCTGACAAAAACTGTGTTTTATTTGATTGTGGATGTTTTGCTTTGAATTACACACACAAGTTCATGTATTGCCTAACTTCAGTTATAAATCCAGTTAAATTCAGTTTTAAACAGCCGCATCAGAGGCTTTTTCCAGGAAAGAAAAGCAACAAAACACTGAAACATTCAGGCAGGTGTAATTTCTATGGCACACACAGGGTTAATTTCAGCAATAGTAATTGTTAATGCTGACTGAAACCTAAACTGTTGCTTAACTTGCCTTGCACTTTTGATTTGCTTACATCTAGTACAATAAAAACATCTTCTGTCCAGATCTTAGAATCATATATTCCCATCATTTTTTTTTTTTTTCTTATACTCGATTTGGTCATAAATGTCTGGATTTAAACTAGATATCAGGAGATACAATCCGAGATGAGAGTTTATCTCTTGAAAGAAGAGCCAAACTTCAGGAATTATTTGGCTTGAAAATAAAAAAAAAAATAAAATAAAATCCCCAAAACATGTACCCTTTTATGTATGATTTAGAATCTCACTGTCTCCAGTTGAGATAGTTTTACATCAGCTTCTGCAAAAAAGGAGGGAAAAAAAACAAAACAGCTTAAATGCACACCTTTCAAGCTCAGCTACATTCTGCAGTGAACCGTGAAAATAATAAAAACAGGTTTTGTGGAAGAAGATGTTCTGGATGGATGAGTAAAATATGGACCTTTTTGGCTTTACTTGAGGAATACCACACCGGTTTATTTTTTATGCTAATGACTTCAAGATGCTTGAGGGTTGATTCTTATGATAGCATTTTCAATGAAGCAGTTTTTTATCTCAGCCTCAAGCTATTAATAAATAGAATAAAGATGAGCAACAACTGGGTGTTCATGAAGTCTGTAAATACCTTTTTGTTTTTTTTAGCTTGTGAATGAAACATTCCTTTAAACCTCCAGATGGTTTTATTTTGCTTTGTTTTGTTTTTCTTCTTTTTATTCAGGGAGAAGATGTAGCACTGCCAGAGGTTCCCACTGACCTTGTACCAGAGATACTAGAAGCTGCTAATGTTGAAACAGGTAGACTTTATCTTTTTATTCTGCTCATCTCAAAATGTTTCAAACTTAATTTTGTTCTTATTTGTTTTTGTTTGTTTTTAGAGAGGAAAGAAGCAAGGAAGCAGGAGGATAGAGAGATGCTGGCAGCCTAAGAGGATTTCTGGGCGATACCCAGCACTGATCTGCAAATAAAGCCCCTTTAGTTTTGTAACAAGGGGAGGATTTGTATCCAACATAGACTTTTCACACAGTTTACAGGAGCATAAAGTGAAATATTGCATTTCTGTCTGTTCAATTTGGAGTTGTTTCATAGTCACTGTGCTGGTTAAGGCATGTAGAAAAAAAAATAGGATTTTAGATTTTAAAATGACCATGAAATAATAAAAAATAAAATCGTTTTACATAATAAACTAAGCTGTAAAAAATAACAGTTTGGACTTTTTCTATCAAGTTGTAGAGCATGCATTTATCCAGAAGGGGGCATTGTTTGCTTTCTTTTCTGTGGTAATACATTTTGACAATATACTACGTCCCCTTTATAATGTCATCAGTGCAGTGAAGGTGTTTATTGTCAAAAAAATAAAAAGCTTGCTGAAAGTGGGAGTTACTTGGGAGAGGGATACGGTATGTACAGCACTAGATTCAGATTTGTGCTGAACTTTATGTGAAGTTCAGCACAAAAAGATTCCAGTGGTGTTTCGTAAAGCCTCTTTGACTTGCAGCGTTTGCACATGAAATGTTATATTGGAACCGGAGAAGCCGCCTAATAACGGTGGATAAACTACCCATATACCGAGATCTAAAACACATTGTTCCAAATGACCCAATGAACATAAATCAGACATATAGCCCAACTGAAAACTTTTTGACAATTACATAAATCAATTACTTCATAGTACAAATCAAATATATATAATCAAAATTTGTAATTTCTGTGTATTGATCAGTCTCCACTTGGTCATAGGTGTGGGAGGCGGTCACCAAATCTACAATTTGACAAGATAATGCTACATTCACGACTGTAGGGATTTTGCTTTCGATGTACTTGCAATGAAATTAAACTTATTATTCGCTATGTGGCTATTTCCTTGGGTTAAGCCATAACTCTCTCTATGTGCTATATGTATGTCATGTTAAGAATAACTTCGCACAGTATTTGAATACCACCCAATATCTTCGAGATTGTGAAAAACACGACATTCGGGTTCGGTCCGTGAATGCAACAGCGGGCTGTCAAGCGTCGGAGAAGGAAGGTGTGTTTAGTTTGTAGGTTTCGGGAGCGCAACCATATTCCTGCGGTGGCGTTTGTGTCGCTCCCTGTGAGCTCAAGCCTGCTTTTTCTACCTGTACATTCACTCGTTTATTCTTTTTTTTTTTTTTTTTACTCGGATAAACGCTTTTGCGATAAAAACCGTTTATGGTCCTGGCTGAAGATTTCACCATGTCTCGCACTGACGAGGTTCATCGCGTGACGGAAAATGTTTATAAGGTAAGGCTGAACTAATGAACAAAGTTTGGAGACGTACATTGTGCTTATTTGTTTGGCCATTCAAAATGCGTAGACGTGCACTGGTAATTTTCTTGTTAACATCTACCAAAAAAGCGCAAAAGCTGAGTTGGTTGCAATATTCCAAATTCACAGTCTTTAAAGAAAAAAAAAAGTAATTTTCGTGACGTCCAGCCATGTTTCTCAGGTTAATTAGGGCGACACCTTCCAGCCAAAACTGCTCACGAACCTGCAAAATCAGGGTCACCGTCTCGTTACATGAAGGCCTGTTGAATTAGTCCGCCTCTGTGCTCATGACAGTTTAGGTTCGGTTAGGCTAGTCCCTGTAAACCGGTGGATTTATAGAAGCCTAGTTCTTTGAAATGGGAACAGTCTGCATTCCAGAGGACTGTGTTTGGCAGGGAGGGTTGAGTCTCTGTTGCAACAAGTAAACATTTGTTCTCTTCCTCTCAAACCTGATTTTCATACAAAGACCTGTGTGGACTTGGTGACCGCCACCGTTTAATTCTAAAACACAGGAATGAGGTTAAAAAGTTGTTTGTATTTGACTTGAGGATAAAAGTCCTGTCAAGTAAGTTAATTTATCTGATGTATGCTATCTGATCTTTGAACCAGCATGGAATGACACCTGATGAGTAGTTGTATAAACGGCTGATACAATCGTGTGTGTGTGTGTGTGTATATATATATATACATAGACTTGGCTCCAAGCAAGTCTGGTTCTTGATTCAAGTCCTGTATCTTTCATTTATTATTTTTTTTAAGATGTCCAAACTTTATTCCAGTCCTATTGGCTGAATCCATCATTTCAGACAAATGATTTTTGCTGCAAAGTTAATTTATTCCAGCAATTTAGCTCTCTATGAAACACATTATGCAGATTAATTACACACTGACATTTTCAAGCCTTTAGTTTTGTTAATTATGATAATTTCTCCTTACATCTATTGAAAACAGGACAGTTATGGACTAGGAATTTACATCAGATGAATAACAAAACAATTTTAAGAAATATGGGCTTAGTGAAATGCATGTGTAATACCTGCGTAGAGGTTATTTTCAAAAGGTACTAACGATCCCATCGAAACAGATATCACAATTTTATTTTTAATATAGCTCTACATCCTTCCTTGTCTTCAATTTTTCTGTTTTTGTTGCACATTTAAAACCTGATCCATTAAACAAAAATGGCTGAAACGTATGGCAAATGTTGGTATTGAGACTGATGACTGGAAGCTTTGATTAGCGTACAGTCTTCCAGAGTTGGAAGGATTATTCCTTTACTTGTAGTGATGTGGGTTTATCGAGGACTATGATAGGTCTTCCTCTTAGGGTCAGTTGAGGTTTTGTGTAAATTTTGTTCATTCAAGTGCAAACGCAGCAGTGAACCTTTGTCACTGGGGAGGAGGCACCCCGTCAGAGCCCTGACAGGCAGGAACTCTGTGGGGCAGCGGAGTGGTAAGGCAGTCCCTCTCCTACTCTGGGGACCTGACCCAGTGGCAAATAACACCCTTGCAAGATTTAAAAAAAAAAAATTTTTTTCAATTTAAAAACATAAAATAGTGAGATTCAATTTTTTTTAAATTATTAATTTTCATTGTTTTTTCTGCTTGTTAAATGTATTTAACTTTTTAAAATAATTTGATTTGGGAAGTAAATGAGTAAAGAGGGAATTCTAGATATAATCAGTGATACAAATAGTTGAAGAAAACTGACCGATACCCTAAGATTAATCTTTAAAAAACATGGCACTTTTTTTGTTTTTTTTGGTGTTGCTAAAACTGTAAATCTAAACTATGCAAAGCAGAAATGTAAATATTTGAGATATATTAGTCAATTAGTCATAGATCAGAAATTGACCATTTGGGATTGTGTTCAGCAAGTCAAATACTGAAAACATCAGACTCAACATATTTACTGCATGCATCGTAACTAAGAACTGCCACCAAATGCGTTTAATAAAAATGTGTCTACTTCACCCTGTTTTCTTTTGTTTGTTTGTTTAGTAGTAAACCACTCTGTTTAATTCTATAAAGTCTTTGGAGGAAAAATTTAATTGGAAGTATGTATTGGGTATTGTGAGTAAATAACGCATTATTTGATATTTATTCCATTCATAATTTTGCATTTTGGGGTATGTCTTAAAAATAGAAAAAAAAAATCCTAATTTGTGAGGGAAATCTTTGGAGCCTGTTCTTCCAATGATGTGATCAACACAAAGTGGAGAAGCAAAACCTGAATAAAGGCTTTATTATTGCATTTCTTTCATTGCAAATCAAAAATGACAAAAGTCAATTGAAAAAGTTAAGTTTCTCACTGAAATGAAATAGCTATACAATTAGTTTAGTACATCACCATAATTTCAAAACAGTTTAATCCAATGTGAAAAATTTTTAAAAGACAATTTCAAGCAGAATTATATATATCTTTTTATTTTCAAAAAGTTATTTCTTGATATATATATATTATATTAAATGTTGGAGAAGATGTATCCTCAGTCTCATAAGGCACTTTAGGTTGATAATTATTCAATGTTTATTGTATAATGTTTTCTAAGTCAGTCCCTAATTTTTATTAAATCAGTCACAGTGGAAAACCATTGATTTTGTGAAGAAGTAATGATTAGTTCTTCAACTCTGCTTTCTTGCAGTTTCTCTGCCATGTAGGCATTCTGAGTATGTCTGTAATTTTTCATTCTATAGGATGCAAGCAAAGATCTCTTGAGGAACGAGAGCTGTTAAAACATGCGGTGACTGTGAAGCAGTTGCAGCAAGCAGCTGGCAAGATACTGAGTAATCGCCAGGGTAATGAGGGGGGTAAATGCTGATGTGTCTCATCTTAGCCCGGTTTACAGTGTGTGTGTGTGTGTTTGTGTGTGTGTGTGTTTAGTAGGGTGAGACTAGGGATTTTGAATCTCCCTGCAAGCGTTGTGCTTTCGGTAAAGGCACTGGGCACACCTAAGCTTTCTGAGATGATCTTGATCAGCAAGGGAGTTGGCACGGGAAACCCAGCAATTTTTGCATGATCCTTTATTGACTTGAGTTCCCCTCCTTCCTGTAGGCAGGCAGGCAGCCCCAGACATGGCGGCTTGCATCTAGTTATCCCCATGCTGACTTGGTGAGACGGATACTTAGGACTGACACTCTGTTGGTGTGTGTCTGCACTACTGTCATCTCCACCAGCTGGTCATGTCTGCATAGGGTGGTGCTTCAGGTCAAGCCTCTTACGAAGCGGACGGATGAAGTCTGAGCGATGACCTGGCTTGCTTAAAGTGAGCAAACAGATTAATTAAAGCAGAATCTCAGGAGGGAGAATAGGGCTGAGTGTGGGTTCACAAACTTTTATTACGGTGAGCCAAACGGAAGGCTACACTGAGGCAAAGTGACCCAACACGCTCTGTAGAGGATTTTTTTTTTCTTGTATTTACTCAGTGTTTGTCAGAAGAAACATTGTTTTCCATCCCCAATACATGCAGTGCAGGATTTAAACACACCCTCGGCAGGTGAGGCAATAGAAGGGTGCGACTCGCTTCTAGCAACCCTCGGGACAGCTCACATTTTCCCATGCATTACCACACCCTGATTGTCAACACAACCTGGAAAACAGTGGATAGTTTTGTCAAATATATCTATGAATGTTTTAATCTATTTTGCCTTGTATGAGCTAATGGTGGTGTGAGGGTTTGTAAGATATTTTCTTGCCACACTTTGGACTCTTTAACACCAGCTGAGGATTGCCTAAACACCAAAGCCCACCTGAGTATTGTTGCTGATCATGTCCATCCCTTCACGACCAGCTTCACACGTCTACTTCTAGCAGAATAACATTGTCACAAGGTTCAGCTCATCTTAGCTGGGTTCTTGATCAAGGCAATGAGTTTGCTTTACTCCAGTGGCCTCCACAGTTACCAGAATCTGAATCCAGTAAGAACCCTTTTAGATGTGGTGGAATCATCATGAATGTGCAGCCAACAATTTGTAGAACCCGAGTAATGCTGTTACTATGATGTCAATACGGGTCCATAATCTTAGGAATGTTTCCACCACCTTTCTTAACCTGTCATGAAGAATTAAGGGAGTTTTGTAACCAAGAGGGGGTCCAACACGGTGTTACTAATGAAGTGAACAATTACTGTATTATGTAATAGTTTGGGTCTTGATTGCAAAATTGTCATGAGTTTCACTATTGTCACATCAACCATACTTTGTTGATAAGAGAACTACATCGAAACAGGCGGTCTCTTGGCAACAATGTGCCATTATTCTTGTGTGTTTCTGTCCTGTCAAAGAACTCTTTGTTTTGGAAGGGGTGCTGGGGAGCCACCACTTGATCTTTTACAAACATGCACATCTTCATTTGAAGACATTTCATGAGGATGCTAAAATTCCTCGTGAAAGCTCCCAAATGGGTCTGATATAAACAGGGCTGGCCTGTTGTATAAATACAGTGCTGATCCTGTGGACTCTCATGAAGAAGTTGTTTGGAGTTGCTTGCATGAAGACGTAACCCAGAGCTTTTTGCTCTGGCAGAGTATGCTCACATCAGACACTGCTTGTTTAATAATACAAGATTTAAAAGAGTCTGAAGCGACTCGAGCTCCATAACATCTGCTTCCAGAATATAGTGCTTCAACAAGTTGATGCTTGCTGAAGCCTGGGGCTTTGAGATGATTGCATTATCCACTGCAGGAGGCTTCATAATCTTCATTGCTTGTGGAAGAGCAGATTTTGTTCTGTGCCTTTGACTGCGATGCAGAGAGGACTATTGCTCTACACACCCACCCTTCTCTGCACGTCTGGGGGCGGATGGTTTAGAGACATTTCTCTTTTTCTTTTACTCAGCGTTGCTTTTTCAAGGGCAGAGACTGGCAGTACTAACTGTGTACAGGCTGCAAAGAAGCCTCATAACCATCACGATGCATGCAGTTGATTCGGAGTCACGTTGTGAATGTGGCTGTTGTCTGAAATGACACTATAACGAACATGAATGTTGCTGTGCTTGAAAAAAAATAACACTTTTCTGTGGGTGGGAGAAAAAGTTAGAGAGGGGGAAAATAGATGGAGACAGTCCAGATCCTTGTTGAAGTCCCTAATTACTGAAGAGGGAGAAACTATAATTATAGACTGAAGGAGGAACAGAGACGGAAAATTCTAGTAAGTGCAGTGGACAATGGCCTTTCATGGAAAGGGTCATAAACTGAACGTCAACATGCCTGTGGCAACTGTGTCCATGTCTGAGACGGAGGCTGCCACTTTGGGCAACACTGACCACACTATTTTACACGCATTTTGCAAGTGGAGTAAGCAACAAAAGCCTTGCTACTCTCCACAAAGGAGGTAATTCTGCATGCATACCCACGCAAACACTATGGCATTTTTTTTTTAATTGAAACTACATTTAAATATTTCATAAGTCTTGCACGCTGACAATTAAAAACCTGCAGAAAAGATGGTTGTTGAGGATTAGATAAACCTCATGCTGTCTTAAAGTGTACTGAACAGTTGATTAAAAAGACTGATCTTCAAGAAGCCTAGCTTGAAAGCCCCTCATGTTTTTATAGTTAATTTTTGTTAAATATTAGAACCGTTTTCTGTCCACCTTGCATTGTGATAAAAATAAATAAAAAATTACAAGGACTTAAATATCATCCATAGTTAACAGGAACCTTTTTTCTAAAAACTTTGAAATTGCCATACTAAATAAAATATGCTGATATCTTTTGTCTTGCCTATGACACAATTAAAACTTAGTCATCAATTATGAACCACATTTTTTTCTTTGAAGTTTAAAAACAGTGGTCAGGTGATTCAATTTTGAGAGAATTACAGAGAGATCCTGTGATCTCCTCTACAGAATAGACTTTTTATTTTTCTGGATAAAGAACTAAAGCTCTAAAGTAAGTATGGATCTTGGTTGCTATAGATACCAGCCTTTCTGTATTAGGTTAGCTGAGTGATGCTAAGGTGTTTTTTGGGGTCACTCTGTCTTTGGAAGGCAGTGAAAAAAGTAAATGGCAGGTCTTATGGGTAAATAATTTGTTGTGCAGTGGCACCAAAAGGTGAAGAGGTGAAGAAGGAACAATAGAAGTAAATTTTAAGGCAACTTGATTTTTCCTCAACTTGAGGCCTCTGAGACTACTGGGGCCAAACACACTTATAAAGTTTAATGTTTTGTCAAGTTGTGACTGAATCAGCTAAAATTGTACCTTTTAGCTTTTTCCACAGTGATAAAAGGAAAAGGGCTGAAAGTTTTAGGGCTATTTAGAGTGGGAGGCAGTTTTAACACGACAGTTTTGCTTATCCACAGAAATCATAACTACTGATCTATTGCACACTAGGAGCGGTTTATAGATGGAGCTACCAATCTGCAGTGAAAGTAAACCAAAGATAGTCAAAAGTGATAACTCAGCATATTCTGCCTGGTCATGAGGTGACTGAGATGATTGCATAGACAGCATTTCTACAGTCTAAAAACTAGTGTGTAAGGTGCTAATTAATTTGCCAGAGAAAGAGAAGATTGGATGTTTTTAAGAAATTATTCAAAACCTATTTTGATGTAGATTGTTCTTTGTTTTGCAACATTGGGGTTTTCTTTGCTCTTTTATTGCACACAGAGTCATGCTAGACTCAACTGATGTGAAAGCAGTATCTTAATTCTATTTATGTTCAAATTGGAACAACTAGTGTAATTTCTGAAAGACCTGGAAGTATAAAGTAGCAATATTTATACATCTTCTTTTGTGCAAACAGCTTTAATAAACTATTAATTTATAAATACTAGTCATGGGCTGGTATGAAATGCTCACCATATGACAAACGTGACAAAAATATCACCGATTCACGGTGTTACAGTACCTAAACAAAAGTTAACAAGAAGCATGAGGTGATTTCTTCTATCCACAACAGCTAAGATTATGTATCTGTAACAATAAATAAGTTAATATATAAATTAATTTAAGTCAAAGTTTTCAAGTGAACGTTCCCATTATACTAGCTTTGGCATGTTGTTAGTACAGTAACATAAGCATACGTAACTAATTGCATCTAGTTAAAAATTAAACAAAATACATATTAATTGTATGCTCAGTGGGGTGTGTGGTAACTAGCTGCTTAACAGCTGTTTGCAACTATTGACAAGTCATGCCACGTGTAGCTTGCCAACTGTGGTTTAAAAAACTGTTTCCTCAAAGGCCACTTAATAAATAGTGGCCTTTGAGGAAAGAACAGAAACTTGACCTCACTCTTGGGGCAACAGGAATAAAAATAATTTGGTTCCTGAAGCCTAGATTTGGGAGTTCTTGCAACTTGTTCCTGACATAACACATCGTCATCTGGGAAGAATTGTTTCCTAGTGAAATGACAACTTTCTGTGTTCTTATGAAGGAAGTTAAAGCTGTGAGAGTGCTGTGCCATTCCCTTGTTGCAACACCATGATCATTTGTGTTTTTCATGACCCTGCTGTACAGATTTACAATTTGACGTTTTAAGTAAACCAGGGAAGAGTGGAAGATTTATTTCAGCCAGCTGATGAAGTGCAGCAACAAGTTGGGCACGGCTACATGACTATTTGTTACACTGGGTTTTTCTCTGGCTCAGGAATTACTTAATACAAGGGAATGAGGAATGAATTTGAGACACATATGAATTTGATGATTCTTGAATAACAACCACAGTAGACAACTTCTGAACATCCACCAGTCTATTGATGTGACTTTGTTTCACAATCCTCTCAATACTGAAGTTATCAATTTTTCTTGTGCAACTTTTACTACACTCAACTTTCCATGAACATGCCTGGACGCAGCAATGACCTTTAGTGGTTTGTTCTTACTGTCAGGTGTGTCTGATGGACAAGTCAAGTCAGCAGTCTTTCACAAGATTTTCTTGGCCATAACATCCAATTTTTACATATATGTTTAAAATTGGTTTCATCTTTCAATCAAATTTCCTGAGAAGTTGAATTCTATAGATCATAATAAAATTATCAGAAACGTGCTTCAAATGTTTTACTGAGTGTAATGAATATTGCACACAGTAAAACTCAGTGAGTTACTGATTTGAATGAACATTGACATTTTGTCTTTTCTTGATGTGCATAGATATAGGTGTAAGGTAATAAGACTAAAGATTTCCCCCTTTAAAGATCTGAAAGTCTTTGGTCTACCTTCCGCGTGGCTGTCTGCGTTTGACATGACTAATTTGTCACACAATGAAAGATTCTGTAGTTTTCCACTGCAAAAGAAAACGCACGTGATTCTGAAGGAATGTCTTCTCTCTGTTCACAGCGTTAAAATGTGGTCCCTTGACTGAATTTGTTGAAGAAGCAACGTATTCACATGATGTTTGCTTTCAGATCAAACACCGTGCATAGTCCACTTTGGTGTGAAATAACTGCAAACTGCGTGTGCTTTAGTCAGGATAAATGCAAGTACCTAAAACCATTCGGAGTAATCTAAGTTTGCAAACAGACATATTGTTCACCACATTCCTTCTACCTTCTCTCGTTAATAATTGATTGAAAATTCCAATATATCGCTGAAAAACCTTCCTGTAAATCTTGGATCGTTGGATTGGCTGCCTCAGCGATTTGCTCGTATATAAAAGGAAAACTCAGCAGCAACTTGTCTATTTTTGAGCTGGTCCTGATATTAAATTATCCTTTCTCAGGCAAAATGTAATAAGGAATGCAGCCATTCCAAACTGTGTTCCATCTTTCCAATATGGCAACAAGTCTGGCGTTATCAGTTGTGACAGCGAGGGGAAAACTATTTGTGATCAGCTGGTATTGGCCATAGCACCAAATAAATTCCCTTGGGTAAAGAAAGAGATGGAAATAAATAACTGTAAAGTTTGGCACAGAGAAGCCTCTAGCAAAGTCCAAATATACTCTATACATATTGTCTGCTTTTCTTCAGGGCAGCTTGTTGTTAAAATAGCATGACAATTAACTATATTTTAACCCCTCAGTTCATTTCTAAGTTGCTAAATAACTTGACTGCAAAAGATATCCACAAGCTTGATATTTGTGCATGCTGAAATGAGTGGAAATGTTCATTTGGCATTTCATATTGTTGTTCTTTTCTTGATAGAAGTAGCTGGATTAGTAGGAAATCAATTACCTAAATCGTGAAAGAATTCCAAGCTCCAAGGAAGCTGGAAAAAAAAGAAAAAAAAAATCTGTACCCCATTCTGGTTGTAAACAACATATTTAAACTTGATACCAATCAGCAAGGGAGTCTTAATTCACTGAGTGCTTCTGTGTGGTTTGTTGTGGTTCATCTGATCAGCTGAACTTCACTTGTGGCAGATAAATGCTCTGTGTGATCACCTGCTTCCTGTCTTTCAATATGCCTTTCCTTTTCTAAATAGTTTCTGTGATGGACTTTCCAGATGTTGCTGGTCAGGTTTTCTTTTTTTAAACTTTATTACCCCCCCTGCTCCCCTTTCCCACCACACTCTTATCAGTTTGAAGTCAGCCGTTCTGCCTCCCGAAGGACACTAAAACCCGTTTAATCCAATCACAGTGTCATGCAGCAATTAGTTCATATCCTGTTCAGACATCTGAGACTATTAGATTATTCAAGACTAAATTACCACATTGTTACTTGCACTCTGTCGGTGCAGAGAGAATGATTTTCAGGCATTAGAATCATGAATTCCTTTTGGTTTTCTTGATTTCTGTGGTAATTTAGAAAATATTTACATTTTCCCCTTCTCTTTAACTTGAGGAATCTTTTTGTGTTTGATGCAAGATTTTAAATGCCTGTCCGGCTTTCCCGAGGTTGTAATAATTGCATTAAACATTTTAGTTCTCTAAAGTATTTATTAGGCTCACTTAAGTTGGGTTGCTATTGTTTTTTTTTTTTTTAGTAAATAATTTGAGCTTAACTTACCCTTTATAATTGTTCTTTTCCTCATTATCTGTCAAGACTATCTATATAACTTGTTTAAGTAAGAAATGTACCTGCATTTTCTTAGATTTTGGTAGGATTACATTTTCAACCTGTTTGTCACAAACCATCATAGTATTTTCCTGTAGGCTTCTAAACAGTTTTTTTTTTTTTTTTGGAATCCTTCAATGTTGTGTATTCACTTATCACAAGCTTACAAATCTGTAATTTGTTTCCCAAATTGTTTAAGGGCTTAGTAATCTAATTAATGTATGGACATTTTTGACTTTGAAGAAAGTAACAAAGGAAGAAAAAATCTCTCATTATTCTGATATTTAAGAAAATTAAAATAACTTAGTTAAGCCCAACAGACCTGAGACGGTAAAAGTTTAGGTTGATGTAATGTAAATCAATCCTTTTATTTTGTATCTAAATACTTGTTTATAACTGCATATCGCCCTACAGATTTTGGTAGACTCCATCATCAAAATTGTCGTTATGTGGCTGTTTTATTGGAGGTGTTTACTCTTGGATTCAGTTGCTCGGGCAACACGAGGTTTTCCCTCAAACCGTCTTGCTGAATGGTAATAGCAGCCCTGACATGTCTGATCTTGATTCAATGCACTTTGCCAAGAAGGCTGACTAGGTCACTTGGAAATGCAGCTCTTCCTTTTAAGGCGTGTTCTGATCTTTCATTTCTTTTCTGTCGCTAAAAATGATCTGTATGTTTGTGAATTTGCAAGTCAATGTCTTTCTTTACATTCTCTGTAAATTACCTCATTAGCCTCTGCTGCCTTTTTTACCGTTCACCGCATGACAGGTCTCTGCAGTCTGACAAATATATTAGTCAGGAGTGTTTTCTTCACCTGATCAGGGGGTTTTTCAGGCCCTGCAGGCAGGGCTGTGGTGCAAAAAAAAAAAAGGAGCGAGGGAAGGGCACAACTGAACAGATGATGTGATCTAGGCTTGTTTGAGTGTGTGAGTGCCCCTGGTTTTAATCAGCTGGTGTTACTTTCAAATTGCCCCCTTAGCATGTCATTATATTTGTGTGTGTGTGAAGGTGTAAATGTGTGACAGGGGAGAGCAGAAAGACTGAGCGGAGAGGAGTGACTGCTCCATAGACTGAATTTGTCGTTGACTTAAGATGTTTTGACCTTGTTTCAGCTGCTTCTTACAAATTAATTTAGTTTGAATGTGAGGGTAAAATTGCTTCATCCCTAACGTTTCATGTATCTACAGCCTTTCTAGTTGAAATGTCTTTCTTTTTTTTTCTTTTACGTCTCAGCACTGAGACAATCATTTGATTAATTTTGCAGAACACATTTCTTTGCCCTCTTTCAATTGTCTGCTTTAATTTTTGACCTTAGTTCTAATAAGTGAATTTCATCCTCGGGAATGATGGAGGATGCCATAATTATTTTTTTTTTCTTTTCTTTTTAAACTGACAGATGATACAAAAGGACGTGGAAGTGGATATACTCCACATTATTTCTTAATTTTTCCCACTTCCTTTCCTCTTTCCACCATGTCATACAACCTCAAGTGTCTCCTGGCCCCATTTTCCCAATTAGCGTCTACAATTAGAGTAACAATGTAGTACAGGAGAACTGGGATGACAAATTTAGCAACAATGACAGGAAATGAAGACTGATTGCCTCCTTGTCCTTTCTCTACTGCATGGCATGTGAAAACGCATCGTAATTTTGTCTCTTATATAATACTTTTTATCTGTCAGCCATCGTGTAATTGTATGATTAGGCTTGTCCTGTAGTTGCATTTATTAGTGCTTTTTTTTGTTCCCTGGTTGAGGATCAGGAAGCCTGTTTGCAGTTTGCACAAGAAAGGCAGCAAGGCTCGTGTCAGCTACCTTTAACCTCTTCAGTGGGAGAGAGTGCTGTAATGATGGCTCACTGGGACTTGCGTTTTTATGTAATCCTCCCACCCATTTAAAACATCATTCTATTATATAGTTTCTGTATTAATGTAGGTGCCTAAATAAGTGCATTTGTGTTGCACACGCGCTGTTTTGTCTCTTCCTACTCATTGAGTTTGTTTGAAAAAGAAAAAAAAAATCCTATCAAGTTTTTTTAAGGGATGTCTTTTTCTTTTTGTGATCAGTTTTACTATTTATACAAGCACATTTAACCACTGAGTTGGAGTCCTCCGATTGTTTCAGAATATGATGCACAAATCCCCTATAGATGAGTGAGGAGATGTGTTCAAATGCAAGTTGTTTCATAGTGATCTTTGCAATCAACACTGACATTTTACAATTACAACTGGTACATTACAAATGTTTGGATTTCTAACTTCTTACCAAAGTAAAAGATGACTTGACTTCATCTGCTAATATTTTGTGATCAAGAGTGGAAGTGTGCCTGCACGATACGAATACATACAAATCCTGCAATGACGATATAACTTGCAATAAATAAATAACAACTTTACTGTCTCAATGTTATGCTTTTGTTTGAAAAGTAGACCCCAGGCAGGAATTTATTAAATTACTGAGCAAAAACATGAATGTATTACTTCTATCTGAACCACATTGTTTTAATGACAGTGTTTTATCAGGCGACAACTACTAAAAATGAAAAATGGGTTGTAATTCAGATTTTGCGAGATTATCCTAAAACCTTTTTTTCATATTTTACTGGCATAGAGAGCCTGGATGCGTAGTACTTGCATAAATAGTGTCGGAGTTATGGCACTTCTATGGAATATTAATATTGCATAGAAGTGATAATAATATAGTGATAATAAATGGGATGTATGTGGAGTCCTAACTGAAGGCTTTTTGTTTTTGTTTTTTTCCCCATTTTTTAAATTGAAATACACCACCTTTTAAAATTATTTTATTGCTTTCATCAAGAGTTTTGCTATGTCCTTACGTTTTTGGAGATTATTTGTTTTCGCACATTGTGTTTTAAAAAAAAACATAATCTGTTCAAGTTTGATGTAGTTCTTATCCCCTGTAAGGACTGTCAAAAATTGCCCCTTTCACTGGTTTCACAAACATAGCGAAAGCTCAAATGGTAAATGTTTGTTTTTTTGTTTTTTTTTCCATAGTATACAATTATCCAGCTCAGATTTTATTAAATCTAAGTTCTTTAGATTTTGAATCACAGATGCTCAAATACAATTAGGCCATTTAAAGCAAACTCACAATAACAAAAGGCCTCAAAACAAAACAGAAAAAAACATGATATGAAACGGTAAAATATTCATTGAGTGCAGAAACGGTTGTTCTAATTGTGACACTGTCTTTACAGAAAAAATGCTGCCTTTCCTGTTAAGGATGTCCCATACAGGATAGGTTTCATCAACATTAAGTTGCCTACCAGTGACGTTCTAAATCCTCAAGTTTCTGTTTGCCAGTTTTCTTGGCAGCCACAGATGTTTTGTCCCCGCAGGAGTTTCTGCAGAAGAGTTTTTGGTTTCTAAGCACGTCTGATATGTACCGCTTAAAATAATCCACATATTGACAACACCAAAATATGTTTTAATTCAGAGCCATTTGCTGAAATGCTAGGCAAACTTTAGCTTTAGCTACATTTACTTTCTAATATGATGTGGATTACTGATAGTTTGTCTTGTAGCACATCTCAGAGCTGTTTGTTATTCACTTTTGGACAAAATTAAGTCTCCAGCACCCTTCCCCCACGTCTTCTCCACTCAGCTCTTCCAGACAGGCAGCAGCAGCAATTAGCTAACAGTTGGTGGAACTGGGAGTCTGTTGAGGTTATCATATAAATTAATGGAAAAATGCATAATGAGAAGCACTGTTATGATGACGTGATGAAGGCAGAGAGTCTTTAAGAACAGGAGCTTCTCAAAGAGACAGAAATCAATTTCAAGGTATCAAATTGTTACATTAAGATGTATACAACATTTTTGGGTAACACTTTATTTGAAGGGGTGTGCATAAGACTGACATGACACTGTCAAAAACATGACATAACACCTGCCATGAACATAAAGAAGCCTTTATGAATGTTTATGACAGTTGTCATTAAGTGTCATTTAGTAAATATTGACACTTTTAAATCAAAGTTGCTCTAAAAGTTGCATTGAAAGTCCATTAAAAATGCCAACTTTGCATTAAATTGTCATTATTTACAATATCATTCAAAGTTGGCATTTTTAATGGACTTTCAATGCAACTTTTAGAGCAACTTTGCATTAAGAGTGTCATTATTTACCGAATGACACTTCAGGACAGCTGTCATAAACATTCATAAAGGCTTCTTTATGTTCATGACAGGTAAACACTGTCATGTTTATGACGGTGTCATGTCAGTGTTATGCACACCCCTTCAAATAAAGTGTTACCCATTTTTGTAACTGAAGGTAACATGGTTACTTGATTATCCTTCCAGTCCATTTGTTTTATTTCAGTTACTACATATTCATTTTTTTGCCTCTTTTGGTCATTGTCTTCCCCTTTCTGTGAACCAGTTTAATCTGCCTGTGTTGTCCGGACTTTCGATGTGAGCACAATCGGGTCCTGCATAACAGAAGTTACTGTTGGCAATTTACTGTTAATGAAAGCTGTTGAGTTGTTAAAGTGTGAGTCATTGATATTTATTTTGTAGGTGGGTTATGCAGCACTCAGGCCACCTGAACTGCAGCTCTTTACAGTACAGTGGGCATACACTGAAACATGTGGTTTTATCAAACTCTTGCCTCTCATTAAAAACAAAGGGGACAGGAAAAACAAAGGAACAAACAAAGTGCTGAAGCTAACTGAGGAAGGAGGATGAACTTATGAGGTTGTTTCAGGTTGTCAACGACGACACATTGCATATTCTTTTTGCCATTGTCTGGATTCAGGGCAAGAAGTAGATGATTAAGCTTTCTCCCACAGTATTGATGGTTTGTGTTGGTGCTGTTACTGCTGCAGCACTATTGTGGTTGTCTTTCTGTCCTCGGGTTATTCTTGAGTGTTTGACTAGGGACCAACTAATTGGAAGAAGTCCTGGAGGAGCGCAGGAGAAGGAAGGAGAGGAGAGGTAGATGAGAAGCACAGGAAACTATTGCGGTGAGAGTCAGGTATTCTCCTTTCTCGGGGATCAAGACTGTCTTCTTTTGCAGTTCAGTTTATCTGCAGCAATGCAGTGTACCACTCCTGCTTTAAATAGGTTTTATTTATTGCTAATTGCAATCGCATCAAGAAACGCTGATGAGTCAACACATTAAACACCTCAGAAAAAAATATGTTGATCCTGCTTCACCAAAACAACACACTATGCTACATGATACCCAATTTAAGGTGCTGTACTTATTTTCTTTGCAGTTGCATTTTAATTTCATAGTTGAGAGTTCAAGAATAGAAAAATGACAAAGGGTGTGGATACCATTACAGAGCCCTGTACACTTGACTCTCAGACTCTAGCACAGCTTGTATGTCCTTGTGAATAGGCATGGAATGGAATAATGCTCTGACGTATAACCACAAACATGCATTGTGATTTTAAATTGCATTTCATTTATATGATAATACAGGCATTATTATCATTGTTGTTAAAATAACATTAAATATGTCACTGTTGTAAAATAAAATTACAATACATTTACCTGTAGGTTTTAATTTCATGTAGAACTGATAAAGATGTGTTGGCTTTTAAGCTGCATGACCATTATCAGCCATTTTAAGTTCTCATGCCAATGGTTTTATGTGTCTATGGTTCTAAACTTAAGGTTGAAAACCAGTTGGTGTCATGCTCTGAGGAAGGCCATGTTTCATACTTTTTATGGAGTTTAAACAATTTAAGGTGTCTCAAAGACAAAAACGAGAGTACATGAAGATTTCATTTAAATTTAAAAGGTAAATGCATTAACACCATAAGTTTATGTTTCAAGTACAAACCTGAAATCTCTGTTTCAACCAGAACACAGAAGAAGTACATAGTTGTTGGGAAGATTACCCTCACCCAGTAAAAACACATTTGCCTGACAGCATGCAGCTGTAGTTGGACGAGGAGAGTCTTACTTGATACTATATTAAACTTGAGAAATCCCAATTCTTTGCTTTTAAAAGGAATTTTAAATCCTGAAAAAGTTATTGGAAATGTTTGAGGATTTGACAGTGTTTGAAACCATAGCATACTTTCAAGTTGGAAATTGCCTTTTTAATATGCAGCCTGTAAAGATCCAGCTTTTGTGTGGTTTAAATGCTTTTATTCTTTGTAAAACTGATTTTTGTGGGCTTTAAGGAAGGAGGCTAGTGAAAGAAACAAAGCGAGCAGAGCGAGGCAAACGTCCTCTGTGCTCTTGACCCTGTTGTAGTGATAAGTGAGGCTTTCATCCTCCAACAATGTGGTGTTTTTTTTTTTTTTCTTTCAGACCATCATGGAGCAGTTCAACCCCTGCTTACGGAACTTTGTTGCCATGGGGAAGAACTATGAGAAGGCCCTCGCCAGTGAGTCCTTTCTTTTCCTTCATTCATTTTTTTTTCTGCACTTCACTGCAGGTTTAGGCACTCAGCCAAGACAGCACTAGCATTCTCTCTTCATGTACCTGTACTTCATCTACCTGTCTTCATGTTTTTCATGAAAGCTAGATTATCTTTGTCCTCATACACTATGGCCAGGCCTTATAATGAGTTGCACTATACTCTACCACTTCTTGTGTCCTTTAATTTGGAAGGGGGAAAAAAAGTACAAAATGCTAAAGAAAGGACAGCTCTCTGTTAGCAGCCAGATTTGTGCCAATAGACTTTCTGCAATAGTCTTTTGAGATCTGTGATTTGTACTTGGATTACAGTGCTACAAGAGTTTTCCTTCTAAACACCCCTGAACCTTAACACAACCCCAGCCCTCACGAGTTAAACTGGCCAAAGCATTAGAGAATTTCCTCCATTCCCAGGCCAGCATTCCTATTCCCTTACACGTACAATAAATAATCCTGACCGTTATGTGCCATGGGAACAGACTGGTAGGGGTTCGCTGAGCCATTAAAGACCCACTTTGCAGAACTGATTCAACCCAAGGGACTTAGCAGCTCTGGGAGGACACATTTCTATCCATATGGTGCAATCTCTGAAATTATTTAACACTGCCAATGCCAAAAGAGTTTCATTTGTAGGCTTTCAGGATCTGAAGGTGGGTGTATTCTACTTTTTTTTTTTTTTTTACAACCCACAGAAAGTCAACTAATTACATAGTCCTTAACATGTCTAAAAAACACATTAAACTGTGCACTAAAGCACATACTCAAATATATATTGAAGTGACCAGACAAGGATGGCCTGTGTCCTGACTGAAATGTTGTTTACAGTTCTTCAGAGTGAAGGTTTAGTGATGGGTCTTTGAAACAAGCTCTGTTCATACTGTCTGGTAATCCCATCTGTCCATCTGTTGTTTTGGACCCCTCACCATGCTTTTTGCTGGTGCTGTTAATATAGGTCCAAGCTTTGTGTGAAGCCTTTCTTTTAATTGTACACTTGATATTCCACATTCTTCAGGCGTTGAGGCATCAGCAAGAGTGTCTGTTGCTGGAAAATCTGTTTTAACTCTGTGGCATGCAAGTGTATACCACTATAAGCTGTCATGCATTCATACACACATTCCACAACAAGGCCAGCCCAGGAACTGTGTGGCTTTAAAAAATAGCCTTGTGCAACAAAGGTGGAAGCAGGCATACCGTCCTCTACAGCTGGTCCAGCTGTAACTGGTACCAACATTAGCATATGTCCATCAGCTTAGAAGACTTCTTCTGTGGTGGAGTGTCTACATCTGTCTGTTAGAATTAGCCTGTCCCTGTCATTCTATTGTTGTAAATGTGTCTTACACCTGACAGCTGTTTCCAGGCTTAGGTCCAATCTGTCAACTGTACTGCTGCTGAATTCACCTTCAAAAGCAGCAGTCATTATTTCCCAGAGATTGGAGAAGCCCCTTGGGCAGCTGGACGGGAACTTGCATCCACCCGACACGACCTTTTTGGCAGTACACGAACATTTTCAACAAGGGGATTCAACTGGTTATTGTTCTTTGGAACCTTGCTGATTCTTTATTTTGTCCTGGAAAAAAAAAAAAAAAAAAAAAAAAATATATATATATATATTTGTGTAAAATCTTGAACAAAAGTTGAGCAGCATTTGCTCAATATTTGCTGGAGGCAGATGAGTTGTCTTGCCCAAGAACAGGGTGACTGAGATGGACTGACCAACAACCAGTCGGTTACAGAACAAACTTCTACCAGTATTGTCACTGTTACAAACTGAAGCAGAAAACACAGAATCAGAATTAAGTGCTGTTGGCTTCCTTCTTGAGCTTTCATCTGGGAAGTGCACAAGATCCACCTCAACAAGTTGCAATTGATTGTCAGAAAAACAATGGGATTTACTGCTCAGTGACCAAGCTACTTACTATGAGCAACACAAGCTAATATGAATATTTTGTAGCTTGTTGCACTTTTAGACACTGCTGAGACATTTTCATTGAAAATGTTTGTAAAATTCTGTGCTTCTATATGATTTGATAAAACACAAATCAGAAGTGGAGATAAATCATTTGCAGAACACATCTGTCTCTGACTTTAATCAGTACCAGAGAAGAAAATCATTTTTCATATACAAGTCCCTTCAGTCTAGCATATTGAAGGGGCTTTGCCACAGAGTTGGCAAATCCCTACACTCACATCTTCACCATCCTCAGCTGGAATCTTTGTAAGGAACTCTATGAGCTGTAATTCATTCTTCAATCAGTGGTCTCCCACCAGTAAGGGTGTCTGCCTTTTCACAAAAGAGATTAAACGAAAAGGAAGACATAAAAATGCCAGGGAACAGCATGTGGCTAACAGTCACTATTGCTGCTTCCTTAATAGAGCTATAATGTTTTCTTAGAGCCATTATTGATTTCTTTGTTACCCGTTGCTCTCACATTGAAATGAGCCTCCATAGGAAAAATGCTTGGCTTGATTTTTGACTCGCAATGATTGATTAATATTTGATTTTTGACTGAGACTAGCCAAATCGATTTACTGCAATCTAGCTTTTTTTGTTAATCTTTTCAAGATTGACTTCTCAAAATTTAGCAAAAGAGCTCATGCTGTGGGTCTTTTTAACAGACATGTGGAGATCATATGAATCCATATAATATATTCAAGTTATTTTGAAACACAATTGCATAGTTCAGTCTTCAACTGCCATTTTGTATAGTCCCATTATTTGATTTTGGGAGCTGCTCAGAATTGGGTTTAATCAGAGGTCATATTTCATATATCAACAATGGAACTGGGTGTAGTATGAAATCTGAAATTAAGGTTATCTCTTTAACTTATCAAAATACCTAACTACCAAGAAAAAGGGAAAAAAATATCTACACAGATACATGGATACATTCTTTACTGATGTCCTACACAGAAACTTAGTAAATCTATTTGTAAAATAAATTGAACCAACTATATATACTTCTTTCAACCTTTAAACTAACTGCTGATTTACTCTTCGTGTCTTCAGATGTGACATTTGCTGCAAAAGGCTACTTTGATGCCCTGGTACGAATGGGTGAGCTGGCCAGTGAGAGTCAAGGATCCAAAGATTTGGGTAAGTAACGGAGATCGTTTAGAAGAACTCAGTTTTTGTTGGCACTTTGTCTTACTCTCTGTGCTAGTCTTGCTTGCATTAGCGTTGCCTCTTTATAAACCTGCATCAGTGTACGTTTTTGTTTGCTTTCTGTTTGTGATGGCATTCAAAATCAAATGTCAGTGGAATGAAGGAAGTCTTTCTTCTTTCTTAACTAGAATTTCTCCAGAATGGTTTCTGTTCTAAACCTGTTTATGCTTTGATTCAATACCAATCAAAGCGCTAACCAGAAAATAACATTTCTAACAACAATGAGTAAGGTGTGGGTTGAACATGATTTTATGTTCATAAGTGGAGGACATATATTTTCGTCTAAGCTAATGTTTCATGTAAAACAAAGTAAATCTGTAGTGGGAAATTGCTTCTCATTGACATAGGTGCATGAGGAAATTGTGTCACTTTGTTTGTACGGAGGCATTCACCTGCCAAACTCGACACCAGGCCCACTTCAAACGAATTTGACAAAGCTCTGTTCAAAGTGTTGTGTTATTTGACACGATGGCTGCGATTTCTTATGCAGAAATGCGCTCGCACAGCAATGTTGTTTTCTTCAACAAGTCCATATCCATTGTCTAGTTACTTTTGAGGAATGTTTATCTGATGTGGTCAAAACCTTTTGAAATTAGCATGATTCTTCACTAAATAACTACAAAAACTGTTGAATGGCTAAAAAGTTTTGGATGGAAATTGCAAGGTCTTTGTCCACTGAGGAAGCTGTCTGCAGAAAAGCGTGGTGTGTTTCCGTAGCCATTTGTAAAAGCAAAATAGAGGATACAGGAAGGGAGCGAGCGGAGAACCCTGGTAGGAGAGGTCATGTCATATACTGAAAAGAGAAGTGTTCTGATCTAAAATACTTCATGTGGCTAGTAAAATTTAACCAAAATATTTGACCATTTTCACTTTGATCATACTGCGACAGCAGACGCAATTCATGTTTCATGTACAGTCATGTTGGTTAGAATAGATTTGTTTCACCTAAATGGAATTGCTTGAAAGTATTTAATTTAACCAGATTATCTTTTTCTATCATAAGGTGCTTGATCTGAAACTTTTAAGTTTGATAAAAAAGGTAGAAATTGAAGAAACTTGTATAGTTATGAACACAGTACTTGTTCACAGCACTGTACAACATAGCAGATGGATGTCTATGTTCTAGAAATCGTCACGTCATTTTAAAAGTAACGCCTCGCCCTCTCATATGAGTATCTTTGTAGCTGATTAGTGACTCTGTATTGGCTCTCGTTGTCCTCAGCACATAGGAAATCAGCTCACGTTAAAGAGATTCCCTTTGCACCGATTGTTCTTTTAACTGCTTGATCTGCTTAGAGGTAGCTGTTGATTTGACGGGGCCTTTGTTTCAGTGGAGCCGAGTTTCACTTTGGGTTTCTTCCCGCCCAGCCACCAGGGACTGACATGAAAGTGCTTGCAGAATGTTTTATTCAGTGTGTGACCCAATCTCACTGTCTTGCAGCATCTGTGAGGATTTCTGTTGTTTCTAATATTTATATGATACTTGTGTCATGTAAAATGTGTAATTTAATGCAAATTTTCTATTTAATTTTCTACATTATCTTGGGTTGACTCTTATTCTTCAATGCTCCCTGGTGAATTTGGGAATTAGCCACATTGTGGTGCTGTAGCCTGCACGAGCTGAGAGAGGGGAAGACCACCTGGTCAGTTGTCCTTGATGGAGGAAGGGCCCTCCAAATGTTGAAATATGGGCATGAAGATTTTCTTTGATATGCTTTTGAATATAAGGGGCCTAATTTTTCAATTCAAAAGTCTGCAGCCAAGTTACTGTGCATGTTAAGCATTCAGATGCGAGGGTTTACTTGGTAACACAGCAGCTGTTTATATTACATTGTGAAGAACCTTAGCACATGAAGCAAAACACATCTTTTAAAACAAACTTGCATTACATATGATTTATCATACATTTGATTCAAACTTTGATTAGCTTCACATATTGCATTGAGAAATAAATCTTGGACAATCTTGACTAGGACTCGTGGGAGGCTGCCAACTGGCCTGGTAGTCAGGATAAGATTTTTTTTTAGAAACTTAATTCTGTTTCTTGAATGCGTTGAAGATTTATTTTCCTTCTTTACGATATGCAATTCCACTGCACCTATTGTCACATATTTTTTTTTTATGAAAAGTGTGCTTTATTACACCTGTTTCCCAAACGCTTGTGTGCTATAATTGTTTGAAAAGGGCTGAGTGTGAGGCAGCAGCTTGGTTTTTGTTAGACGCTTACTAAATTAGCCACAAGCCATATGTTACACAAATCCATCCAGCAACCCATTACAAAAATCAAGGTATTGTTTTCTTTAGGAGAATCTCATGTCTCATAGACTGCAGTTTGAAAAAAAAGAGAAATAGAAGGTCTTAGGTTTGTGGTTTGCCCCTTTTCATCACTTGTACAATGCACTGCCTAAAGCCAACAATTCTCTACACGGTAGACTGTGTCCCAGGGGGAAAAGTTGGTATTTTATTTTCCAGTCAGTAGCGTAGGACGTTTTGTAGCCTCCACCCAGAGGTCAGCTGCATCATCATGACCTCCTGTTAGGATAAAGCTCAGTTTCCTGTTTGACTGACAGGAGGGTAAAGAGAGATTCCCAGATTAGAGGAAAATATCAAGATTTGCTCATCACACCACAACTAACAAAACTGACATTTCAGACTTGAGGATGAATCCAAAAGGTACATGTCCTCAAAGAGGATACATGAATGTTGTTTTAGCTCTCACTTTTGTCTTTACCAAGTGAGTATATTCAGGTTTTACAGATGTACTATGAACCTAAATTAATTTACCTCCATATTTACTCACATTGTCTATGCTTGGCTTCATCATTCACATCATTATTGCATGACAGATTGCTTAAAGTAAACATCCCTTGCGTCACATTTATACATGTTCACAAATAAAGCTGCATGTAAAATATTGTACCCTTGTCGCACCTATTTTTAAAAGCTTGTTAATGCCACAGCAGCTCTGTAAGAAACGGAACACAAATGGTCCCACCTACACACCTTTCAACTCCTCCTTCACTTCTCATCCATTTCTTTTGTTTACTAGTCATTGACACACATAAAACAAGGACTTGAATTACCTTGTGAACCAATTTCCTTTGCTGGTTATTCTCAACTCATCGACATCCAAGTCTTACGTGTTCCAACCGGAATCCATCCTGCCGAACTGTAGTCCATGCATGTCATGAATAATGGTTATATTTATGTGCGTTTTCTGTGCATAAACCATGTGTCATCAACTATTTGTTTGAGTGCTCCTAGAATCCACTTGTACATATCTCAGCCTTAAGAGACAGTCTCTATTTCTCCCACCAGTCCCACTACTCCCACACTCTCCCGCCCACATATCCTCCGCTGGTTGTGCTAATCATCGCCTGTCACTTTGCCACCCACACACTCATGCATGCACATGCATGCTAACACATACAAACACAGTCTCTCTCTCTCTCTCTCTCTTTCTCTCCATTTCCCACTCGATTCCACTGTTTCTCCTGCCCTCCTCTCTTGTATTTTTCCTGTAGAAGATCTGAGCTCCAACTCCTTCAGTGGCAGTTATGACTTTCTGAGCCTTTAAAGGAAATGTTTTTTTTTTTTTTTTTTTGTTTTTGGTTAGGCAGAGAATGTTTATGATAGTTTAAACCAGTCACTCTTTATATCTTCATGGGGTATGAAAAGGGATAGCTATGAACTCCAGCCAAATTCATTTGCAGACATATATTTCTGCTTTAATTCTTAGTCATTTTATATATCATCACACTAATGACACCTTTATGGTTGTTAAACTATGTTTGCAAAATTGCTGGTAGCTCTCACTGGAGCTGGCAAAGCAGGAGGGTCAGAAAAAACAAGCCTTTAAATGCATAAATGTTTTATTTCTCTTGCTTTATGAACAGTTATAATACATTTGTCTCTGCAACATTGTTTGACACTTGGTTAGTTTTGGCATTTAAAAATGCACAATATAGCAGAATGTTAGTTTCTAATAGGACTTGCTGTTCAGTGTGCCAGTTTACAAACATTTTTGCTGAGTGTGTAGTTTTAGAGAAGTTCTTCTATTTTATTGCAGGCCTTGCAACAGAATGTAATGTCATAGGTGTCACTAATTAAAGAGTCTAAACACTGATTTGACCACTGGTTGAAGTCATCCAAATAGACAATTCTTCCCATCTGACTAAACTCTAGTCAAATGTTTTTACACATCTTTACCTTTTGCTACTAAATTTTACATTTTCAAATCTTACATTTTATTACTAATACTAATTGAACTTATAAAAAGCAAGTGGAAGTACCTCTTAGGTTAGGACATTATATTGAAAATATATTTATTGTCACTGCTGTTCAACATCACAATCTCAAATGGGTGACGTTCCATACTGTGCATCTCAATGACGCACATGGTTTTATTTGTTGGTTAGAGCAGCAGAAGCTGTATGGCAAGACATCTGTTTTATGTTTCAAGGACAACTATGCATCTGGCTGCTGCATCAAAGAGTTTTGTTTTAAATAGAAAATATCAGTTTTTAGTATCATGAGTACTCTTGAAATATTGGTGCAACTTTTCAGTTGTGTCCCATAACTGTCAGTTGGAATGGAGTCGCTAGTTCCCACAATCTAACATTGGTAGAAGGAGCAATAATTGATCAGTAAGATAACTGTTCACCTTGCAAGAAGCAGTGGTGAGCTCTACTTGTACTTGGATGATGGATATTTTTCAGTTCCCGGTAGGAAGTACAATTTGATCACCCCAAACTGGAAATGAGTTTTGCCTCTCAAAGCTAAGCTATACCTGGTTCTAGTGCACCCTTTCCGAATACACTTTTCCTTCCACTCCATTTTATTACCATGCTTGGATGCAGCACTCTTTGAACTGTCAGCATCTTTTGCAATGACCTTTTGTGACTTTCATGCCTTGACAAGCTTGTAAGTGACTGCTTGAAAGTAACCAGTCTTTACCATCGTTGTGTAGGTCATAGCATATCTGCATTACAAATATTTTTATGTAATAGTGAAATTAAATACTTTGCTAGTGAAATATTTAACTTATAGAATATCATTAAAGTTAATTTAAATGCACCTAAACATAATATATATATATATATTTTACTATGTTATGCTTTTTTTTGTTCTATTTCTTGAACCTTTCCTTGAATAACAAACTTGTCAGTCTCTTCTCAGAAACCCAAACAAGAATTTAAAGTGGATACATTTTCCCTATTCTCTCTCTCTCCTCTTATTGCCTCTTTGAACCTCACTAATCACCGCATCTCAATAACAGATAATATATTCTTCAGCAATAATTTGTGGCTGGGGAAATAATATTTTAATAAAAAAAACAAAAAAAAAAAACAAAACTGAAACTATATTAAAACATTGAAGTAATTGCCCCCCTCCCAGTCTTAGAGGTTTAAACACACTCCCAGTTATTATCTAAAGGAATAAAAGAGGGTTACACAAGGAAAGTTGGGCTGCAAATTGATGACGCAGTAATGTGTTTCTAGGTTAATGGGTCTGGGACGTTCACATGTATTTTCTGCTGGTGCTTAAAAAAAAAAATTAATAACCTGGAGCAAGGGTTAGTGCTTGCAGATGAGGTGTTGACTCTGACATGCTGCGTTTGAGTGAACACCCAGGAGTGTGCACACCTCAGCTCTCCCTGTCTCTTCTTTCTGTCACTCCATCTTCAGTGTGGCCTACCTCGCTCATCCTCTAGCACCTGTCCCTGTTTAAATGAGAGCAGAGGAGCTCTTTTCTTAGCTCTGCGCCACCCTCCCTGGAGTCCCTGCTTTCTCGTGCTCCATTTCTGAGGCACACAGTGCATGATGGGAAACCAGTGGCCCCTACACTCTCCAGCCTAACACAGTCACTTTGCCCTTCAGTCTTCATGCTGGAACATTTGAACTAAAACAGGTGGATCAGCTGGTGTTGCAATATTTAACTTTCTGAGTCAAATAAAATACAATCTGGAAAGTTGACTGTTAAGGCATTCTCAGGTTGCGGCACAGATATAGGTATGTATAAACACGAGAAACTGCTTGCTGTCTGTGGCTGAAAATGACGTAAGTTATAACAGACAAAACACTATGTTGCTAAGCAACTCGGTGGCTCTTGATTGTTGGCGAGGGAAATAAACCTGAATTTTGCAGCAGATTTTGTCCTTTTTCACTGTTTGCTCAAAGGACAGCATATTAACTCATTTACCTAAAGCTGTACACTATATCCAACATCACGTATTACATTTGTATTGTGCATTATACTAGAATCGGAAAGCAATGTTTGAATGTAATGTTTAGTAGTTGGTGATCTAAATGAGTATCTGATAGAGCTGCACAACCTTAAGAAAATGCACAATATGAATTGTGAATGATGCAGTGATATAGCTGGCAATAAATACATATGGAATTAAACAATGTCATCATCATTCTCCTTATGGTTTATTGACCCCAGATAGAAAGCAATCTAACCTGGGTGGAAAATAAATTCATTACCTTGATTACAACTGTATACTTTTATTAAAAATGTAGAATTTGGTTATGAAAGCTCTTTTGGCAAATAAGTTATATTTTTGATTAACACTTTTATCAGAGCATCATATTGCCCTGCTTGGATATTTGTTGGTTTATTAAACAACAAGCATCACCAAATGCATCTCTAGCATAGGAAGCCTGAACATGATTTACTTACTGAATTGGGTTATGATAAATATTAGCCAATCAGTTCTTTGCAATGCTAATATTATAGTGATATTTAGACAAAATTGTGATTATTCAGCTTTGTATCCATTATCTAAGTCCTGAATTACTGACTTATAAAAATGACTTTAAAGCCATAGGCAGAGGTTACATCTACTACACCCCCATTTCTCCTAAAGTCTTGTCTTCTGGCACCTGATGGTCAACATACAGATGTTGTACTGTATATGCTGTATATTATATTACTCAACCTTGAACATGAAACCTAGACCTCCATAGTTATAACTACATTTATAACTAATGTCAGTCTGCTGTTCTTATAATGGACTGCAGAGCTGTTTCTAGTGTACGTATTATTTTACTTGAACTCAAAGTTAAGATGACAAGTAGTACCTTGGCATTGTTTTAACTGAATATATTTCAGGATTAAATGCATCAACCATAGAGGCTTAAACCAAAAGTGTGTGTGTTTTTTTTTTTTTTTTTTTTTTTTTTTTGGAATTTTAAACTTGTTTGGAATGGCTTCTCGTCAGTTTTGCGTATTAGAAACCAATGCCTTCTATGTATGTTTAAAGTCGCTGAATTATTTGTGAGTGATGTGGCTGGGTAAAACACTCAGATATTTTCAGTGAGGGAGCCCAGTTTCTGTATTCCCTCAGCTCCTCTCTGAATCTAAACATATCAACATGACTACACTGTTTTATTTATTAGCTGCACTCAGCTGCAAGGAACTGCATAGTTATAGCTCTGGAGATGATACGCAAACTTAAAATGTGAGAGAAATAAATTGACTTTGGTTTTATATTATACGTTGGAGATGTTACTTGCAACCCCCTATTGTTTCTTATTACTACACATCTATTTCTTTCAGCAAACACAGCATTTGTAAAAACATGTTGGGCAGTCAGACATTATGGACATAAATTAATATTGTCTGACAAAAAAAATAATAATAAACCTACCACTTCACCAATTGTACGAACAGCACCTCGACCATTTTGGCGACATGTGCTGCATTCACCATAACCAGTGTGTTGCTACATTCTAGTGTTAACCACTTATTTATTGCCTAAGGAGATGACTTAAAAGAAGTCAGTTAGGTTAAAATACAAAGGTTACCTATCACCATGTCTTAAATGTTATTTGAAGACTACATCACTGCTTTCTCCAGTATTTGAAATTACATCCTAAAACTGGAAACTTCTCGACCCTCTCATTTAGTATCTAAGACAAATAAATGATCAACAGAGTCTGCATCCTGAACTTGAAATGCACTCACGTCACTAAAACAGAGACTTTTGTTTTTCAAGGACAAAAGCTTCAACTCTCTCTGGGACTTGAGTCATTAGCACATGTAATGACGAAGGAAAGCTGGCTAGTCGTAAGTGAAAGTTGTAAGCAAATTATTTGTGGTACATCTTTTCAGCAACTGTAGAGTATCCAAATGACTGATTGGCATGCTAAAATTGTAAACAGTAGGTATGGATTCTTGATATGACTCAACAGTATTTACCACACAAAAAGAGCAGCATCCATGTGTTTGTTTATTTATTAAGTTTTTCTTCATTTAAATAAATGTTTAAATGTTGAATGCTTACATAACATCTCCAGTATTAAAATAATTTGATTGTAAATTATTAGATTTTAACATTTGAAATGCATTTTTAAAAAAATCACAAATCTTCAATATGAATTTCTATGCGACTTTATTGGTATTATAAATGCATCGTTGGTTTTGGTCAGTTTTAAAAGGGGTCACAATTTTCACCCTCTAATCCCAAATTGTTTAAATGTGCTGCACATTCCCTCAGATCTCCTCAGAATTAGTGTACTTGTAACTGCACTATGGCCTACTTCTGTTTGGCATCTGCACAGATGTTGCTTAACCTTCATTGTGGCCTGAATGCGTGACACCATTGCTAGTTTAAAAAAAAAAAAAAAAAAAAATAGCAACAGCTGTGGTAGCAGAGCTTCCAATTTTAGCAATGTGTCATTTAAATATCAGTAGTTTTCTCCTATGAGAGGAGAGTGAGGAAAGGGTTCAAACGGAATTTAGCTTTCAGGCTATGAAACTGGATCTGTTTGTGTTTATGTGAAGAAGAAATGATATACTCTCAACGCCCCTCACATCTAGATGAACTACACTTAGATGATGTAATGTCACAGAAAGTATAGTCACACTCGCATGCCCACCTGGAGTCTCAGCTATTACCTTCGTCTCACACGTTTTCCTGCATCGCCATTATATTTGCCCACTTGTTTGTTTCCCCTAGTTCTTGGAATGCGAGGAAGGCGGGTATTAACATCCCTGTTAAGCCACGCATACTGTGCACGCAGGCATGCACAGTGCCGAAGACAGACTCAGCATGTGGGGGTACACACACCATTCTTCTCCATCAGAAGCGTGGTGTGTATTATGTAACGAGAGCCGATAGTAAGGGTGGAGCTTTCTAAACGGGGTTTTGTAGCAACATTTTCAAGCGCTGCTCCTCATTTTATGGCTTCTCCCATGGCAACAACCCTAGTATTATCCTGCTTCCATGACAACCCCTGGTGAATCTGGTTTGACCTTCACTAGTGATTCAGTGTCTCTCCATCCACCTCCATTCTTCTCTCTGATTCTCCCTGTTCAGCATTGCAAACGTCCACTTTTTTTTTTCTACTCAATAGCCCACATTCTGTTACACTCTGTCTTTTTTTTTTTTTTGTTTCGCTCCACCTGTGTGGGTGCAACATCGCTGCTGTTACACAAGCAGTCAATAAATACATCCACAGTACACAAGCTGATGTCACACTTCAGGGTAGAGTCTGTCCATATGCACACAAATCCTGCAGGCATGCGTCCCTACCTGACTCAGTGTTTTAAGCTAGCAGGCATGTGGCTGCTTGTTGCATAGCTGCAGGTGCAGATCAGCCTGAGCTCACCTTCAAACAAAGAAACTATTGTTTTCCGTCAGCCATAGAAACAGGCGAGGGTTCAAGCGAGCTCGGAAATATTAATGGAGCAATGGCTCAGGTTTATTTTGTGTTATCGTTGTGCTTATCAAACTAACAGGATACACTGACATGTTTTGTAGATTTCAAGCTAACAGCTCTTACACTGAGTCTTGTGGGTTATGTCATATTTGCCAGAACTTTTTGTAGGAACAACATTAAAGTGGCACGTCGCATTTAAATTCTTCTAATTATGCCTCAGCGCAAATTACTGATTGGAGTATCAGATGCTGAAATTCACTTGTTGGTCGCAGCGTAATTTTCCTGTTGTTGTGTGCTCTGATATTAAAATTGCCATGGCAACCATTTGCATTGCCAGAGTGTGATATTCTGTATCTTTTCTTTTCTCTAAGCTTTGGCTGTGTGCAGTCTGTAGTGATGAAACCAGAGAAGACAAATACAGATGCAGTCACTCTTCAGCCTTCTGGCTTCCTTTTAATATCCTGTCCTGCTGCATTTTTAGATGACATATGCATCTTCTTGCTTTTGTTTTTGCAGTCCAGTGATGATGCTCATTAGTTAATTGATCCAGCTAGTTGAAGCCAACAGAATGGCAGAGTTTCTAAGCTCACAGGGCTCTGATCAGGGAAGTGTAAGCTGCTTAAAGGCCTGCTGGGAAATGACTGGATGCCTTAGCCTCTTTCTGTGCTTCTGTGAGACAGAAGATCAGCTGACAGGTTGCAGCATGGGCAAAAATGTTTATCCATGTTTGGCTACAGGGAGATGAGACTATTGGGGACAGTCACTGAATCCCTTAGTTTTATCAAGTGAAGTAGGTACAGTAAAGATCCTTAATTTTTCAGAAAATAATTACATGCTTTTAGTTGTAATATATGTCATCAGAATGAATAAAGATGGTCTTTGTGTAGCACCTGCCTAATGGCTGCTGGGCTGTGTGATGTCACAATGGCCTTGAGAAAACTTATGCATTTTCAAAGAATAATTTGAAAACATTCAAACATGGCACAATGCAATTTATTTTTAATGTAAAATTATTAGAAATGCATCGATCAAGTTTTTTCCCAGTAGATGCAGATTTCCATTTGTTTTTGGAATCCGACTTTGAATCCAGATGACTGATTCCAACTCCCTGCTATGCTCTCTCTAATCACCATGAGGCATAAAACAGGGAATTAATCAGCTGGTTCTCCTCTCTAAGTAGTTGTGATTCTAATAGAAAATGAAGTTATAAAATTAGCACCCATGGAATAAAAAGCATGCACTGGATAATCTTTTTTTTTTTCCAAGTGATAAAAAGCATATCAGGCACCATGGTATTTATTGGTGGATACAAAAATGGAAATGAAGGAAACATGGCTGACTTTGGCTGATTGCATTACTAATAAAAATACATATGTGGTATTGTGACTAAGTTAACAGTGACTATTTTATAACTTAGGATATTTGCTCTAGTATCTGACCTGAAGTGGATCTGTAAAATACCAAGAGTATTAATATCAGTCGTAATACATGCCTATATTTTTTTTTCCTCCTGTTCTCATCAGTGCTTCTATCACTTTTTGACTTTCTGCATGTTGGGCATGTGTCGGATATGAGCCCCTTCTGCCACAAGATGCTGTCCAAATGACTTAACATTACATGAGAAGACAAAATGCAAGTTCATACCACTTTAGCCAACAATTATTCCACTCCAAACGATCCTTTGTGATACGATTATTGCACACGCAGATATTGCAATGATACATTTGTGATTTAATGTGTGTCTCTAAATACCTAATATGTCATTTTCTAAATATTGCATTTTTTTTGTATTGCTGAAAGTTAAAAAAAAGTCATACTTCCCTGTATTTTTTTTTAAGTCCCTCCGTCCTTGTCGCTTCAGTGTCCTATGTTCTCCTCCTCTTGCTGTCTGCTGACATGGAGACATATCCAAAGCCTTCTGTTGCAGAATTAAAGTTTGCACTGAAACCTCTTCTGCAGGAGTTCTGACTTTACTTACAAAGCTCTGTGAGATGGGCTGACATGTGCTGTTAATAGGTCATCCTTCACAAGAGGACACACCAGGAAAACGTGAAATGAGCCAGAAAAAATTTTTTGACATAAAGCATAAGCTTGCAGTTTCTGCTAAGGTCTATAATGATCCTTTTTTCTGAATGGATACTGACATAAAGTGACAGATATTTTTACTTTGGCAGGGACATTTTTAATGTAACCCCCTAAGTAGAATGGCTGAAGGTAAAATTATGGTATGAAATTGCACAGATATGATGAAACAATAAGACTTTTAAGACTAAAAAAGATTCGCATGCCACTCATTTATTTAAAGCTACACCACTATCAAGACTCTGAGCTTTTCATCTTCACCTTAAAGGGTTTATACACACTCTTTAAAATTTCAGACAATGTCAAAGAGGTTTTGGGTCTTCTACTCAGGAGAATGTCAGCCTCATCTTTTGTCTGTACATTTGGATTTATCACTGTCTATCCACCAGGTCTCTGTTTTGTATGTGTCCTTTGCTCAATGTGCTTCTTGTTTTTTTCTTGACAATGCACTGCAATTTCAGAAGAGGGAGACTGTAGGTATACAAAAAGATAACACTAGCTGCATGAACCCTTTATTATTTAGTATTTCATTTGATTTATTGTCACAGGCTACATTTTTTTTATGTTAACGGTCCAGAAGACATCTTGATGTCTTTAGAAAAACACAAGTTTTAATCTCCAGCTTGTTTCCTTTTTTTAAATTTTTTTGATTCAGTTGTACATGAGGTTGTTTCAGTCTCTTTCATCTTGTAACAGGCCTCCATTGTGTTGCTCATTGCCCCAGTTAAGTCTCTTCTTGTGTATGTTTGTAGCTTGTTTGTGCACGGGGTTTCTGTTCCTCTCTTGGTTTCTTTTATATATATTTTTTTCTCCTAGTTTCTTCCTCATTCCTTTTTCTGTTCATATTAAAAGGTATTTATGTATTTTCTCCATGTCTCTGTTTCTTTGTGTGAAGGGGACGTTCTGTTCCAGATGGCTGAGGTCCACAGACAGATCCAAGTGCAGCTAGAGGAAATGGTTGGTATTTCAAGCGATTGTGTGTCTTTACAATGACTTCATATATTGGAATGCTTTAAGAACAAACATATAAAAGAAGAACATATTACTACAATGACATGCAATTAAGTTGATTCATGTTAACACAAATCAATACGTGAGCTCTTTGGTAAATCACTCTCACCTCAAACCGATGTTATAAAATGTCAGATATTCAACATGGGAGGGAAATTATGTTTGAATTAATACTGCAGCCTTTCTATCACTTCAAACACCTTGGACAGGACTGTCCACCATACATCATCTACAAGAAAACATCAGAAATAATATCACAGCATAGAAACAAAGAAGATTAGCTGATATCCATGTATTAATTTAACTTCCAGTACATCTATAAAAATGAATGTTCTTGAAAGAAGCTGGGTGGACAAAAATGCATCCATAAATTTGTAAAAATTCTTTTGAAATTGTAAAATAATTGCAAAATATTTTTACAGACGGATTTTTTTTAATGTAGGTAATTTTAACATTTTACTTTTATATTATTCCAGGTTGAACTAAAACAGAATTTTTGTTACATTTACTGCTTGTATGCTGTTCTGTTTTTTGTTTTTTTTTTGCATGCCAAGTGGCTGATCTAAGCTCCACACCTGAAAGAGGAAAATATTTTGTATACTCAAAGATTTCTATCAGTAACAATCACTGCTGCCTATGCCATTTAAAAACATATAAACCACAGATTTTCATCAAGGATTTTCTAAGCATTGTTAACTGTTTATTTAGTCATTTATAACTATCATGTTAAATGTTAACAGTTTATTTAATCATTCGTTGTTGTCTTCCTCAGCTTAAATGCTTCCACAATGAGCTGCTATCTGAGCTTGAGAAGAAGGTGGATCTAGATGCTCGGTACTTGACTGTGAGTATCTGAATTTGTCGCTCAGTTTCCTAAATCAGATTGGTGCTAAAACGTACACTGCAGTAGTTTATTTTTAGAAAGCCACGCAATGTTGTACCGATGGTGCAGACAATGCCTAATTCAAATGAAGTGATAACAGATTTGCAGGCTGCTTATCTTAAGTTTGGGTTTCAAGTCTACTTCTGTAATATTTTATGTCTACTAAGCTATTGGGGGTACACGGATTATAATAAGCCCCTCATGGAGTGTGTGTAAGTGCTGCGGAGTGGGTCTACTTGTGATATCTTTAGAATGAGTGGGTAGCAGCCGAAGTGTACAGCAATACCGCTGTGCGTCGTTTTGGGGGATGGGATAACGTTTTCATTTTTGTGATGTATTGTTGGAAGAATCCTGTCATGAGCTGCATTAGCTCACAGCTCCTTGCTTATGCAATTTGAATGCCATTTTAAAATTTAATTTGTATTCAACACACAAAAATGAAGTAAGCACACTGCTTCTCGTCCTAGGGTAAACCCACTGCAACCGCTGACACGCCAGACGAGTTTTGCTTGTTTGCATAAATTTCTTTAATTCATTCATGCAAATAAATACTTGGAGAGCATTGGGAAAAAGTATTCATAAGAATGAACTCTTTCTTTTTTTTTTTTTTTTTCACAGTTTTTCATGTTACCACCGCAACCTTTGATAAATTTTTTTAGGATATTATGTGAAAGACCAAACATAAAATAGTGCATATTTGTAAAGTTGGAGAGACTGACGGATGCTTTATTTTTTTAATAAAAAGAAAAACTTTGTGTGCCGAACCAGTTTCCATATCGTTTCCATTTGTGTATGATGTGTTGGATATAGTTGCACGAGATGTTTCAAGCTTAGTTTATTATTTTTTGAGACCTAATAATAATTTAATCTTCTGCACAACTTCATCCCTGCCCTTCATGGCATGTTCTTTGTGATTCTGTTTGTTCGCTAATGTTCTCTAACAAGCAAGTGAGCCCATCACAGAACAGCTGGCGTTATCCCAACATCGTATTTCACATAGGCTAACTCCGTTTGCTCATTAGGTGATTTAACGCTAGAACTGCTAAAGAGAGCCATTTTGTCATGGTAAATGATTTAGTTGAGATCTAAAAACACGGAGGGGTCAGTATGTGGCCATGAACCAACAGCTGACCCCTCTGTTTCTAAACAGAGGTTATTTTACCAATAACTGCTATATTTCATAACTGGACCAAACTTGACTGGCGTTTGCTTTTTCAGTACAAGGAACAATGGAGAGAAAAAAAGAAAAGGCATGTTTGACTTTTTATGCAATAAGACCCAGCTGACTAACAGCAATTTTTTTCACAATAGGTATTTAATACTCCTCTTTTGAGCTAAGATTTTTTTTTATTTTTTTTTATTTCCAGCATAAGTCTTAGTTTCTGGGAGATGAATCCTGAATGTCAGCAGTGAGGCAGCCAGTGTTGGCTGTATCACTTTACCTCAAACAACAGGAGCAAATGAGCAGATGACTCATTCAATTTCATTGTTATTGCTTTAGAAAGCTGATAAAGGTCCAAAGGCCTCATTTGGTCCATTCTGTTGAAACGTATTGAACAAATCTGTGATTATTTAAAAGTTTGCTGCAATGCAGAGCAAACACTCCACGTCTTTCTGCAGGTGTGCGACAATAGAGGCTCCTTCTCTGCTCCTTTTTCAGAGTACCTCGAGAATACCTGCATATGTGCTCATTTTCATGCAGTATGCAAATGCGGTTGTTGAACCCCCGTTCATAAGCTTTTCTCTTCCAATTTTTCAAACTGGGAGACCACACGAGCTTTCTCACACCACACATTGTTACTATAGCAACAGAGCTGCTAAAGCCAAGAAAACAAAGTTGTTGTTTTTTTTTAAATTATTATTAAATCAATAGTAAAAGAAACCAAATGATCGAAATTAAACAAATGCTGGGCTCATTAAGGGTTTGTTGACAATCTTGTCATTGTTTGTTCCAGGCAGTCAGTGACATCTGATTGTTCATATTTGATGAAAATCCTCCCTAACAAGAGGGACAGACGATTGCAGTGGATGCTCACAGAGATATGATCACAGGCGTTGTTGATTTCAAAACAAAACCCACAGGAGATTAAGAGGACTTGGAGTTTAGGAGCCAAATGATTTCAGCAGATTCTTTAATCATGAAAGCAGTATCTTAGCCTTTTTGAATGTAACAAGAGATGAAAGGATCCCAACGTGTACCCTCTTTGCCACGTAATGATGATGTGTGCTTGTCATCCAGAACAATAAGTGTTTAATATTTAAATGCTTTGATTCAGAAGGGCGGAGACACCAGGCCTCAAAGGGAATACTGTCTGCCTCTGGAAATGTCCCACTAAATCTTTTGGTTCATGTTAAAAGTAAGCAAACTAATACCTCTATGTTGGGCTGAAATGTCAGTTTAAAATGGGAGAAAAAGTGTTTTTCTTCTTTTTTTTTTTTTTTTTACCTAGTATATAAAAAAATAAATAAAAAAAACAACTCATCACCAAGACGAATAAGTCAGTTTGAGTTTGGTGGAAATGTAGACCAGTTATGGCTAAGTGAATAGTTTGTTTTCAAGGAGCTGGCCTGTCTAGCAAGCACCAGGGGGCTTGAGTGGTGACATCATGAGTGGAGCGGCTGACGGTGACAGTCAGTCGAAACGGAGAGTGAAGGTCACCACAAACGGATGCCTCTATATGTACAACAGAGAGCATCACGACCAGTAGGAGAGCTTTGTGGGTTTCTCATGAGACCGGGTGCTTATATCGTGGATATTGCCCACTACAAGGGGATAGGTGGTATGGTTGTCGCACCAGATATTACAATCTCTGTGAGAAAATAATCAGGGAAAACTTCTCACTTGTTATTGGTTCTCAATAAAAAGAAACCTAACCACAGAAGGTATATGACAAAAGATGTTTTATTTTCTTTTTTTCAAATGAAACTTTTGTGCATATCTTTCTGTTCCATAATCAGTACTTCATAGAACCACATTTCGATCTAATTGCATATCTGTACTATACATTCTGCGGTTGAAATTTGTACCCATCATTCTATAAAATACAGTATAAAGTATATTTGAAACGGGTAATCCCTTCCTTCTGGCTTTAATTGGCTGTTTCTGACCAGGAGTGATGTATTTCTGCGAATGGTAAAAACTAGCCTGGTTAAAAACCAGCCGCTTGTACTGCACTTCGCTCCATATCGGCTGAGAGGGTCTGGGCTCTCGGCTGTTGAGAAACAATTGCTTCCTAGATACTTGGACTGTGTTGAGATTAAAAGTTTACCCATTTGCTAACGGCTTTGTTTGCTTTCTCGGCTGCCTTTGCCAAAACTACACAGAAACTAAAATTAATGTAATTGGTCACAAGTTCTCCTTGTGTTCTCTGATTGAACTTGTCAAAAATCTATCGGAAACGATCCGAGTTAAGGGGAGAGAGCCCTTAACTCACTTCCAGATTGTGCTGGAAGTGAGATTTTTTTTCCGAGTGGCATTGCACAGGAAGCAGAGGTGCTTTGTGTGTTTTTTTTTTTTCTTTTTCTTTTCACAGATTGTCTTTCTCGTGTTTTACTGTCACGACATACTGACAGATTTAATGTGTATTTATTTAATGTGTTTGCCTGAAAATGTCCCTCTAAAACATATCAAATTATCCCTTTGGTCTCTTTGGTTACAACTTTTAAAAAGATTTGACTTTGGAAGAGGTGTGATTTCATGTTATTTTTACTTCTTGTTGCTCTACTTAGGCTGCCTTGAAAAAATACCAGCTGGAACACAAGAGCAAAGGGGAGAGTCTGGAAAAATGCCAGGGTGAACTGAAGAAGCTTCGAAGGAAGAGTCAAGGCAGTAAGAACCCTTCAAAGTACGGCGAGAAGGAGATGCAGGTGAGCCCCCTGCTGAGTTCCAGCTCAGATCACATTGCATTAATTCCCTTTCATACAATTTCACAAAACTGTATGAAAGTATGAAACTCTAAACGTAACATTTTAATTAAAAATGTGCGCTGTTCGTGTTGAGAAGAAGAAATGGCTAAGATGGCGGTAAATCACTAACATCAATGAAAATGACATGCACTCTCAGGTCAGTTTGTTGCTCTGCTAAGCTAAATGTTCTAATTTCTGCAGTTTGCATTGATGTGGGGGAGAATTAGATTCAAGGTTTATGAACAACAGTGAAAAGGACTTGAATATTCTTTTTAAGTAAAGAGAATGCAGCCAGGCGGAGGCAAGAGGTGGCATGGTGTCCTGAGTGGGAAGGCAAATGGCGAAGGTTTGATTATGAATTGTGTGCCCTTGGAAACCCTTATTACATTTGAACACATATAAGCAGAAACACTGACACTCATCCAGGCAGCAGGGGAATAAAAAAGCTAAAAACAAGCTACAGTAACTGAAGTACTGACAGTTGAGCCAATTAATTTTAACAGTGTCTACATGCGCAACAAGAAATAAACCCGTTTTATACATCAACACGTAATTGAGAAATTATGTCTGCACAGTTTGCTCCTTTGCACTTCTGTGTTCTACAAAGATGTTTGGACCTTCTGATAAATATTAAAACATAATTTAGACTGTCAGACAACAATTTGCAACAATTCAACAAACTTTATGCATGACAAGGCAACCTGCACTGGATTGTTGCATGTGCAACAAATGTTGATTGATTCGAAGTGAACATTGACTGTGTGACATTGCTTATTGAATAATGTCACATTTATTTTTTTTTTTCCTTCACCCGATCGCTTACATGACAGGGGGAAAGGGTTCAGCTGCAGCATGGACAACAAACAGCCCTGACAACATTCCTCTGCACCAGACATCATCGCTTGTGATGTTTTCTTATTGCTTCATTGTTAAGTCTTGTAGCAAGAGGGAAAGCAGGGGAGAAAAACCCACATGCGAGGACAGGAAAGGTCAATACATTACCTGGGAAGCAGGAATTTAGATTGCTTTAAAGGATGGGGGCACAGATGTCAGACCAACAGGTCACGGCTCGCGGAGTTACTGAGCCGCTAGTGGCCTTGCTGTGAAGTGGAGTCATCAGTCAGGTAAAGCATATCTTTCAGATACAAACTTTCCTAAAGTTTCTCCAAAAAGTTCTGCACTCTGTCCACTCAGTTTTCATGCTGTCACAAACACAGCTGCACACACACACACGCATCTACTACCGTCTTGTCTCCGGTGGTGTGGAAGAGCTGGATTGATCTGACTCAATTGTCACGTCATGTTTGTTCCATTGTGTCAGGTCTGTCTTGAAGAGATGATGTATTAAGTGTCATCATAAGACATCAGGCGTCAGAATGCGCTCAACAGTGCGGTCAAGCATGAAGCACAGCTTGAAGTGGGAGCATTGATTGTGGCCCCCGAATCGGTAAATCTGTAAAGAGCAGAGATCCAACATGCACCATGAAGCCTCTCTGTTTAAGTGGTGCTTTTCTTTCCTTTAGTGATTGAATAGCCTTTTAAGTATAATTATTTGCAGAGTTTTTGATTTCAATTTGATTCATTAAGTTCTTTTTATGCATTAAATTGTATAATGTGCACACTTATTCAGTTGTTGTTCCACACACTTGAGATGCATGGGGACTATAAGATTGTATATTTTCTACAGGGGAAATATTTCCCCTGAAATATTTGACACCTGAGTCAAATGTCAGATTTTTCTCATCATCTTCCTTTACTCTGTTTGTTTGGTATTTCCCAACAGGGGAATACCAATCTATAAATGTTTCCATTCTATAAATGTTCCCATTTATAGAATTTTAACATTAAGCCATGTTACTTTTTATGGTTTTTGTCATTCAGTATCAATTAGAAATCAATCAGAAGCATAAATTGTTTGCCATGTGAGGAAGTACTCGTATATATCAAGAAAAGAATGAGTCATCTTTGCGTTTCTCAGAATTTAAAGTAGAGCGTTTTTGCATCAATGCACATAAATAAAAGCCTTCAAATAAAGATTCAAAAAAGAATAATGAAGAGGCAGTAATCCAAAAGAAAAATCTACTTTAGCGATTGCTATGCACCACTGCTTAAATATCAAGCAAAATCATAACAAACACAAGTATTTAAGAAGTAAACAAGATAATGTCTCATTTGCTTCTACAGACTAAAGCATGGATACCAAAGTCCTCAGGATCCATTATTCTGCTACTTTTAGACACATCTCTTCATCAACACACCCGAGTTAAATGGCAGATTTTTCTCTCTGTTTTCATTTACTCTGCTCTTATGATAAATTAATAAATCTTACATTTTAACTTGAACAAAAAAAAAAAAAAATGGTTCACTCTCTAAGTATTGATTCTTCCCCAGTTGGGATTATTCCATTGCTTCCCCCATATCCTGCTGTCATGGCTATTTAGTTCACACACAAGTTACCATCACAACCATAGATGCAAGGGTAAGTAAAAGAAGTAAAAAATAAATAAATAAATAGAAATAAATAAAAAAAATCATAGAATTAAGAAGGGCAACACTAGTCCACAGTTTTATAATGTTAACAATAATGTACATCAATTTTATTTTATCTGTAAATTGTTAGATGTTTCTTTAATTAAGTTTACAAAAGCCAAAAAGCCTTTAAATATTTCTCTCATAAAATCTTAGGAATTTATAGAATAGTAATACTAAAACATAATATATTATAATAAAATAGAATCTCTCTTGGAGTGTAAATGACTGGGAAAATGAAAACAGCTATTAGACTAACATCTCACTTCGGCCGAATCACTCAAACCAAAGAGAGAAGAAAAGTAGAATAACATTTATTTCTTTGCATTTTAAAACATAAATTAGAGTTTATGGACTGAGCCTGCATGACTGATCAATTAGGCCCATCTGTGCAAAGTGAAGGGCTCATCATATTGTGGACTCGTAATTTACAGCAACTTTGCAGGAGAGAAGAAAAATCAATCTCCCTTTCTCATTTTCAGTCTGCTCACTTTCACTGATCATATCACAGCTGTGGGCGTGTGAGAGAAAAGTCAACTCGTTGGTGCCTGAGCCCACAAGAAGCAAAGCTCGCAAATAAGAGAGCGAGAGCCCTGCACTCCCACAAGACCTGTGCTTCACAATTACAAGTGTCCACCTTGAAAAATAGTTCAGTCTTGTGACAGATTGGATGGTTTAATTTGTGCGGATAGAAAATCAGCAGGAGGCAGGCAAGAAAAAGACGAGTAAATGCTGCAGAGATGAGGGCAGCATTTCATCCTCCTCCACCACATTTGTGATGCTTTGGAAGATGAGAGAGACTACTTTTTTTTACAAGTCGGTGTCTTGGTGCAGTCTAGCAGTGAAAAAGAGACTGACGACAATAAGGCGACTATCGACTTTTGACCGTCTTTTTGTCTCTCCCTGTCTTCTGATCTTTCTTGCCTTTAAACACTTCCAAAGCACCATCAATAGGTGAAGTCTGATGAAATGCTAATTATTTCATTATGTAGACAATGCAGAGTACCAAGGAACAATATAAAGGGATTCTATCAAGATAAACTCTTTTGTGCTGCAAAGGATTTTATTAAGATGAAACGGAGAGGGAGACGGAACTCCAAGCTAAGAATTCCTATCATAACACTGATGTTTGACCTGCTGCACCTTTCTTCACACAATATAGCAGTTTCTGATATGTGGCATATATAGACTTGCACATCCACAGTATAGTCTTTTTTTTAGGGTGCCTGCATTAAAGCAATGAGAATATGCTCAAGGTGTTTTTGCATTTAGAAGTCTCAAGTGTATTTCTTTGTTTATTCGAAAGAGTAGTGCTAATGTAGCACCAGAACAAAATGGAAGCTCTAAGTAGCTTAAAACGGAGCTGGAGGAGGCTTTGAAATTTTCCCAGTACTACAGCATTCTGCAGTGTTGTTGTTGTGAACCCAGGTGTATTCTTCACTTTTGAAATGCTTTGAGAGCATCCATCCCAGTGGCTGTAATTATTGGAAAATGTGTTGGGAGTGCAGAGTAATGAAGTGCTGAAGTGTTGGGATTTCGTCCTGAATATGTCGACGTAATGAGACATGCAAAGAAAAACCTGCAACACTGACTACTTAAAGCCTGGGTGTTAACGCTGCACTGACATGTCACAGTTTTCGTTTCCATCCATAACCTGCGCAGAACAAGTCATTCTTGCCTTGATGTAACTTGAGGTCACTGGGAAATAATGGTGCCAGGTGTCTGCATGTGCTTTTCCCACTGCACTCATTGTCTTGGGTTACTTTCGTGACCTTTTGAATGGCTGGAGAATGGGGCCATGTTGATTTGACAAAAGGCGAGCACACACTGCCTGAGCCGCTCCTATTAGCTCTGGTTAGAGGTGTTTCAGCGGCTAGCAGCTTGTGAGTCACAGACTGCAAATACGAAAAGGGTCACTCCACCAGAGAGACAGAGGGGCAGTCGCTTTGACTGTGATCTTTTAAAGGGTCCTTGCAGTGGACAACTTCTCTGACGTTCCCAAGAATCGGTTCACAAATGCATGTAGGTGTTGCATCCAGATGTATTTTCCCCAAACTTAATGCATATAATGGGCTCTTCCATCTTTCTCCCTCTCTTTTTATTCTCTTTGCAGCTACTGCATAGACTATGACTCATTCCACAACAAAATCACTATCCTTTTGTTCTTAGAGACGATTAGAAGGAATGAAAGTCTTCTTTCCACCTTTTAGTATATTTTGGCAGCCATATAAACCACTCTTGCTGACATGATGCTCATGTTTTAACCAAACATTTATTAAAGAACTGCAGCCACTAATTAAACCAGCTTGAATCTGTCTGACGCATTTTTTTAGCCTTTGCACTAAAAAAAGTGCAAAGGCTAAAAAAGTAAAGAAATCACTCAGACATGATAATGTGTTATAAGACGATATAGTAGAAGTGTAACACAAAGAGTTGCACACTTCTGTTTTCTTTGGCACAGAAATGCAGTAAAACGTTAGAAAAAGCACAAAGATATGATTATTCTTATTCATGATTTTATCTATCCCACTTCATTTGACTAATGGTGTCCAAAGACCTTAACTATAGCAGCTTTCTTTTGAGGAAAAATAAGCAGCATCTTCCACTCAAAATGGTTGAATTAGTGTCATCTGGAATTAGAAGATTCTCACCACCACTTGGCTAATGAAAGACCCAACTCTGGGTTGCTTAAAAGTGGGAAAGAGTGTGCCCTGCTGGTCACTAAATGAAACAACACTTGGACTGGGGTCACACACATTTTTTTCTTTAAAAACAGGAAGAAATCTTAACTTTAAAAACTTAATCAAAATATTGAAAAATCTTCACCAACATGATCACTCATGTTAACATACGGTTATACATAAATCAGAACTCACTTGACCTATTTTTTAAATACAGAATCTACAACTGACCTGAAGATATGCAAACTCCAGACAGGAACCTTGTATGTACATTTGTTGTTTTGATAAATTTAGTTAATATGGTGAAGTTTTCTAAATCCTTCTGTCCCTTTCGCTTTGTGCTTAATTGGCTATCCAGCTTAGAGCACCACGTCATGCAGAGCTTGTGTGTCAGACATGAATATAAGGGAAGAGCGTCTGTCTCAAATATCAGTAATTTTTTCCTGTTCTTTGTGTCTGAAATATGTACGTTTTGTTCAGGGCCATGTTCTTGTGCACACCCTTTTTTCACTATGCTTGGCTATGTTAATAGTCAGTGAGCCTGAAATGGTGTCTATAGTTTTTGGGCCTGCCCTAAGACAAAATGAATCATTTACTTTATTATCCTGTGCAGACATCAACACACAACCCACAAGTGCATCTGTAGAGATTGCTATACAAGTTAACTGATCTCAGTTAATTGGTTCAAAAAGTGAAACCTGTGCAGAGAAATGACATGCAGAGTGATGTACTTAAAATGATAATTTCTGTTGAAGATTCTGAGATGAGCAGCTACTTTAAACGAAGTAAATATATTTTGACAGCATTCTAATTTATTCTTTATTCAGCATTTTTCGACATTTCCTCTTATCTGCACCCTCCACACACCAGACGATTGGTCTTTGTAAATGTGTTTGCTTAATGGCTTGGAAAAGCTGGCTGAACAAATTCACAAAATGAATTTCCATAGCTGCTTCAGACTTTTATTCATTTGTATATGATTGAAAATAGTCATAGCAAATACATGCATTTATAAGCCATTTTAAGCACCTTAATAAAAAAAACAACTCTTATGGGCAAAGTGCTAAAAAAAAACTAAAAGAATAAACGAGCAAGACCTGAATATGAAAGCAAATGATGCTAATGCCTGCATATTACTGTGTGTTCCCCTTCAGTTTGTGGAGACCATTAGCAATAAGCAGACAGAGCTAGACACCTTCATAGCTGAGGGCTACAAGACGGCCTTGTCAGAGGAACGCCGCAGATACTGCTTCCTCGTGGACCGACAGTGTGCTGTGGCCAAAAACAGCAGCGCCTACCATGGAAAGGTAAGTCAAAATGCTCCTTGAATCTTGATTTCATTTGGTTTTATTTCCATTTAGAAGTGAATCATTTATGATAGAGAATGAAAAGAACAAATTCTGAACGTTTTCTACACATAATTTACAAATTTCTTTTAGTATAGATTAAAAACAGAGGAGCCGATGCCTTCATCTAAATTGGTTTAAATTAATGCATCACAGTTGCTATTTTACATTGTTTTCCATCCAATGAATGTTGAAAATGTTAAATGAGATCATTAAAAATGGTAAATGGAACAAATTATGCAGAGTTTTTAACTGTGAATGACATGAGCGATGCGGTTAATGGCTTTGGCAATTTATTTGTAAATGTGAGACCTAAGTTAACTGGAGAAATTCACAATTTAGATTTCTGCCTGTTTGATCTAATTTCCCTGTAAAATTCTCTAGGAAATGGATTTGAGAACAAATGGAATGAATAATTCAATATTTAGTTATATGTGGTCCCCAGGAAGAGTAGCCATTGCTACGGCAACAGATAATGGAGATCCAAATAAACAAACGCATGTGGATGATAAATAAGCAGGCAACAGAGAAAATTTAGACCACTATCCCTTTTTATGCCACTGTTGCCTCTCTTGCCCTTTTGGGAAGCTATTGTTGAAATCCATTAGAATGAATATTTTCAGTTTTGCATTCATCAATTAGGGAATATAGAGAACACATGGACCAAGATGGCTGGTCAGATGAGGCTAAGCAAATCTCTTGAGAATGCTATTGGAGGCAGATATCTAACAGAGCATGTCACCTTAAGCACACTTTTCTCAGCAAAATATGTTTGTGTCAGCATCTTGCTGTAGCGATGCTTTTCTTCAACACGGACAAGTAAGCTGGTAAGAGTCGGAGGAGATTGATGGAGCTAAATTCAGGGTCATACTGCAAGAAAACTATTAGAAACTGCAAAAGAGTGGGGCAAAGGTTCACCCTCCAGCACAATAACCACCCTACACCTGCAGCTAAAGCTACAATATTGGTTTGGCCAGGGAATTGTGAAAACCACATAAACTTCCCGTGGTCAGTTATGAAGTACTTTTAATTACATAAAGTCCCTATAAAAGACAATAAAGATTGTGTGTTTGTTTTGAATGGTTTTTCAAGACTATTTAGCCTGAAAACTGACAATCTTATGGGCTGGACTAAATCTGCTACCTGTACACAACCCTTGTTTTCATCCCTGTATATCATTTTTACATTAATGCTGATATTTGAAGCAAAGAGCTCTGAAATTCTAACGAACTTACTTCCTCGTTTTACGACCCAGAAAAATAAGGTATTGTTAAAGAAGAATGTAATCCATTTACATATGTGTTCTTGTTATTGTGTGGGTGCGCATGCTTCAAATGCATGCCTCTCTGTTCCTCAGCAATTTTAAATCCACGGGTAATGGAGTGCATCAGTCACCTGGGATTATGGGTGGGTGAGAGCTGCTAGCCTGAAGATGTGGCTGCAGGAGGACGGTGTGTGTCGACCACATTTTTTTTTTTTTTCCCTCCCCTCTCCCAACATGAAGTCTAGTCATTAATCAGCATGGGGGTGCATGTGGGAAGTGTTCACCTTCACCAAACTCATGAACACTCTCCCAGAGTTCCTTATGTGCAAGATATCTGTGTTACCAAGGAAATGGGAGTTTAATTTCATTGTATGCAAAAGCACAAAGCCCATTTTGTTCTTGTGCGTGTGTTATTTGCATACACTCTTTTCTGTTAAACATTAAACAGTATTTCTGCATTAGTAAAAAGAACAGCTGTGTCCACAGGCTGGGAAATACTGCAGTGGGCAGCTTGGCTGTGTGATGGTCTGCTTTACCCACGCAGCACATCATCAAAGCTGCACAAAGGGCAGTGGTCAAGGATACACACAGAGAAACATTTATATGGACTGGATATGGAAGGATAGTACTGAATAAAAATGCCTTTTCCGGTATTTACATTGAGCCCATCTTCTTCTAATCCTGCTTTTTTTTTCTCTGTATTCGTTTCCACATTCTTGTCTATGTTCTCTCAGGGAAAAGACCTTTTGACCCAGAAGATCCCGGTGTGGCAGCAGGCCTGCTCAGATCCCAACAAACTGCCAGACAGAGCCATGCTGCTGGCCCAGCAGATGGGTTCTGCTGCTCTTGGAGGCACAAGTCCCCTCCACTCCTCCAAATCCAATCTGGTCATCTCAGACCCCATACCGGGGGCTCAGCCTCTTCCTGTTCCCCCGGAGCTGGCTGTTTTTATGGGGAGCGGTCTCGGACACCCAGCGGTGAGAAAATGAAAAGAAAAATGGCTGATATTTCATTTATTGTCTGAACAGCACTGACTTTAGCTTAGAGCCACATTAGCATCTCGAGTCGTTCTTTCTGTTTTTATCGGTGCAATGAATCTGTGATTACTGTGATTTAAAATCGAAATATTGTCAGAATTCTTCTGATTTTATTTTCTGATTGGTCCAGAGGCTGATGGGCCCGGATGGCATGTCAATGGTCAATGGGACAACAGGAGTCCACGGCGAGGAATACTGGACAGATGGGGGTTCAATGTCTGTGTCTCAAGTTAGGCCAGCATCCCCTCAGACTCAGGCACAGGGCCAGTCCCAGGTCCAGCCCCAGAGACAGGTCAGCGACGTCTACTCCAACACCCTCCCTGTGCGTAGGCCTGCTCCTGCCAAGAATAAAAACCCAGTGGGTAAGCTGCCATGGACACACCTTGGACTGTATCACACCGTCATCGATCTGTGACAATTGAAGCAAAACCGTGCAAAAATGTTTGACTACCAAATCTTTCTTTTTTTCTTTTTTTTTTTTCATTATTGAAATGCGTTAATAGATTGTCACGTACCATGTGGTAGCTGTCTACTCGCCAATCCTGCTTTATTTAAAATTCAACTTTCCTCAGGAGAGACACGGACTCTGCCCAGGTCCAGTTCCATGGCAGCCGGACTGGAAAAGAACGGGCGCTCGCGCGTCCAGGCCATCTTCTCCCATGCCGCAGGCGACAACAGTACCCTGCTAAGCTTCTCCGAGGGAGATGTCATCACCCTGCTAGTGCCTGAGGCTCGTGATGGCTGGCACTATGGAGAAAATGAGAAGAACAAGATGTATGTCTGATCCATTTTCTCTCAATGCATACCATAAAAACATATATATCATAATTTATGGGTTGTAAAAATAGATTTTCAAGGACTTACCCACTTATTAATGTGCGTCACATATTTGAAATGATTTCATTTTCACCAGGCGTGGCTGGTTCCCATTCTCCTACACACGTGTGCTGCCTGAAAGCGATGGCGACAAGCTCAAAGTGAAGTACGTCTTGCGTCTTTCGTGAACGGTTCTAAAAGCTCAAACGAGTTCCAGTGTTAAGGCTGATGTCTTTCTGCAGTTCCAGTCTCCATCATGGTAAAAGCAGCAGCACTGGGAACCTGCTGGAGAGCGACGCATCACTGCCCACACCTGACTACGGCCTCACTGCCCGACTGTTGGCACAGAGCTTAGCACAGACCCGCCCACGGCCCTACAGCATGGCAGGGTTCGCTCCACAGGTATTACTAAACGTAACATCCATGAAATGTGCAGACTGTACGACTGTTGCACTTGTGTGCTTAATTTGCAGCATCCATCTGAGTTAAGGCTTTGTTGCATAATTGGTTATGAGTAATCCTGCAGTATGTGAAAAGTTACTTCTGCATAGTTTTTTGCTGCCACCTAGTGTCTGTGTTTTAAAACAACAGGGCTTTACCAGAATAACAAATAATTCCTTTTAATTTCCAGCCTGCCATTGAGGATTATGACAGCCGCTTTGCCACAAGGTATGTAACCCATTTTGCATTCCCGTGAATTTATAGTCCATGTTTTGTTTTTTTTTCTTTAAAGTAAATAATACATTAGTGATTTTGAGTTATGGTAAATAGATTCTTAATGGAAGAATCCTTGGATCACATTGTCCCAGTTAAATGTCACTTTTACTAATTTCCAAGCAGGAATAAAGTTAATCAGCAAAATATGATTACTGTGTGTCATAAAACAAATTGTACACATCTTAGAATTTATTAGGGTTTCATTTGTGCAGTTGATTTGCACCATTGTCATGTGATTGCCCATTGTGAGTAGCTATGAAACAGACAATAGAGCCTACAAAAATAGCTGGACGATGTTTTCCCTGCAATAAACAAAAAAGGAACATCTGTATTTTCAGCACCACTATTTAGATTTTGTAGTAATGAAGATTTGTAAGTCTTTCTTTTTGGCAGGAAACCTTTGTGTTTTTTGTTAACGTGTGTGTTGGAGGAATTGTGACACTTATCTGGTTTCAAGGCCATTTTTTGTATTTTACTTTCAAGATGGCTATATGTCAGAAAATCAGTGTTTTTACTTAAAATACATTTTATATCATAATATGAAAATTGGGGTGGACAACAATTTTTTTTTATTTGGTAGAAAATCTTCCATCAGCAGCAACAATAAGCGACTGGTATTTCTTCTTATGCCTGTCAGAAGATCAAAACTGAATATAAAACACCCTTTGAAATTGGATACTTAGGTTTTTTTTTCTTCCTTTTTAGATTTTTGTCTCTTTCCGGTGTTACAAAAAAGCAAAATCTATTTTACTGAATACATTCAGGCAGGATCAGTTTACCAGTTTATGGCCCAATAGCTGTTGGGCAAGTCGATTAGAATTTTATTCAAATCAAGTTCTTGATCCACTTTAGGTTTGTTTTAGGGTAACAGAAGTGCTTGTTCCTGTCTAATCAGCCAGCACATCCTTCTTAAATGTGTGTCAGGTGGTGTGCGCTTAAGAGAGAGGACCGTGTCCTGAGATGGATGTGTATCTGTACAGGTGTTTATGACGTACGTGTTGTGACAGTGTACGTCATGCTGACATCATCTCGACCATTCCTGCCTGGAGCCTTTTGGCACCAAACGTTTAGCTGCTTTTCACAATCCTGTCTGCTCTAAGTGTGTGTTTATTTATTCTGTACCGGTATTACCATCTTCCAGGGTGTATTTACCCTCACAGATGAATATTACATCCCTCCAGCTGTGGAGGTCGCTCTGTAATTTCCTCATCAACAGCAGCTCCTTTCTTGTGTCACCGTTTTGTGTCTTAGAAGCAAACATAAACTGTAAAACTTTGATTTGGGGAATGGATTTTGATTTCTGTTTAGAGGTGTTGATGATGGAATTGAAGCTCCAGTCTTTCATGATTTTGGCAGGTGTGCTCAGAGTTTTGTAGGTGGGGTCAACAGCAGCTTTCCTGAGCCTCCCCCCCTCCCCCATCTACATTACCTCTGAACGCCACCGTGCCTCCTTGTGCCTGTCTTGTCTCTCTCCATTTCTCTCTGAGTGTGTCCGACCTGGCAAGCTTCCTTCTCTCTTTGTTCCACAGTGACAGTCCTGATGGCAAATTGATTTCGACTGTGTGAGAACAGACATACAGACAGACACAGACAGCTCCGGATAGCACAGGGGCCTCCTCCTCCTCTTCCTCCTCCTCCTCCCCCATCTTTTCCTTCCTCTTCCCCTCCCCCTCCTGTCCACTTGTCTGCACCTCTGCCTCCACTCACACCCCTTCTCCGAATGGAAGAGGCCAATTTCATCCCTCCTTTCTGTCCTCTCTTCCTCCCCGGGTCCCTCCTTTTCCTACTCCTGTCCGTCCTGGGTGCTGCTGCTGCTTCTGGCGTTGGTGTGGACAGTAGCGGCTGGTGGGTGGAGGATTGCGTTGAGCGCGAGATCCCGAGCGGGGCCTACCTGCTCGGCATGCAGCGATACGGACTCTGAACACTCTCTCTGATCACAGTCCGCACATCTCGGACTGTCCTCTCAAGAGACTGCCTTTGCTACTGCTCGTCTTTCATGCATGTACATGGTTGTGTCATTTTGTCAGAAACTGAAAGACATGTTCATGTACTGTTCAAGTGCCAAAAGACTTCAATGTCGTTGTACTTAAAGCCACTGACTGAATGGCCTTTTTTTTTTTTTTTTTTTTTTAAAGCACCATGGGGCCCCAATACTGTTGAGTTCCCACCAAAAAAGACAGGCTGAAAAAGCTTTGTTTCAACAAACGCTGTCCAGCAGCTTGCCGTGTTTCTGTTTTGAGAACTCCCACAGGTCCTGCTGTGCTTCCTTGTGTCAGTGCTAGATCTTTCTGTCCGGAGGGTGTGTCATATCTGCCTTACTTAGCTTGTTTTTTTTTTTGTTTGTTTTTTTTTGAATAAACACAAACATATAAATTATTTTGTTTTCTTCCCAGTCCATCTAAAGTAAATGTGTGCTTGGTTAAACTTCACACCCTCAGGCATACTTGTTTATTTCTTTGCTTTTTTTTTTTTTTTTGCTTTCCTGGCTTACTTACTGCCAGATATCTTGGTTAAATTAAAAATACTGTTTCCTTTTTTCCCCACTTAAAGCTGTTCCAGTGAATTTTTGTTGACTATTCTTAAATTACAGCTGTGAATAACTTGAGATTTACTTAACACAGCTTTCTGCAATTTTCCCTGTTATTTTTTTTTTTGTTTGTTTGTTTTTGTTTTGTTTTCTTCTGATTGTATTCCTTGAGTGGCTGTGCAGTTTTGGTCTTTTCTTTTTAAGGAAAAACAAAAAAAAGGTAATAATAAACACTGTCCTTGTAACATATTTCCAGAAAAAATAGTAAACATACTGATGAGTTGAAGCGTTTATCTTATGCATGCCGTGGAGGGGGAAACCAGAAAAATGTGACACTAAAAATTGACCTTGAATGTATGGTGACTTTTTACAAAGGTATTCTAAATAAAACACATCTCTATATATTAATAAACTGTTCTGGTCTGACGAGGAATCTGTTCTGCCACTGACGAGGCATTTTCCTTGTTTCAGCGTTTCTTTCTGCTTTTTTTATTTTTTTCTTTTCATACTAAAAAGTAACATTTTGTGAGTAGTTCCGTCACGGCTGTGTCCCATGCATGTTTCATCCCTGCCTCCTCCCAACACCCATATTACATCTGCACTACCTTCTGTCCTTGTGGGGGAAAAGAAGAAGTAAGTGAAGGTGGTGTTGTGTTTTCAGTATTCGTATTGTGGGGAACTGAACTTTTCTTGCCTGCACACATTCCTTGTTTTTTTTGTTTTATTTTTTCTTGTGAGAGTTGTACTTGGTTTAAAAGAGATGATTCGTTTCTCGCAGTTGATTTTGGTCCGTTCATGGTAATGATCTGTCTCCATTGAGGTCGTGTTGAATTGAGACGGCATGTAGAGCATGAAGTGTTGCACTCCTGATATGCGTTTTTCATTTAAATCTTACCAACGTACAGTATGTTTGTCTTGCATCAGACTAACAATTGTCCTTACAAGTTGTTGTTCCATGCATGATTTGAGGTATGAACCATTCAAACCCCAAGGTTCTCTTTACCTTCCAGTTTGGGTCCAGAATTGTCCCGGTTCTGAGGGAACAGGACCGCCGTAAGTCCCCCCCAGTCTCCATCGCCTCTCAACAAACTAATCACCTTTGTTTTACTTCTCTTTATGAACGCTTGGTCTCATCTCTTTTTGCTAAACGTCTGCTGGAATAGGATATTGGAAATTACTGGTCTTTTTGGTTTTGGCAATCTGACAGGCCATGGGTTGGGCTATTTATTTATTTTTCTTTCAATATCATCCAGATAAGACACTAACCATGCATGCTGACATACAGACTCTGACAAATGTGTTTGTACACCTGGTAAGAATGGGTAAAAAGCCTTAAAATACATTATCCTTATCTCTCAGGAAAAGTCCAAGCTTTAATTTTATTGCATTTGATTTTGGGGGTGGGGGAGGGAGATCTTAAAATCATTATTTACTAAATCACCAGTTGTACAACTCTTAATAACATTAACAAATACATTTAAAATAAATGAAAGAAAGCATTCTTGAGTTTTATTTTGACAAAGATTTATTTGAACATGTCCAAATATGATTCAGTAGGTAGTTGTACGGAATCGTATTAACTGCGACTCTGACATTGCAGCACTGACCCAATAATAATTCTTAATCTCGTGCTGTTTTTATTCAGACTGTTCATTCTCCTCAGAATAATTTATGCTCGAAACTGATGGCTTGACCTACTTTCTGATTTATTAGGTTAATCACTGTCTGACCACTTGGGATACCACTCCTTAGCCTTGAAATTAAATTCACCAATGGTCAGTTAGTCCTTTTAACATGGAAAAAAACAGAATGACATGTAGACGTAACATTTATGCTCATGATGCATTATATATGCAACAGCCAACAAATGATATGTGGAAAAGTATTTGATAAACACTTTTAAACATGAAGGATTAGTAATTTTGTTGACCTATTTCTCTTTCAAACACCGCAAGAACCTTTAGTGGGAATGCCATAGTCACGTCTTCAAACTGGAAGTTAGTTGACTGTACTTCTAAACTTAAGATGGCATGGGTTATGATCTTGAACATTTGTCTAAATTACACAGAAATTGTTAAACCCAAATTTTTCCTGTTGTAGCCCTCCATGTCATCCACGGCTGGGAAAAAGAGCACCGAGGAGGAGTGGTTAAAAGATCCCTCTGCATGCTCCAACCTTGTAAAATCTTGCAGTTGAAAACCTAGTACTGTTCCACTAGCAAAATTAGTTTGTCAAAAGTAATCACAGCAGAAATACCTATTTATTTATTTATCTTTGGCTAAAAAAAAAAAAAAAATCTGAAATTGAATATATACCTGGTAATCCCCCCCCCCCCCCTACTTGATAAATGTGCTGAAATTAAAAGTTGGATTGGGTGCTGTTTACACACATTTAACTAGGATGCCAACACATTTTTCCTCTTCTGTATCACAAACTGTTTTTCATTAATAATGTTTGAAAAGTTTTTCATCTCATGCTTGATCTCACAAAACAGCAACTTTTTTTGATCACTCTTAGACAGTAAAAGTAAACTATCCTTGGGTGTGGTTAAAATGTCTAACCGTGTTTCCGTGTGTGTGTGTGTGTGTGTGTGTGTGTGTGTGTGTGTGTGTGTGTGTGTGTATAGATAAAATTGGGATCGTGCTGACTAATAACTGAGAGTGTTCCTTGTCTCCTCCCTCATCTCTCTGCAGTGACCGGTCCCTTGAACTCTTCCTCAGGCCCAACTTCTCTGACGACCGGTCTGCACCCATCTACTACTAGCAACCTGCCGCCGCCTTCTTTCCACTGACGGGCACCTGCTCTGTGAGAGGAGAAAAGCAGCCATGACGTGCATGTTTTATATTTGCCACAAGAGGGCCCAGAGGTGGGACCGTCTCAACAGATGGCTTGCTCAACTTCAAAATTTGGTTTCTTCTTTTATTGAAAATTTTCTTTGAACTTCTTAGAAACCAACAGCTTCAACCACAATGAAATGTCTCTGCCTGAACTTTTAAAGGTGATGGTTTATAGATTTATTAAGTTATTTAGGTCACAGCTGTTCTGGATAAGGTAAGGCTAGGGAGATTTTCCTTTATCTGCTTTTCTGTTAAAAAAAAGAATATATTAGTTTTTCTTCTTAGTTCCGTCTTAGTTTTTCTTTAATACTGTAAATACTTCCAGAGGAGTGGGATCTGAAAGCAGGGCCACAGCCCAGTTTGTCACTACGCTTCAATTTTGCTTCTGTTAGGTCATTTAGATGATTATATTTTAGTGGTGATGCAGGACACCCAGACTTTCAATCTCCTGTGCCTTCTCTGCTTCTTTGCTGGTTTTGTTAACAAAAAATGTTGTTTGTATTGTTCTATTAAATTGGTTTAAGGGTAATTATGTGGAGTGAAGTTCTGCCTGTTTTTTTTGTTGTTGTTTTTTTTAATCCTGCCAATATTAATAGGAATATTTCAGTTTCTGTTTTTTTATTTTTATTTTAAGTGGGCAAGCTTCTGTCCAGCTACAATTTCACAGTAATACCCTAAAATATTTTTTAATTGCAATTGTTTTCCTTATTTTAATTTTATTAATGTCTAATTCTGTAAATGACAAGAATATGGGGAAGATCCTAATACTGTCTTTTTTCTTCTTTTTTTTTTTCTTTTTTAGCATTGAGGGAGTGGTAGATACTCAGATAAGCTCCAGTATTATCTTTTCAAATCTTTCATTCTCAGTATTACAGGGCACTCTGATCTAAGACACTGACATGTTTTATATAAATAAGGATGTGTGAAGATGAAGACTAAAGAGGTTAAAATCAAAGAAAGAAATATTGTTTGGATGAATGAGCTGCAATGCTTTCCAATAAGGCAATGCCCTGCGAATTATGAGTTTGTTTTTAACATGAGTCATTTACACTGAAATGATCATACTTGCGTCACAATTAAATTTCTTTTTTTATTATTTTTAATTAAACATAGCTGTCCTTGTCTTTATTTCTATCTTCTCTCCCAGTTTGTACTATATCTATACTGTAAAGAAAATGTGTTTAAATTATCTTGTCAAATAAATTTAAACTTACACAGTTGTCATACTTTGTCTTTGTGCTCTCACATTTGACTGTAGGGTTTCACAAAAGCCCAGCGATGTAAACCAAATAAAATATACCACAAATACAAGAAGGGGGAAAACGTACTTGGATTTATTCATATTTTCGGAAGGGGGGTGGAGAGTACAACAGCGATTACTGAGAAACGAATGGAAACCGCAACGACGTCACTTCTGGTGCATAGAGCAACCTCACCTTCCCCAAAGGCATCTGCCGCTTAAAAGCCAATGGGCTTTGCAAATTTTCTTTGGCGAATTCAATAAACGCTCGTCCTGAATTGCATTTTTGAAATGCTCATACAAAAATACTGGCAACATTTTTTTCTTAAACTTGCACAACTTAAAAGGCAAAGTGAGAGGAGAGGGAAAGGCATTGAATCTTGGAGCTACAGGAGGACAGAAAGGGAGGGAATACAGCAGTTGATACAGCATTAATAATAATACTCAAGCTACCTGCTACATGTTGATATAATATTCATACAATATACCAGATATGTCCTTTTCTGAATGTCTTGGTTTCACCTCAGGCTCAGGCATTCACCGAAAGTGTAACAGCTCATTTGTAGACAAGACATTTTTTTTAGTTATTTTCTTAGAAAAGATAAATTAACATGACAAGTGACATTCCACATTTATGACTGGGATGTTTACAGTGACACCACAAAGTTCTGTGGAAACACCTCTCAATCCATCTGATTCTATTGAGAAGAAAACAAAAAGAAAAAAAATATAAACAAGAGTAAACAAACCTGCAGCTGGCACAGTGAATGAAAACAGAATATCTTGTGTTTGCCCATTTTCTTCCAGTTTGGGAAGATGAAGAGTAACTAAGGCTACACAAAGTGCAATGTAAACCAAAAGGACTGGTAATGCTGACTTGGGCGTTTACGTTTCAATCGGTTGAATTTTCGCTCAAAGTGCCACGAAGTGAATATTATGTGATTTCAATTTAAAATACCCCCCAACTTTTATGGCTTTCTATGAAGAAACTGTCAAGTACTGTTTTCTGCTTTTGATTAAATAATCAATAACAGTCTTAAGGTTGCCAGAACTAGTTTCCAAGCGGATGTGAAAAGGCAGCCAATGGGAGAAGCAGCTAAGAAGCCTTGCTTATTTTTCCATCTATGTTTTAAACGGAAAAACTGTTGCCAAAAAGGAACGGCAGCTTCATAAAGCAAAATTATGTTAGATCTGCAGAAACAGGATTTTTTATTTATTTATTTTTTTTACCCCAAACTATATTATACAAATTTGTGTCCACATTCTGCAGTTCTTAAAATCAAATTTCCACTCGTACTGCTATTGCACTTATGTCAAGAAATAAAAGGTTTGTGCAAATCAATAAAGTATCTGACCACAATATGAGGCAATGTCTCATAAAGGTTCTCGAAATCAGATGTCCCAAAACACTAATAAAAATAAAACTCTGTATATCATCTTGAATATAATAATGCTGCTTTTCTGTCTCCGCCTCCTCTGGTCTCTCCTTTAAGAATCAGTGTTTTGGGTTTTCTTCGGTATTCCCTGTTGGACACAAGAGATTTTTGAATGCAGAGCAGTGTATGACGAAGCACCCCAAAGTGTGTAAGTGGGTGTTTGCTACATACCTGTTGCTGTGTCTGTGTGGGAGTCGGATACGTGTGTGATGGAGAATCGAGAGACCATGAAACGGTTAACCGGAACAGCAACGGGTTTCGGAACTTCAGGTGTATCAGTGATAGAGGTTTGTGAGAACTCGGGATCGGGAACGGTGTCGAGTGAGGGTGGACAGGTCTCCACAGAGTCCTCATCTTCCCATTTGTAATTTTCATCTGCGTAATGGTGAAACATAGTACATTTTAGAGCTACACTGATGAGCATCAATTAGTAACATGAAGACGACACCTTTTAGCTAGAGTGGCCCTGACTGTTGGCCAGCAAGTCAAAAGCTCATAAAGCTGAGTTATTTACTGGAGATTCTATTCAAAGAGAAACTGGTGTTTACAGTCAGAGCCTTAGCTAAAAGTTTGGGATAAACAAACCAACATAATGCCATTCTTAGTGCGTACCCTCTGCGGAGTTGTTTCCCTCTGTTTCTTTAGAAAAACAGTGAGCGTCGTCGGATTGAGCTTCGAGATCTGCGTTTGACGTTTCTTGCTCACTGGGCTCCTCTCCAGTAGGAAACGAGCAGTCAGCCAGTTCTCCAGTGGGACTCTCCTGAAAAGTACCTTGTTTCATTCATAAAACTCTCAGAAGCCAATATGGTGCAAAATTTGATGTAAGTGAATGTGCCATATACCTGGTCAAACAGAAACACCGTCACGTTGTCAAAAAAGGATACTGCTTTCTTCTTCCTCTCCAGCTCCTCACAGAAGGACTGGGTAAGCATGGAGGGCATTTTCAGGAGGCTGCGGAGGTGTCTCGCCCTGCTGCAGTCGCTCACCACCACCGGCACTGTCCTGAAATCCTCTTCGCTCTCCTCGCTCTCTTCATCCTGGATGTTGTAGGTTCTCAGCTCTTCGTCAGACTCGCTTTCGTCTGAATCGTCTTCGTCCTCAGCCTCTTCCAGCGGAGCTCGTACGTCTTCTCCGCAAAGCTCCAACAACGACGAGGAGGTGGAAAGGTTCCGAGGGCTGTTGGATTCCTCACACAGGCTGTCGCACTCCTCTGCGTCGATGTCCTCAAAATCCTCATCGTTTATTCTCCCGCCCTCCCTTTGGTTTCCTTCATTGGCGTGACTCTGTTCAGGCACCTCCTCCTCCTCTGTGGATTCCTCGAAATTTTCCTTTTCTTCACGGGGTTTTTCTCTGCATTCGGAGTGGGAGCAATGAGCGACGGATGAATGGACAGATGAGCAGCTTTCTGCTCCCCTGCTAGCCTCTTCATGGTTTGCAGAGACTTCCAGGAGAGAAGAGGAGGGTTCTGACCCACTGAAGGAGTTCAGCTCAGATGCAGGCTCGTTCCCTGAATGCTCAGTGTCCAACCCCAGGTCATCAGCAGGAGCAGCTTCTTTGGTGAGGCACCCACCCATCTGCGGAGGAAATGGTGACAGCATGGACAACTCGGGTGTATGAATATTGTTGGCTAAGTAGGAACTGGCCTCTGACAGATTTGCCAAAACACAACTTTTGCGTTGTCTCAGTTTTGTTAAATTCCTTCCACAGTTTAGACTGTTTACCAGAGAATGTTCAACTGCAGAGTTAAAAGTATTGTCAGAACCATGTTTCTTCGATTCTGCAAAGAACCCATTGTCTTCCTCTTTGGGACTCTTGTCACTTTCTACGTCTAAGTCCGAGAAGTAGGCTGAATCCCTATATTGATTATCAACAAGGCTCTTCACATGTAGCTCTGAGGTGATTGTTGAAGTGCAGACACCTGGCCCTAAACCAACATGCAGCGCAATTTCGGATTCTCCACCCAACCCAGGGCAACTTTCACCACCCAGTGGATCTCCAAGCTCTTTGAACATAAACTCTGGAGATTCATTATTTTCTGTGTCATAGCCACTGTCCAGAGATTTGGGCAGGATGGGTGTGTTGTAGGGATCGGGGCTGAAGGCCTGGTCGCAGGAGCTTGCCACAGATGAGACTACATTAATGGCACCCAAAGAATCTGAATTCACCTCTGAAATCTTTTTTGGGCTGAGGTCCTCCTCCTCAACCTCACTGAGGTCAAGGTTGAAGTCAGCAAAGATCCCCGATGTGATATCGGCCATGTCATCTTCCTCATCCTCACTGTAGTCACCGAGTTCAACCAGGCAGCTGCTGGAGTCCCTAATGTTTACTGCATGTTGCTGGTTTCTGCTGCTTTTGGACGGCTCTGAATAATTCAGCCGTAAGCCACTCAGACCAACAGATGTTCCAGCTGAAACTCCCTGCCAGATGTTGCTTCTCTGCATATCAGACAAGATCCCTGTTTGATCAGTCTGAGGGTCAATATTTTCTCCACCTGCACCACTGCTATTCTCTCTTGGGCTGATAAGAGCATTGCTGCTTTGAAAAATATCCAAACTCGCAGGCTTCTCCTCTTGAGCCGACTCTTTGTGGCATATCTGAATGTAAGAGTCTAAACCAACAGACATGCACAATGCACTCCATTCAGGGCCTTCTTCGTTGCCCCCCAAGGTGCCACAAGGCTTAAAACTTTGGAAGGTTCTCGTGGTGTCCTTGGTCAAAGCCCACCCATCTGTTGTGTCAGATCGAACAGCCTCGCAATTGTCATTCCCGCCGTCTGCGTGTCTGCTGTCAAAGCTGTTGTTGTTTGCTGAACGGTTTGAGATCCAGTTGGTTTTATCCTCAACTTCTCTATTTTTCCGTCGACCGGATTGCAGATCGCCGTCATCCTCTCCTACATCTGTATCAAAGTGGTTTATAATGGGTAGCGTCTTTCTGAGGGGGCCCAACATGTTATGGCAGCTTTCGTTGACTGTGCTGTGGCCTGTGTGTGGCTCAAGGTACGGATCGCAGAATCCTAAACTGGGGCTGCTGACAGCCTGGGATAAACTGCGTGGGTTTTCCAACACACCGTCTGCACGAAGATGGTTTGTTTGAATCTCTGGTGTCTTTTCGAGGGGAGAGGATTGCTTCTGTGTCTTAGGTGGAGGTGAGTCATCACAGTAGATTGCATTACTGCTATAAGACGGAAGTGAATTGTAAGAGCAACCTGACTTTACTGGGCTGTTGTTAGATGAAGGGCTCAGCAGTGGGTGTGTGTGTAGTTGAATGGTGGGACTTGAATCATTTGATCTGGTATTGTCAGTGGTGGACCAGTAAGAACTAGCTTTGTTTTCGGATGACAACCTTCTGGTAGCAGATTCTAGTTCTGAGCAATAGTCGCCAATGTCATCATCGATCTTGATGTTGCACTGGACAGGTTCTTCTATACGAATGTAATACTCGCTGCTGATAGAGGGACTGTGGGCACTCAGCACTGGAACCACACTGGTGTGTTCGGATTCATAATAGGATGGGGACTTGCTTGATGTCAGACTGTCAGCCTTGCAACCCACTGAGGTACTCCCTGTGTTAGAATAGTAAATATCCTGGTAGTGTGGGTTCTCCTGACCCAGTTGCCCGCTGGTGGAGGAAGAGCAATAAGGCTGCTCAGCTCGGGCCGGCTCCCACTTATACTCGAAATTGAGTCCATGGCTCGTCTCGGTGACGGTCAGGAGGTCATCCCCCGTGTCAGAGTGAAAGCTGTCAGAGAAATGCTCGAGGAGGGGGAAGGAGGAAGAGGCAGAAGAGGCCAGCTCCGCTGCCTGAGTTTGTTCTGCACTGGGGATGTCAGCAGGGGTGGGAGTGAAGACCAGGGATGCGGATGCAGCCGTGTGCGATGTGCTGCCAAGCAAATTGGGTTTCAAGGCATTCCAGCGTTGCTCGAAGTCTTCCTCGGCTTCACTTGAGCCTTTGGCACACAGGTATGTGACCAGAAGGTGCACTTCCTCACTGCTGGGCCTGAGCTCTGGCTGCAGCCAGCAGAACTGCATAACTTCATACCTGAAAAAGGTGCAAAAATATTTCACTTTCTTACCAGCTCTGACAAAATTAATGGTATTCCGGACGAGGAGGAGACGTTAAAGAATTGATCCTAGATAAACAGCTAAGCAATTTAAAGAGAAACCTCAAAGGTTAGCACTTTGCAGCTACACCTGGCATTTATTTACAGCTCTGGCCAATAACTTGCAGGGTACATGAGGAGGGTGCAGTATGGCTGCTGACTCAGTTGAAATATTCTCTTTGTGTGTCAGTGTAGCTTAGTGCCAAATGTCTTTCTCATTGAACAACAACAGTGAAAAATTAATAGGCATAAACAATGTTCAGCTGTCTTGCAGGTAAAGATGGATGAGGTGTTTTAACTCTGCTTTATGCCAGGAGGGCCATAAAGAAGAGGAAGACTATTGATCAGTTGCTCTCACTTGCAATGGGAAATATCACTGCAACGGTCGGATGAAACAAAACATTGGCTATTAATGAAACAATTGGCCAGTTAGGCCTAAAGCCTGGTGATGTTGAATATCTAAAGTCCTAACATGTCTAGGGATCAATGTCGTAGTTCCCCTAAGTGGGTAAACATGGAAAGCATGTCTCACCAGCGGTCATCCAAGGGGAACTGCAGCTGAGGTTTCGGTAGCTTGAGCTGCTGCTCCTTCACAGCATATGTCAGCACCTGTCTGTCAGAGTAATGTTTGTACGGCTGGTTTCCCAGCTCATACAGCTCCCATAAAGTCACACCCAAAGACCTGGAGGAATGGAGGAAATGGAAGTCAAGATGCTTGATGCTACAAAATGAAAAAAAAAGAAAAGATATATATATATATATATATATATATATATATATATATATATATATATATATATATATATATATATATATATATATATATATATATATATATATATACATATATATATATATATATAAACAAGGACAAAATCAATAGCAACATACTGCCACAAAACGTATGTTCTTAGTTGTAGAGATCATCAGTTTTTCCTTTTTTATCACACTTACAGATGATTCTTTTATTTATTAAGGGAGCTATTGAAAATTTTGAGACAAATAAGCAAACCTACAAGAAAGTTTTAAGCTTGCAAATACATTTTCAAAGCATTGTAAATAAAAAAAAATTGTCCTGACAATAAATTAAACAATATTAGAAGGAAAAAAAAATATCTAAGGATGTTGCATAGCCTTAATGCAGCTACATCTGTGACCAAATTTTACAACCTTCCTTCAAAATTCTCACCATATGTTGCTACTTTTGGTTTGATCAACAACCAGCAGGTTTCCGTGGACTTCATCTATGAGTTCTGGTGCGATCCAGCGCAGAGGCACCCAAATCTGGTCTTGAGTTATGAAATAGTCATCCTGCATGAGCAAACATAGAGCATGAGGTTTATCAATGGAAAGGGGGCAAAATGCAAAAGAAAACATGTACATTTTATTATAGAGCTGACCTTATATCGGCTGTGAGACAGCCCGTAGTCGCCGATCTTCACAGACATTTCTGATGTAAGAAGGCAGTTTCGCAGGGCCAGGTCACTGTTGTGTCAAAGAAATACTGAGATGAACTTTAAAAAACAATGCATCAAGTGTTGATAAAAATCTTTTGTAGAAGTCTACTGTTCCTTTGTTGTTGATTTTTTTTAAACCTGGTTGTGCAAGGAATGAAACATTCAGTTTTCATCTCACCTCACCTCGTTTATATCTTGAGTTTTTCAGCATGGCGGTCATGGCAACAGAAAGAGGTTCGCCCCCAGCAACAAAATCACTGATGCTGGAGTTTGTGTCAAGTACTCAGGCAGCACCAGGATGTTGTTGCAGGAAGAGACCAACAGGGGGCACACAAAGCCTTTGATTTGACGTTGCTCATTTAGTGCAGTGAAAGCAGGTTTAATTGCAAAGAGACTGAGGCCATTGTTATGTACCTGTGGATAAAATTGTATTTATGTAGGTGCAGGAGTCCTGAAGCAATGTCACAAGCCATTCTCTGCAGGATCAAGGCGTCTGGAGTCTCGGAGTCAGTAGCCCGACAACTGCTGAGGTAATTCTTAAGATCTCCCTGAGAGGAGGAAGAAAGGAAATGAGGGTTTTAAGTGTCCAGACTGTGTATGATTACAAGTGATGCAGGGCCAAGAATAGACATAAGGAGGTATTTATGAGGGGAGCAAACAACATTTTACACTAAATTGTTTTCATACCAGAGGACAAAACTCCATGACCAGCAGATAGGGAGTGACCTCTGAACACTGCGCCAGGCATTGTAGGAGGGCAGGATGCTGAAGGGTTCTGGCACAACAACAAACACTTAAATAGCACCCGTTCTAAGAATGAAAAATAACATTAGACTGAAGTTTGTTACTTTTCATGGCACTGACCGATATGACTGGGCCTCTTCTAGGAATTGGATCTGGTCCTGGACGCTTGCGCTGGCTTTCAGCTCCTTCACCACCACCTGGGTGGCGCTGATGCCTGCAGTGACCTCCCCCAACAAAACCTGTGGGATTATGGAAAGAAAGAACAGAACAGCCAAGCAGTTTCTTTTTTCAGAGACAAACTGGCACTGGGGACTATTAAGTAGAAACAACATCGATATAAAGCTGCAAAGTTTAAAGCTGGAAGAGGGAGTGGTGTGAGGAGAAATTCGAGAGCTGCAGTAACGTGTTAAACTACAAGAAATCCACTGTAACTGTGAGTTTCTTCTCCTTTCTCCCACAGAACTGACACCCTGACAGAAGTGCCAAAGATTTTTCCTCGGCCTTCAGCGCTTCATACCATTAACTTCACATTCCAGAGAGTAAAAACATCAAATGTAGTAAGAATAGTACAGATAAGAAGTTGTAGCAATTAATTATGATCAGGCCGGTGAATCAGTTTATCTAGACTCTATTAGAAAACTTTGTTAAAATAAAATAAAATAAAAAAAATAGAAGCAAATTACCTTTCCAAACCAGCCATGTCCAATCTCTTTCAGATACAGCAGACTGTGGCGGCCAATGTCAGAAGATTTCAACAGCTGTACTGAAAAGGAATAACAAACAACACACAAAACTACTATTGGACTGGACAGAACTGCGTACTTGATTTGACGTGATAAGAAATAAATTGTCTCAAAAGAATTGAATGACGAAATAAAGCATTCACAAAAAAGTTGATCTGCACAAAAATAAAATCAACATCCAGCATCTTGGGTAAAATCGCTACACGGGAAGCACGGTTTAGCACATTCACATTTCTGGTGAAACGAATTACCTCCTTGAATCCTCATGGTTCAGGAAACGGAGATGTCCAAGGTTGAGTGTCGAGACGATAATGACAGCGAGACGGAGTGGCCAGCCGCTCTCAGTACCGTGACGGGGTCTGAGTCCATGACCCCGACTGAAATGGCGCGCCGGTTCAGAGTGTGAGAACCAAGAGCCCGAGGCCCCGGCTCCTGCCCCAGGGCATCTCAACCCCCTTTGTGTGTATGTGACAGAGAGCCCAACAGTCTCAGTGTGTGTGAGACAGCCTCGGCAGGACTTAACCCGCCGGGCCCTCCGACAGCTGAACAAGCTCACCACTCGGCCTCGCTCCATCTGTAGCGCGCTCATCCTCCAACTGGGATGTACACACAAACATGCACAGTGTCCCCCTCTAGGGCTTTCCAGCTGTTGAGCAAATACTGAAATCCTCGATTCCGACACAGTGCTATACTGAATCTACTGTAAAGCGTCACGGAAAAAGAAGAACCTCCAAACCAATCTACCGATGGCTCCTTTGTCCCCGCACGCAGATTTTTCTGGATGTGCATCAACCCCGGTGTGACGGTCACACATGTCGGTTGTATGCCGTTTGACGCAGAAGCTCTGTGTGCAGCTTCAAGTCACCCAGTAATGACATAAAGTCCACATAATGCCCCCCTGTCAACCAAGGACAGCAGCATTCCTCAACCGAAGATGAAACAAACACTGCTCTGTCCAATGCAAAAAAAAGATCTCTGTCATACACATTCACCACCCCTATCTCGCCCCCCCCCGCCCTCTACCCCTGCTCTTAGGCCCTGGTGCATGCCACCAACCTTTCCCTGCCTCTCTTCATTCTGTCACAGACCCCTCACTGTATTCACCCTACAATGCCAGTCCTCCACTGGTGCGTTCCGCGGACGTTTTAGCCCAGCCTTGCGCTCCCCCACTGGCCAGCCGGCTTAAAGCAGTGCTATTGTTCAGTTCGCTCACTCATACGCTCACGCTGTGTCTCCTGGTACCTAGTCCTCCAAGCAGACACACGCACACACACATACACATACACAAGGCCCATTCTCTGCTACAACGCTGGATGGAGGTTGTCACAGCCATAACAGACTTGACACCTCACTTCACAACCACCTCGGCTTACTGATGCGTCACTCCTTCACGAAAGAGTTGAAGAGCAAAATAATTAAAATGCTGTATTATTCCTAACTTGGACAGCACGACGCTGATTGTGCATTTGTGTCCTGCTCGCTGCATTCCCAACGAAGATGGTACAATTGAGCCTTGTAAGGTCTGTGGGATGGTGGAATGAAACGAGCTCACACGCACACTTTGAAGCGTCTGTCGAAAAGCATAATTTGATCTCGTGAATAAAAGATAAAAGCAACAAATTGGAAAGCAGGGATGTCAGATCAATGTGAAACACTGAGCTGTGTATCCATTCTGACTCATAATTGATCTTTGCAGCAAGCAGCATTCATATATATTTGTACAAACTGTTCAACAAGCATTTTTTAATAGTAATTACGACAGCTATTAATTTATTGCACATGTTGGTGTAACTGTGGTGAATAACACCTTAAACATTGCTAATATGGTTTTACTAATTATGTGTGGCTAACTAAACTAGAATCATTCACTTTATATGTATAGATTTGTCTGAATCACTTGAAATGCCTAAACATGACATACATTTCCTTTTGTATTAATCCTCCAAGAATCTAGAAGTAGCACTAAGTTTCACTGTGTTTACACAATCACCTTCCTTCTCCTTTTTCTGAGGCTAAAACAATCTTTCTTTCACAATCTCTCCTTTCACCATTTGCTCATTCCTCGCCCTGCAACACCTGCACCAATCACACAGCCGTCGCTACGAGGGACAGAGGCAAGGCCGTGGATTGGCTGCGAGCCCGAGGCTGCCTTGTCCAATCGTTCCTCGCGCTCTCATCCTGGGATGCCGAAGAGCAGCAAGCTACAGCCATCCTTTCTAACCGAGCCCAGCTCGGCGCAGACAGCCCGTGAGTCATGCAGGGGCGAGACAAATCGAGGATGTGCCACATGCTGACACAGAAATGAACGTGCACGTTTTAACGTGAGACAGGATGACCTGACGAAATATAAACAGATGAAATGGGGGGGAAAAAAACCCCAGATAAAACTACGTCATTACATTACGCAAAAAAAAGAAAAAAAAAAAAAAGAAAAAAGATAAAGTAGAATCATTTACACCAGCAGATGCTTGTATATATTGATAGTTTAATTTGCTGGACATTTGTAACAATAATAATCATAGATGGAAAAATACATTAAAAACAAATTCAGAGTTCACTTTCAGAATTCAAGATTGAGCAATGGCAGAATTGCTTCTTCAACTGTTTGACTTGAGACAAATACTACGAGAGTCCTTCCACAAACTTCGAACAATAGTGTGCTCGAGTTTCGGCCTATTTCTCCTGACGGCACCGTTGTGGTCTTTTCACCTCTGCCCTCACATTTTCTATTGGACTGAGATCAGGCTTTTGGATAGCCCCGCCAAAGTACTGACCTGGTTGTTCCTAAGCCACTTTGTAACTCATCTGTCCGTATGCGTAGGGTCATGGTACCGAGTTTGAATCAAAACCTTGGATCTATTATTAAATATGTATATATTTTTTTGAAAATGATATTTCTCTAATTATTCTGGCATTTAGCAAATTAAAATAAAGTCGGTGACACTAACTGACTTGAAGCAGAAAATGTATGGGACTTATATATTCATGTACTGTATATAAATGTCTAGTTTCAACTGTATGTGTAAGGATGTTCTGTTGAGAGGAAATGAACCCCTCCATTAGAAATTAATGTCAAGAAGGCTTAGCTAATATGTGGTAATCACATTCAGAAAAAAAAAAAAATGCTGTGACTGTGGTGTAGTTTCTTACTTGATCTGCCTGGCTGCTTGGAGACAGGCAGGGAGACCTCAGTGAGGGGCAGGATGTAAACCTCGGGCCCGTTCTGGGAGGAAGACGAGGCCAGAGCGGCGAGGTCTGCCTGGTACTCTTCTCCCTCTGTGTTTTCAAATTCCTGTTGCGAGGACAGACACTCGGATTAGTCATCTGCTCCCAACTAGCGAGTGGGAGACAATGGCTCAACTGTCTGGGCATTAAAATACACTGAGGCACATTCACCTACCCATATACATTAGTCATGTAGATTGTGGTGCACAATCTACATGATTATGCATTAGTATGCTCACATACTAATGCAAATGATTATTGAAACTGTGTAAAGAAAGACTTTCTTTAATTTCATTAGAAGTTCAACGAAAAATATACTGGCCTGTATTTTATCAACTATTTTGATGCTTTTCTTAAAGGATTTTCAAGATTTCGTTAATAAATATTGATAGCACTCAATGTGGACTCATGAAAAGTGCAGAATATGAGAGTCATGGACAGATCCAGGCAACTTGGCTTCCTCGTTGCTAATACTGTGGGCTGCATCACATAAGACCTTCACAGTGCAAAACTAAGTATCAAAGTGGTTTACTGATATTTACTAATGAAGAGGTGCAGTGCAGTCAGGAAATGGCAGATTATGTAATGTAAACGCTTGTTGAGAAGATCAACAACTGACACACATAAAGCATAAAAAATAAAACATATGTTTTATCTAGTGACGGAGCAGTAAATCTGACTGCCATCTAGGCAGGACATTAAGTCTGGACACCCAAAAATGTATAAACAGATAATGCTTGAATTTTCAAAATGTGATATATTTTGAAAAGTCTATATTTTAATTGCCTCCTTGGGGATAACTAAAGATTTTTTTTAATTGACTGGACTGTAATTAACACTATTATGTGATTTTTGAAGGCATTTGGTCTGGATTTTATGCGGTGGTGTTGGAGTAAAAGGAATTAAGGTGCACACCACACGTTTCAGATTTTTTTTTGGAAAAATGTTCCTGCACTTTACAATTTCATGTTACATTTGTTTTTGTTTTTCACATAAAATCCCACTGAAAGGAATTGAGTTTTGTGGTTGTAACATGACAAAAGTTCAGGCAGTGTGAATACTTTTACAAGACCCCGAGTATGACATCATGCCAAACCAAGACTGCAGTTAAATCTTTTACTGTGCATTACATAAAGCATGACTAACCTTTAAAAAGAAAAGGTTAACTGTCTACTCTACATTAGGAGAAGGTAAAGAGTGTGAGCTATATTTAGCCATGGTAGAAAAATGGCCTGTCCCCTACTGCACATCTCCCCTCCACTTTCAACACACACATATGCAGCAGTAGCGTAGAAAAGCTGCGAGGCTCTCTTGCCCCACATCCCACCTATTTCTCTTTGCTCTTTGTCTGATTTATTTCTACAACCAATCTTCCTGCCGCTCGGTCCACTGCAGTGTCCTTGTTCGCTAACCGTTGTGCAGCAATCCCATCATAATCTTTCTCAAACCAGAAGGTTCTTATTTGCTACGTCAGCTTCACTGTTCGATATTATGTCACACTGCACAGATGAACTCAGGCTTTTGTCATATGCCTCACATTTAGAAGAAATACAGCGACATCGTTTGTTCATTTTCCACTTTTCTCTACGGCTGTGGTAGATGCTAATGATTTTTTTTTTTTTTCAAAGTCCTATTAGAGAGATGGAACTACACTTTCTTTTTTATAATTTACTAAATATGTTTTTGTCATTTCAGCCACTTTTGATTTTATTATGAATGCATGATGTGTCTCATTAGGTAACAGCTTTGTTAAAGGAACCACATTATCAAGATTAAATATATTTTTGGTCTGATAAATCTTGTTTTATTTGAACAAATAACGCAGTTGAACCTCACTTACATTTGGATATGTGCAGCTTTGTGGCGCCCAAGCTGAGGGTATCAGCAACACTAAATTCATGGTTACAGCTTCAAGCAGAAAGTTCTCAAGGTACACTAACAAGCTGATTCACAGCAGGACTTTGGCTGTTTTTCCACAAAAAGATATCTTGCAATTTTGTCTGTATAAATTACTAAGTTATCCCTTTGCTTCTCAAATTACGGTGTCAAGTAAACAGCATCTCTTCGTGCTGATGTAGTTTTTCTAAGTTTAAACGAGGTGTCATCGATGCAGTTAGAGGCAGAACATAGCCGTTTTTATGCAAATTCATGCAAGATACAGTAAGTCCAAAATGCATCCAATTCTCAAAGACCACTGCTAAGTGCGTAGACATAGCCAGTGTGAAATATTTACCATTTGCTGAAAGCCGGTAGTGTTTGCAACAAAGGCATAGAAACAAAAGGAAAAAAAAAAAGAATAGCTGCAGGCTTTGAAAAGAAGGGCGAAATGTCATAGGCATTATTATTAATAATTTCTATAAGGTAAAAATACATAATGAAAACACTGTTTGAGTTTAGTTTTATATTCAGAACTGAATTGACTTCATCATGTCCAGGTGTTAATAAAAAAAAAAAAAAAAAGCACATTTAAATATCAGCTCATCATGCCACATGATCCTAATGAATCTTTGCCTCAATAAGTTGCACTCTTAAAGAAAACCTGCAGTGATCACCCAGTGATAGTAACTAAGGGACTTTTCATTTGTATCTATTCATATATAAATAACAACCAGAAATGACAATTAAAAGTGGTTTATTTATTCAAACATATTTAATTGCAATCAATGTGTCATATCTTACGTAAATCAATCAAAGGAATTAACCATCCAAATGTTTCTGGAATTAAATGGCTTAGAAATACTATTCTGATTCCTCGTGTTTTACAGTGAAATTATTTAAAAACAGTATTGATAAGTACTTGAATCTTATCAGAACCTGGAGCTAGCACTGTTTAGCTGAGTGGAGACATTTATCTTTAACATTTTCCCTCAGAGTCAGTGCCACTCATGATGTCCCAAAATACCTAAACCACATGATCCCCTCAAAATTACAGCACATATTGTTAGTATATTTAATTTAGAAGGGGGTTGGTTTTCGAAATCAAGCTGCAGGGCTGCATTCAATCATGTGAAGTCGCCCATTTTGTCTGCGGCTAACTATGTGCAATCATAAAGTAAAACTTGAAGCATCGGCAGATTTAAAGATAAGCAGGGAAAGTAAAAGGGAAAACGGGATAAGAGCGAGTTGGACCACGATGGGATATCTGGATTGCTCGGCGTGTGTCTGAGTGGCTAAACGTGCGCGCATGGGAATGTGTGTATGTGCGCTTCTCATTCAAGACGACCATCTGCCACTCTCCTCTGAGTGAAGTGTGAAAGCGAGCACCTGGCTGTGAGTCAGCAGTGCGTAGATCCCAGGAGAGTCTTCAGTTTAGAAAGCACTTAATACCCAGCCACACACTGCACGCTCCGGTAGGAACACAGCGATGGAGAAGAATAATGAAGCTTTTTACCACAGTCCGGTCCCACAAGCAAATAAGCTTTTGGAGAAAGGAAGATGAAGTGTTGGAGCTATTGGAGTATTTCTCTTTAATTCCTGCTGCTAATTTGGTGCATTTTAGACTCACCAGTAGGTCTGCTTGTAGTAAATGCGGTTTGAAGCTTTGACTCATTTCTCCTGAGGTGTCCGTGAGCAAAACACTGAGTCACAAACAAATGTTTGGTGGCCAAATGTTCACTTTAAAGACTGGAAGATAATATCACCGGAAGAATCAACAGTGCCATTTTACCAAATGAACAAAGCTGACCCCTGTACTGTTGACACCAGTGGGACATCTGGACTAAAAACATAGTTTTATTCAGTCAAGAAGTTTGCTTCTAGTGTGAAGTGAACCACATGTCTCTCAAAAGATAAAAACAGTTTTGAAGCATTGATGTTTTATTTGCTGACCAGCTTTTTTGAATAATACCCCTGATATTTTGAAAAAAGTCTCTTCAATCAATGGCTCCAAGGTCTCCACTCATCTTTCGGTTTAACATTCGTCCAGCCTAAGGGCCAGAGAGTGAAATAAACTCGGATCCGTGTCATGCCATGTTAATGACTCAGGAAAACAGAGATTCATGGATTAAAGTGTGAATCAGGTTACAGTTAAAACAATATTTGATTAATTTTTTTGTATATAATGTGTTTATATGTCACTATAATGATTTAAGATTTAAGTTTTTCTTACATGTGAAACTCCTCACCTCTTTTGTAGAGATTACTTTCAAACTTTATCCAGCTGTAATTTCATGAGACACGCATAACAAACTGGCATATTGCCGAGGCAACAACAAAGTGCCAAAATAAGTGTTCTGTGAGGATTGAACTCGTGATCTCCTGCATAAGGCAACAGTCTCTGGAGGAGCCATGTATTCATAAATACACTGGGACCATATTAATAGAAAAAACATCAATGTTCTTTCATGAGGTGTTAGATTACAGGATTGCATCTGGAGAGGAACATACACATAAAACAGAGACTTCTATCTTAAGGTTTTTTTCAGGGGCTGGGAACAAAATGAATGCTAAGCGTTCCCCTTAATTGGCCGCCCCTGTTTTTGAAATACAGCCGGGCACCAATGGAAACAGCTACATAGTTTTGCATATTGTGCTGAAAAACAATTTTGCTGTTGCGCACAGCGTTCCATGAAAAAAGTCAGCCGAGACATTTGTCTTCTCCCCGACGAAAATTTTTAATCCTGTATTTCCGACTGCAAGCTGATTTGTGTTAGCAATCTCAAACTAAGTCGGCACTGCTATGGGTTGTGAATGTAAGTCATCCACTCTAAGCTCCATTAAAATGCATGAGGAAATGGACTTGACAAAATTAAAAGATATCTAAATGGTCATTCTCGGTAGGAGCAGCACGTTGAAGGGGGACATTTGAAATTCTTCATACATGCAGCATGTTGAGAGATTCTGCTCTGGAGACTTCTCTGTATTTAACAGTGTAGATTACTACTAGGCCTGATCTACTGCTTGGTTTGGTGAACGTGTTTGACACACTGTGAGTCGCTCATGCTGGCTGTCAAAGGTGACAGAAACAATGTATGGCAGTCTGGGATGGCTGTGTGTGTGTGTGTGTGTGTGTGTGGGGGTGTGTGTGTGTGTGCATGTGTGTGTGTGTGTGTGTGTGTGGGGGTGTGTGTGTGTGCGTGTGTGTGTGTGGGGGTGTGTGGGGGTGTGTGTGTGTGTGTGTGTGTGTGTGTGTGTGTGTGTGTGTGTGTGTGTGTGTGAGTGGGGTGGAGGGACTTGCTTACATCGCTTACACTGAAAGAAGGAAGCGTTGTAAAAGATTTAGAAGGTTGGCTGTTTCTGAATGCTGCAAATCAATAATTTATTCTTCTCTTAAATCTCTTTAAAAATCAACTGCTTCTCTCTCTCTTTCTTCCTTTTGCCCCCCTCTGTGTATCTTCTGTTTTAAATTTATTGAACACATTAATTATCACTTTACTTAAACTTTTTCACATGCTTTTCATTAAATTTGTGAAAACAAGCAACAAAAAAAAAAAAAAACTAAAAAAAACTAACAAAAGGCATCATTTTATATCCATGCTTCCAGCGGGGGGCAGCAGAGAGCTCACCTTAAAGCCCATGTCTCCCTTCTTGCAGCAGAGGCAAGCCAACATGAGGAACACAAACGTGAAGAGGCCGGAGAAGGAGATGGCGACAACTGCCAGAGACGAGGGCCAGGACAGCTCGCTCAGCGGCGTCCCGTCTGCAACATCGGAGAGACATGCAAGTGTTAATGGGTTCGAAGCATCTGGAGATCAGATGGCAAACAGAAAAGCCACGCAGGAAATTAAAAGCTAAGTAGAGATAAAGCTGATTTGGATAAGCAGAGATGAAATGTGCCAGCTTGATAAAAGAATAATCACTCGTCAGTAATATGGATTCAGGTTCTTGTTCTTGTAACAGTCACTGCAGTCTGAGCCATGTAGAAAAAAAAAAAACTATTAAAGTAACCCAGAAATTCAATTGAAGCCTAATATTTAATAAAAGAGTAGTTCATTTTGCTTTAGTGTGATGAATGTAGCTTTTGCGTTCCGATTTTCATTTTCCTCGCGGCAATAAACGAAAATCTAATATGAGGCAACTGCTTTTCGCTGCAATCCACATAAAGTCGCCCGTTCACATATGTTTGAACGGACTGTATTTTTTAAGAATCTCCCATTCACAGTCAGCCTATTGTGCGTCTTTAATCATTTTCGTTGCTTCACGGTCCTTACCATATATAATTTCCAACTATCTAAGACATGTGAGACACATGTGTGTCGGATTGTCATCCAGCCAGACTATGAGGCCAGATGTCTGAATTTACAGCACACAGACAAACTCTGCTTCGGTTAGAAACCATATGCATTTTCACATAAAAACCGACTAAAACCAAGCAAAGAGGAGACTACTCACTGCAGTGCATTGCAAGGTTTTATACTCTCTGACCTTTTCTCTTATTTTGTAATGTTGAAAACGCATCGTCAGGTTGGGCGTCTCACAGCCCACAGTTTAATGGTTGCAGTTCATCATGTGAAAGCAGAAAGATTACGAAACAACTCAAAGCCTACAAACACACGGTCCTTCACTTAAACTGATAGGATCAGGCAAGAACTATTCTTTAACTATGATTTCGGGCTTTATGTAAGAGTTGCAAGAGCAAAAGAAATTCATAAAAAAACCCTCCTTTTTTTTAAAGTTTTGAAGTCCTGTAGGTACCACAGCAAAAATAAAGAGACAAGAGGAAAAGATTAGTTGAAAACTTAACATCATCCTGAACACACCGCCCCTATGATAAAACATGGTGGAGCAACAGGCTGTGGAAATGCTTCTCTTTAGCTGGGACATAGGATCTGGTTGAAGCTACTCAGAAGGTGAATAAAAACTAAACAGAGGGAAATTATTTAAAGAAAACTTGCTAAGGCTGCAAAAGACTTGAGACTGAGGCAGGAGGTGCACCAGCAGGGCGATGAACCTAAAAGTACAGTCAGAACTACAACAGATCAAAACATATGCACAGGAGAATTTTAGGTGTAAAACTAGAAGAGGTTCAGTCGCCCAAAAAACTTTGCATCTGAGACTGCAGCAAAAGATGGTGACACTGCAAAGCACTGATTCAGTTACTTGTACAAATGCACAGCACACTTCCTTAAACCTTTATGGAATATTTTGTGTTTGTCCAACACATAAAATCCCAAGTAACATGTTAAGCTTGTTATGATGCTAAACACTTTGAACTGCCCTGTTGCTGACTGCAGACCACGTTTTTATGTGTGAAAACCAAACGCATACAGAGACGGAAAGAAAACAAGCCCAGATCTCCACCATGTACCACGGCGACAATAGTCTGTGAGGCATGTGAGTGGGTTGTTTCCAGCTCGGTGGCTGAGACCCCTGTGGTCCTGGCCCATTTGGCTGCAGGGAACACACTGTTCCAGACCTGACAGCTCCCACAGCCCAATCAGCACAGCTTCAGCCCAAGCCTGACCCAAAGGTCACTGCCACAAAGCCTGTTATGTGTGAGACTGGCATACACAAAAAAAAAAAAAAAACACAAAAAAAACTGAATGCTGACAGACAAAAACGTGCTCCTACCTGAAAGTGTTGCACATGTGGGCAATGATCAGATAACCTATCACCATGGTAACATACAGATGGCCAGGAAATTGATTGGCTGTAACTGTGCGATAAACTTCACCCCACCCCCCTCCCTCTACTCTTCCCTCCTCCCTCCCATCTTTCTTTCATCGCCAATAAAAGACAGCTAACATTTTGCCTGTTCTCGTTCCCTCTTGTTTCACTCTGGTTGCAGTGGGAGCTTGACACAGATTAGGTTTTTTTCCGCAAGTGCGAGTGCCTGTAAGACGGAAAAGTGAAACTAAAGCCAGCAGTTTTCTTTCTAGACCCAATGCAAGCCCTTCCGCAAAGTGAGAGTATGTAATGAGACGGCATGATGCAAAGAGGGCGCCTTGCATTCTTCACTTAACCAAGCAGCTTGATGGAAAAAAACAAAAAAAGGTTCCTAATCTTAAACCCTTTCAGCACAACTATCTTTTGAAGTTTCAACAATTTGCGTAATTTATTTCCAAGTTCACAAACACTATTTTGTCTGTTGATAGTAAAACACTGAAGCTATACATTTATTAGTGGATGGTGGAGGGAATAAGGAGGGTGTGTATGGTGCAGCTGGTGTAAAAGCTTCAATAAAACATGCCGCACATGGGGGAGGCAGTGCGTACTCCAGGACACAACATACAGCATACATATGGAAATGGCTGTTAAGGTTGGTTGATGTGGCCTGTAAGAGCTACAGCTAATAAATTACTATCCTGTTGAAAAATACACTTAAGCAAGACAGATATACATAAGACATTGTTCTATTTTTCCTCTGCTGATTACATTCCCACAAAGAAGGTATTGGCTTGAAGAAGTCATCCACCGTGAAATGTTGTCAACCCTGATTTAACGTAACATTAACTGTTACAGCTCTTCAGTGAGACTGAATCCATCAATGAAAGAAAGGTTCAAATACAGAATTAGATAATTGAGATCTGTGGAAATCGGCAGCTAACCCAAACTTCAGCTTTTTTCAGTTTCCGGTATTAGCATGTTGACATGTTAAACTTGGGAAAATTGAGAAATTGAGTTAAATGAAACTGACAATAAATTAATGTAATTACAAAACTCGATGAGAGGACAGATAAGTATTAACCAAACTGATTAGTAAATGATGTTCTTGTTGTTGTTTTTTTTATTTTGTAAGTGATTCCAATGCTTTTAATTGCATGTTTAAAGTTATCTCTGTATGTGTTTAATATGTCTTGTTCTTTGAAGAGCTTATATATTCTTATATATTCTTCCACCACTACGTACATTTGAGAGACGTATAACAAAAATAAAAACCTTTTGAAATGATATAAAATTTTAGTCGATAATGATCTTTTTTGTGTCACTTACTTGTAACAGAAAATTTCCTCCTTGATTTTTCAAAATATCTTTAGAAGTAAGTCTTGTAAATCTTTTAATCTTAGCCCTAGGGATAGGTTTTAGCATAGTTACAGCAAGAAAATAACTTCTGACCTCATTTTTTTTTTTTACCTCTTGCCAATAAAATAAGCAGATGTTTGAAGGTTCTAAGACCCTGAAGACCTATAGCTTCCCCAGGTACAGAAAGAAAAATGGTGCAGACCTGAATTTGTTTTATGATTCTCTGTACATCAGAACAAAAAGTCTGAAAATGGGGACAGTATGCAAGAACCCTAATCACGTGCTCTTGATGTCATGCTTATTGGTGCAAGCTAGGCATGCATGCCCTCAGAAATATACATCAGCCTGTTTTGCATGTTAAAGTTCCAACAGATGGAACAGCATATTGACTCTTAGATCACCACAGGAAACCTCTGTGCAGGTTGTGCAGGGGGGAATTCTAGGGGAATCGTTTTCATAAGTGTGACATTTGAAGAATCCATCTTTCTCCCTCCCTTCCCCACTCCCTCGCTGCTTCTCCTCCTCTCTCGGGCTTTGTGAAGAGAGTGACGACCCTGGCTCCTCCATCAATATCCGAGAAGCGCGCGTTACATTACCAGCCGCACAGAGAAATGAAAATAAAGCACTTAAAGCTCGGTTCATTCCAGCTTTATTAAAATGCTGTCTCTGGGACTGTGGAGAGAGAGATGAGTAATGTCCTGGCAGAGAGGAGGGCAGGAGCAATGGAAACACCCTGCCACCTCCACATTTCAGGCTGACAATTAGGGGGAGGCTGTGGGGCAAACGGATGGATGACGAAAGGTTAAACTTGCCGGCTTCGGTAAAGAAAGCACCAAAGGATATAAAAAAAAATAAAGAAAGAAAGAAAGACGAGCACTTCTTTTGAACTTTTCCAGTTTTTGTGATGCTACAACAACAAACTTTAATGCATTTCATCAGGATTTAGAGCACAACGCAATTTGTAATTATGAATCGAAAAGAGGTTCCAAAAATCTCTTCCTCGTCTTTGTTTGCTCTCTCACAGAATAAAATGTACTGCAAACACGATTCCTCCAGAAGTTATTTAATCAGTAAATAGTTCCCTGTGTGTTTAAGTTGCTCTCAGTAAAACTACAGCTGCTCTGTGACGGTCTTCAGAGGTTTGTTAGAAACCACACATGCCATGGTGAACTGTGGTTCCACCATCATGCAGTGATGGATGATATTCTTCAGCAGGGGAGGGGGATGCCAGTCAGAGCTAATAGGCAGATGGATTGAGTTAAATGCAGGGTAGAAACCATCGAAAACATGGTGGAAACTTCCATCAGGATAGTGACCTTACTCATGTGTTAGAGTGGCCCAGTCCAATTCCAGACTCAAACCCAATGGAGAATCTGGGAAGCGCTCTGGGGTCCTCTGGACTTGATAAAGCTCTATGCAAGTACAAACTTGTGTTGGTGACAAGACAAAATGGGAACAAGTTCACGAGGCTGTGGAGGGAGTTTCTAAGCTCTAGATATAAATCCGAGTGAAAATACCAAAAGTCCATCGTGTAATGCTGCTTCTTTAAAGAACTGACTGACAGGAGAGAGTGAAAAACAAAACAAACAAAAACAAAAAATAGCACATGAATGTGAATTGGTAAAAAAAAATAGCAGAATGCATGGCTTCATTTTGATCATATTTATGCATAAATAAGGTTATAAGAGCAGAAAAAAATGCACTAATAATCTATTCAAGCATGAGCTATTCATATTACTTTATGAATAAAGCATTTCTGTGCAACTAAAGTTGTTCAAAAGTGGATCTTCTTCTGCTCCTAAAATGCATAAATGTGATGTATTAATCAAATATGTTCCTAATAAATGCAAACATTAGGCAAAGAGGACAAGAGGACTTTGAACATAGGAGGTTTACACTTAGCAGAAAGAAGAGATTAGGACACTTTCACACACACACACACACACACACACACACACACACACACACACACACACACACACACCCACACACACACCCCCACCCCACACACACACACACACACACACACACACACACACATCAAAGCCAGTGTAGAGACCTGAGCGCATGTGTGTATACACCAACATAAAGCCAAACAGAAAGAATGATATACTGCGTTGGCCTGACCGTACGCCCTCTTTTATACCTTTAAATTGCTTTTGCTTTTGTATGCTTCCTGTGTACGCATAAACGCACCGACACACAGGGCTGTTCTCGGTTTTGACGGAGGGACCTGCAGAGTGGGCACCGTGCCAGTTTAGACACAACGGCAATCAAACAAACTGCTGTGAGAAATAGTCAGGCGAAGAAAAATGGTGAGGATGGGAACGCAATTCCAGATGCATATTAAGGGTTTGGTGAACAGGATGCAAATTCAGACATGCACAGCGCATCTTAGCTCACAAACCACCTCAAATCATGTTATACAACACACCCACACGGTCTAGTTCCTAAACTTGCTCAATACTACAAGGACATGCATGGAAATTTGTGGTTAGGGTTAACACAAATGCAAGCACATTGTAAATGCTGCTGTATAAATGTCAGAGAGACCCAGAAACTAAGAAAGAGCTTAGCAGAGGCATAGGCTCTATTCATCACTCCAAGCAGGCTTTTACATTTGGGACAGTGCTTTAGGGGCAAACATGCTGCTCCATCTGCCTTAACTGGGCAAACAAATACATGATATAGTGAAGTTAGAGAAAGACTGGGGAAACGTGGTTAGCTTACAGTAGAAATGAGATGAAAACAGAGTGGGAATGCTCTGTTCAGAGCAACTACAATACTTGATGAGTGGTGCAGTTGATGCACGAAGACAAAAAAAAAAAAAAAAAAAAAAAGACATCCGGAATTGTAGAAAAACACAGCGAGACCTAGGAGGACATAAATGAAATAGAGAAATCAGAAGGATGATAGGACTGTTGTGTCACAGCAAAGCCCGCAAGCACAAACACATGTTCAGAGACATCACACTCATGGGGCACTCAGTGACCAAGGGGAGCAGAATGACATGATTAATGGCAGGATATGGCATTCTCCACCAGCTCACTTCCTCTTTTGCGAATCTCAGGCACTCTGTAGAGGACTGCAGATGGCAGAGGGATGTCCTCGCCTGCAGACAGCTATGATGACTGTCATTAACTGGGAGTGAGAGCTCAGGATTACCAGCATCACAGGACTGTCATGTACATGTTCAGGCAGGGCATGCTGGTGGAAAGAAGGGATAAGAATATGAACTCAGTCTGCACTTTTATGGCAATTTGTAGGCTAAAAAAAAGTCACTTTCAAACTGTTAAGACCCTTATATTCAAAGGACTTCTCTGGTATCATTTTAAATCAAAACCAAATGCAAACAAAGACTGTAGAAAATGGTTATTTAAATGATGAGATTAAAGAATAGTAGTCAAGGTTGCCAGTGGCCCTTATATAAAAATAAAATAAAATCTACAAAAGATATGCTTTCTTTCATCATTGTTTTGTCATCTCCTTAAGTCGGGTGAAAAACACTCAAATGTACAAAAAAAATAAAAATCAACTATCTACCTAATGAAAATCAAGTCTTACTTAATATTTATGCAGTTAGTATGGAAAACAGCCCTTTTAAGCAACAGTAAATGAAGAATTAGCTCAGATTAAACGTTTGTGAACAGATAACACATTGAATTACTGCTTGGCATAAATCTAATTTAATCTCTTGATTTAAACGACAGTTAACATCGGCATAAATTAACCAGTTAATGTTGCGTTATTAGCTTAGAAGCAATCAATATTGAGTTGTAATGCGTTTTTGCGCCTGAATGTCAAGGATCTAAACATATATCTGCTTTCCAGGCCTCAACTCAAAACTAAAACTAGATTTAAACCAAAGTCTATCGTCTAATGAAGATTTAAGTTTGAGTGGTTAAAAATTGCACTTTTTGTTTTTCATGTGACCATTTATGTGAAAGTAGAGGACCTACAAGGCATGTCTCACAGTCACGGATGTACAAAGTTTGCCTAAATAATCAGTATTCACTCACATATTTGACAGAGCACGGCTCTGAAATGACATTCCAGAACTCTGTTTATACCCCAGGCGGATAAACATAAATTAGATGCATGTGCAGGCACTGGTCTGCAGATGACAGAAGCATTTCTGCAAATATGCACTTGAGATGAACTCAGGACGACATTTTGGTGAGACTCACATGATGCAAACAGAGCCAGTTTGCGTTTAAATGTGGAGATGCATGCCTGTGAGTGTTGAAAAGACAAGCAAAATACACATGATGCATAAAAAGGCGTAGTATGGCGGATATGTGTGCATATAGATTCATTTCATGTGGAGTGATAATTATTTTTTTTTTGTTTGTTTTTATTTTACAGTTACCTAAAGTAGGAAGCAATAAATAGTTTGTATCGTCACTTTCATTGTTATCACAATTAGACCACAAAATATTTTGATAAAACTTTAAGTCCACATCGCCCAACCCTGCGTGGGGTGTGTCTAAATTAAAATTCCGTTTTTATTGATCGAATATAGTACTGTGATATTCTGAGAAAATAAATTGTGGGTTTTCATTAGCTGCAAGCCATTAGGATGTGACTGCCTGTTCTGATCCCGCTCCTACCAATCGATACTACATGTCCAAATGTCTTCTGCTTTTCTAACCACTCTGTGTTTCGGAGATCATTTCTTCTCATCGTTAAACCTACCAAAGATCCATCAATAATACATCCGAGCACGCTAACCATTCAGGCGTCATGACGGTGAGAAATCTTAAAATTATTTTTGAGGTGCTTAAAATTTTAAACCAACACTAGATGATACAGGTCTGGAGAATCAAAACATTGTGTGTGCTCATCCTCTTGCTTGAGAAAGGAACAGCCAGGCTCCAACATCTGCAGCACCAATGAAACCAACAGCCACCACATCGTTACACAGACAGCACAGGGAGGAAACACTGAAGGTTCCCCCCTCACTGCCTAAATCCACTTCATTCTTATCCCAGTTCTCCCCAGAGGCAGGCTTACGCAACCGAAGTGCTTCGTGTTACACATGGATAGATGAATAATCAAACAGTCAGCGGTGGATGCACTGGCTGACCGAGTCAGTGGGAGGAGCTTCCCATGTTAAACATCTTTTCTCTTTTTGGGATGTTGCTTGCAACCTTTGGTAGAACCTGCAGCGGTGTTTCCATATCGCCGAACCCACGTACAGGTCTTCCTTGCTTACGGAATGATTGACAGGAAACGTGTTTAATATTTTCTTGACTGCATCAATGTAAAATCCACACATGACACCACTGCCACCTCCAGGCATCGCAGGGGAGTGCTGAAAGATGGACTCCCATGGTGCTCCACTGTCCGCTTTCTGCTGTAGCACAGTTCTTTTACAGGTCACTCTGCTGTTGGTTTTGTCTTGACAGCAATCTGTGTTAATATCCATCACAGTGTGAGCTAGGTTTTTAGGTAAGCTTCTTCGCAACATGTGTATGAGCTCTCCATGGTGCTGAAGTAATGGTGAGCCAGGTGCTGGCTGAGGAGGGTGCAGATTCCACAGACATCAAATCCAATTTCGATCCTGTGAATGCTGGCGAAGTCAGCAAATCCCCGTCCCTGCCAGCTTACATAATGCCCCGAAGTGTGTCGAGGACCTTTCCTCACTGTTGTTTCCCCACATTTCCAGAAGTAACGTGCAGAGAGGTGCAGCACACTCTGTCCTCACACAGCCTGCGGCGCGGGGAGGAACTGCAGCTGTGGAGGTTAGCTGGAGGGGCGCAAAAGTTCAAGAGCCGCCCGTCTGAATGTGGGCTTTTGAAATCGAATCAACCCCGAGTTCATGTGAAAATGTGCAAAACACGCAGTTGAACAAAACACTGCCGGGGAGTTTTTCCTCATTGAGATGAGAAATGAGTAAACACCTGTGTTGTGTTTATATGTCCATTTTTTTTTTTTTTTTTACCAAATTTGACAGTGCCACTTTAGGTCAAACTCCTTCAGTTTATATGAATGCATCTCAGCCTCTCCAACGGACCTGAGCGTTTCTCTGTCCTCTTCCTTCCCCTCAGGAGGGGCCGGCCCTCTCGCACACACCCCCTCAATCTCCTTAGCAACATTGATTTTAAGTCTAAACAGTACGCACAGCCTCAGGATCCACTGAGGCGCTGCTCTTCTTAGAAATCTAGATTATTACTTTCTTATAACCAAGAATTATGCACCGTCTTATTTGCGGTCACCCATTCCTTCTAGCCTAGTAAAAAAAAAAAAAAAAAAACTTTCCTCTATCTGAGTGAGATAAATCGCTGCATATCCTGGCTGGAATTTTTCCAGACCTATGAACTCATTCAGGAAGACAACAAAAGGGAAATTAAATTGAAAACAACCCAGGAGAGTCATGGTTAGCTGGTGTTTTATCTGTAATTCAATTAAGAACCACTTCTGCAGTAGGTCTGTTTCGCATGGGACTCTCCTCATAGGCAGTGACAGCCAGCTCAGCATCCACAACCTGCTCTTTTAAACAGGAAACCAACAGCCAACCATTTGTTCTGATTCAAAGTTTCCAAATGAAAAGAAAATGGATCAGATTTTGATGTAAGTTTTATATAGGTATTCAGTACAATTAATGCAGCAAAGACGCTCCGTAAGCACACTGACCAAAAAAATTCAGCAGGCAATTGGATTTAATTGGAGCCCTTGCGACTTCTAAAGAAAGAAGGCAGAAAAATGGACAGGCAGGTAGAAGAGAGAGGAATAATTGGACTAAAGGGGATAAGAGATCACCCAGAGAGGATAGTTTGGGAAGGACAGATAAAGCTTGAAACTTGAGAGCCAGCTGAGCTCACTGTCATTTGTATGCTCAGCACACTGCGGCCAGGGCAAGGACTCTCTCTCGCCCTGTTTACATGTGCACACGGCCATTCAAGCCTGAGCCCCTTCACAGCCTGTGTGTCAGAGCTCATCTACCTGCTCAGCAGTCCCAAAGCACTGCAGCAGCACCACCTGGGCTCGTGTCTGCCAAAGATCCCATCACCCTGACGTCCTGGGGGATGATTAAATGCTGCATTCTGGGGAGCGCGGGGAGCAGCCACCTCAGACAGTTGAACCCTGCACGTCACTTAGCATGCACAATCCTGCATAGCGTATGCGTTGTGCACGAAACGCGTGTGCACAGCTGCACAACTGTGTGGGGACTGTGCAAATTCCGTGCAGACACAACTTTTAACCCTCTTGTCACCGGGGTTTGAAGGCCTGACAGAAGGTAAAACGAGAGTATCTGAAATCATCTTAATTATGCAGGCGGACTGGGGTGCTTCATAATCATGATGAGGCAGCAATGTCACACCAGTGACGGAAAAATAAACCAACAACAACAACAACTCAAAAACAAATATGTCGCATCAGTCAACATATGACATCCATCAGTGCGTGAAACTGGGGAGACGCATGCATCGGCAGATTGATAAACGCCCTTATTTATTATTCGGTTCCTACCTGTATCAAAGTGGGAACTGAAAGCGAAGCTGGGATTGAAAAACGCCGAAGACATGACAATCACTTGAAGGACAAACACCATCCTCCTCACTGCGCTGCAGAAGACAACAAGTCTATAAACGAAAAAAGAAAAGGGGGGGAAGATGTGAAGGATAAATTCCTGACTCAGGGGCTTTGGAGATTCAAATGACCTGCAGAAGAATAAGAAGAACAAGAAGAGGAAGAACAGGAAGCTCTAAAACGCCGCATTTTTTCTTCCATCGCACCTCGCAGAGAGAGAGCTCCGCTTCGCCTTCAGCTCCGGCACGTTTTTAGACAGATGTTGACAGCGGTTGTCATCATTACTATCGTTATTTTCAATCGCATCTATGTCTTTGACAACGGCGTCCAGTTCAGCGCATCTTCTTCATTCAGAGCACGTAGTCGGTTACCAGGTGAAACGACGATCCGCTGTTTTTTTTTTTTTTTTTAAATCAGTTCTCTGAGTAAAATCCCTGCCGTATCCAAAGATTCAGTCACATCTCTGATTGCGCCTCTTTGTTTTCTTTTTTTTTGTTTTGTTTTTTTTTTAGAATAAATCTCTGTTTACATGTTGGCCCAAACAAGCTGCTGCCTCCCGCTTTCTGACTGGACAGCCGGGTCGCTTGGAGATGTGACCGTCACCGTTGCGTATTTGGGTTTCAGTTCGGTCCAGACGAACCGAGCAGCAAATGGGCAGAAGCTTAAAGAACGCGCGCTTCCGTTTATTCCTTTCAAAATATTTCGTCTTGTAAGCAAACTGATCCGCGCTTCGTTTACGCTGAAAATTGTCTCCTTTTGTTTCCGACTTGCTTTAACAAGCTACTGACCAACCAAACACTCCTCACTCCGGATCCTCGTTGGATCATTTTGACATTTGAAGTACTGCTCTGCATTTCAACCTTTCTTTAAGTATTATTTTACATAAGTGTTGCTGATGAGTCAGGCTACAGGAGGATTAAAACTGTAACTACAACACTACTGTCAGCCAGTAAAAAACAAACAAACAAACAAAAAACAAAACAAAAAAAAACGTAGATTTTTCTGGTCAAAAATTAAAATTAATTTGGCTTTAACTCTTTATTTGTAGTATGAGTTAACTTTCCTTTAAAGTTAAAGAAAAGTATGCATTTTTGTTTGTTTGTTTTTGAATGTAATAACCCAGTGATTCGATTAAAACATGTTTTTGTTTTAATTTTTGTAAGCAAAAAAGTTACAGTTAAAAATAACTGATAAAACTGAAGCTACAATTTGCACAGGCCTCTAAAGTTAACATTGTTGAATAGCCTATTTCCTTATTTCAGCTCCAATATTCAAAGTTTGGTGCAAATAGCAACAAAGCACAATTTGTTCAGATGCATCTCATGGACTGAACTCATGTTGTTGATCAATTATTTTAGAAAGAAAAGTTTTCTTCGGTTCAGTCTGTCTGAACCATCAGAAGTAGATTGTAAAAAAAAAATAATGTGGATTTCAGCAGCTGGTAAAGACTTTTGAAATGATAGTCAAATAAACCCTTCAGGTTTTTTTTTTTTCCTCTTCTCAGGCCAGTACAGACAGTCTCTGGCTATTTACAGTCCCTGGCTGCATCTTGCTGGTTTTTGGCCTCAGATCTCGAGGTTGACGGCAGTAGCTCGTCAACTTTGACCACAGACCTATAAAGATTTCCTGAGGCAAAAGGGATGGCAGGACAGAGGTTTGATGCGAGTGAATACACACAAGAGACCGCTCCGCTGCTTTCCTCAGAGAGAGAGGTCTCACTCTTCCATTCTAATGACAGCTACATAAAAATACCAAAGTGTACTAAAGCGCACAGAAAAATCACTTTAGTTTCTAGTGGGTTTATTGATTGGCGTTTATTTTAACATGAAATGAAACTTTTAAGACTTGCTTACAGGAGGCTTATGGCCTCAGCAGGTGAATAAAATACCATGACAAAGTATACCATGACATAAGATATAAACATGTACAAAACAACACAAAACTTTATGAGGACATCTTGCAACCACTTGTTTGGTGGTTTTAAGCAGTTTGAATTGTTGTGAAGAGGTCATGCGAACAATGAGAGTGAACATTCAACACATCGGGGTGCACAGGAGGAAGAATGAGTCTGATCCGATTGAGGTGGCAGCGTTTCTCATCGATGAGCCATAGGGAGCCTGCATGGATAAAAAAAACTACTATGTTTTCTAGCAGAGTGCCATGAAACACTCACTGGAATATCTGTAATTTTTCTGATCAGGAAATGTTTTTTTTTTTTGTTCTGAAAAGGAAACATGGTTTAGCAATTTCTTTTTGAGGTTTACACTTTGAAGTATTACGTTCATACAAGCCAAAACAATATATTGTAAGTAGAAGGAGTTCTTTTTTTTTGGAAGAACATGATAAATATTTGTATTGTAATAATGTGATATTAATTTGTATAAACATGTTGTACATTATTAGAATACTGACTTTTTCATGTTGTAATATAAGATTGCTCTATTTTTCTTTTGTCTGGTTGGCACCACTGGGATTATGTATGATGTTGCATTTTTCATCAATGAGAGTTATTTTCATGCTTTTCTTCTCACTGAGCTCCACAACTAAAGAATTTGGGAAGAAATCAGGAAGTATTGACCTTAACCAATCTTTTTACACACCTTTAAACAATTTAACATATAATTTTATGGTATTGTTGACTTCAGCCAAAGGGGAAAAAAAAATAAAAATCTCTGATAACTACTCAGGTCAAATCAATGCTTACCATTTTAATGGAACACTGAGGAAATACTCTCCACAGTGTAAACAGCACAGTGGTGGAAAGTAACTAAAAAGCTTTCCTCTTGCACCATAAATAAGTACAATTTCTTATGTTTTGACTTTTTAAGTAGTTTTAGCAAAAACATCTTACTCAGTTTACATTTTAAATCACACTTGTTGGCCTACATGAAACACGAGTACGAGGTTAAATCCTGTGCTAATAAATGTACATCTAGAAACTGCTAGCCTCCACAGGCCTGTCCAAAGCCTATTAGTGGAGGGAGCAGCGGGCACGCTGCCTGCCAAATGTGGCACTCCATGCATCATTAATCTAGCTGGGCAACACTTTTTGGCATAAACTAAACTCCAATGCAAGAGAGGGTGAAGAGTGGCAAATTTCAATAAATAAATATCATGAAGTGATTATTTAACTCCATAATTAATGAAATACTATTTGAAATGAATAAAATATATTTAATTTAGCACTAAATTTAGAACTAAATTAAATATACAATTCTTTAAATTTGCCAAAAATAAACATAACATTGTTGGTTTGCTTTATGACATATTTCTTTATATATATATATATATATATATATATATATATATATATATATATATATATATATATATATATATATATATATATATATATATATATATATATATATATATATATATATATATCTTTTTCTTTTCAATTCTTTTGCTATTTCATAAATTATTTCATGCCCATGTGCTTCACGCTTCATATGCTTTTAGTGTAAAAAATGGCAAAATATCCCAAAAATGTTCCCCACTCCATTTCACAGCATTAATGCAACAATAACTAATCTTACTATATTATATTTCTGTGTATTTCTCTGTATATAATTTATATATTTATGTGGCGTTTAGTCATCATTAAAACGATGGCATCTAAAATAAGACCTGAAACATACCCTTGCAGTTCTCCACGGCGACCACTAGAGGGCATTAAAATGTCATGATTTACTTTGTCATCAAACGCAACTATCAAAAGAGATCTTTTTGTTTTTTAACACATTTACACTTTTAAATTAATCAGAATAATGATAGCAATGAATACATTTGATCATTGTTTAACCATTTTTAATTTCAAATTGATAAAACTGCAAACTTGAGCCAGTTTAACAGATGTCACTCGTAACATGCTCCATTATAAAATGAGCAGCCCATTGATATTATTTGCTTTAAATACAACTTTTCAAAACAAAGCAGAAAATAGAAAATGCTACATCATCATAATTTTACTTGAATAAACATTTAAATATGCACTTTACTGTGATGTTGCTCTTATAGTGGAGATAGAAGACTGTTTTTCTGTGAATTACTTAAAGTGAGCAGCTACCAGTACATACAAAGTACATTTTTACTTTGATAACTAAAAGATTAGTACATCAATACTACTTTTGGCATTGTTCTGACACACAAATTGTATAAAACAAAAATCTCTAATAAATATCATGAAGAAATATCACGAACAACAAAGAATGACTGTCACAAGAGTATTTTTAACATTTGAAAAAAAAATGAAAACAGAAGCACTGACTTCAGGGAAAACTGAGGCAAATCTTTACCTCCTTCAGAGCAGCATTTTCAAGAAAGACAGTGTACTGTTTTTGACCATATGTTAAACGTATGATGATAAATTTTAGTCAGAAATAGTTCTTTGAAGCTTAAGGAACTGCTTAGCCATTCTCCCCTACCATCATAATTGGCTTCAAAATCTGAGTCTATGAATCTATATAGTTCAGTAGAAACATTCTTTAAAACCACTCTGATAAAGTCTTTGCGCAGTGATGTGATACTGAGAGAAAATAACATCAGGAGCTCAGGAGCTGATGTGACTCTGAGCTGAAAAACAGAAAGCTGGAGGCCTGATTACCTTCCTCTGTGGCTCTGCAGCTCCGCTGGAGTCATTCTTTCCTCTGGCTGTGCTGGACGGAGCTGCAAGGAGCTGGACACAAATGAGTGTGTTGCTGCAGGCAGAACCAGAGTCTGACTGCTGGCTGCCCCTCAGTCTCTCTTTACAGCTGGTGACACGTTTCTATCCATTGTTGGTAAAACTAAACTTAATACTACAATTATAAGTTTTGTTTGGTAGAAACAATACTATTTGAACTTCCCCTGTGAAAATGTCAGATTTCAGTCATGGCGGCAGAAATTAGCATTTACTGGGGGATAATAATAATAATAATAATAATAATAATAATAATAATAATAATAATAATAATAATAATAATAATAATAATAATAATAATAATAATAATAATAATAATAATAATAATAATAACCCTTCTGACATGTGAGGAAAGACAGTTAACTTTATTCTAATTGGTAACATAACTTTGTAGTTTATACATGTTTTGTAATCAAGAACAACACGTTTATTAATCGGTTCAAAAGTCAAAGCAGCCATCACTTCCTTCAGCTGCAGCTGTAATGTCTGCAGGTTCAAAGATGACACAGATGTTCAGGTCTGTTGCCCAGTTAAGCTCCTGTTAAGCAGAGATTGTTTCATATGAATCCATTTATCTCTACAGTTGTCTATTTGCTGATATTTGCAAGATTCCTACAAATCAAAAAATAGTAATTTGAAGGAGGATATTTTTAGAATATTCATAATAAAGCATAATTTATTTTCTTGAAAGGACCAAACTTTTCTTCAATTCAGAAAGGAAAAACAAATGTAGCAGTGATTTATATTTCTCTGGCTCTGAAGTAACAGTCCTACTTAAACTAAGCAGATGTTGGAATCTCCTTCAGGATTTAGGCTTAAGAGAACAAATCTCATTATCATCCATCAGAAGTCAAGACACCAGATAAATAATCTGAAATTACAAAGAAAGGATAAATATCAAAGCTAGTGAGCTGGTGCTGATCACTAAGCAGCTTATTTCAATAAAGGGTGGAGCCAGTTAATGGATGGATGTTTGTTTATGCTGGTTCTTGTAGTGATTTTTTTTTTATCTTTAATGCCAACTTAAAGATGGATAGAGACTTTAAACCGACTGTTTGTTGTTTCTATCACCTCTGGCAGTGACAAAGCTTTCTGTGTCTTTCAGCCCAGGTGGTTAACAGACTGGATTACAGTAGAGAGTAGTTATTATTTTGACACCTCTGTCAGAGCCCACAGGGGGCGCTGTTTCCTCCAAACCAACCAGTGTATATTCATGAATAGGAAAAAGTCAGGAGAGGTCATTTCATAAAAAAATTACTATGTCCTGTTTATTTCCGACTGTAAAAGATGCAAAAACTTTAAAAACCTGTCAAGAGGCTAAAGTTAGAGACATAACCTCATGATCTTATAAACATTCACTAAATGCATTGAATCAAACACTCAGATTTCTGTGTTCAGCAGGAAGACTTGATCTAACCTGACTCAAGTGCTGGACAACTGGACGTTTGCTATAGTAACCCAAGTGAAAGAGCTGCTGATCCATGACCATGCCTCTGTTCTCCCTGGATACACCAAGGCAGCAGGAACAAATTCTAACAGATAATAATCTAAAAGTGTGAACTTATCTACAAACTTACATAATGGATAGAAAAAAATATTTCCTTTTGAGAGAAGGGAATGTTTAATTAAAAATTCCTTCTGTCAATAAAGTTTCCACATTTTCCAAGTCCTGTAACAACTTGAGACAATTATGTAACTTGTTATTGCTCTTTAAATGATCTCATTGTGGAGACTCAGCCAAAATGAAATGAGGAACATGTTTGAGCCTCATTTACCCTTTGGTCTGATGTTCGTCATTGAATTTGGGGCTGTTCCTGCTTAGCAGCTTTCATCTACTTTAAGATTTGGTTCTATTTCTCTCTTTTCCTGGTAGATTAAGCACAACAGAGCCGAAGTTCTTTGAAATATATATTTTTTTGAGACCATGATAATTAATTCATGTCTCCATGTGTTTAAGATCCAGCCTCTGTCTGAAGCTAAGAGACCTCTACCAGCAGGAAGCTCACCTTTGATAAAGTGGAGGCTTTAGTGGATGATATTTAAGACGGTGGATTAACCGTACCTCGGTGGCCGATCTCCCCGATTCCTCCCAGCTTTGGTCTGAGGTCTCTGTTCGGAGCCCAGAGGAGGACTCTAGATGGGAGGATCATCAAGCTGGTCAGATTGAGGAGGAGAGGCATTCAGAGACAGTAAAACTGTTGCCTACTGACTTTTTTTCTGTTGTGAAAATGATTTATTTACAGCTTAGTGTAAGAATATGACAACCAATCAAATCCTGATTATGAAGAGCATTGTAACCCAACATTACATGTTCCATATTTATCAGAATGTCCACAATTCATAGTATTATAACTTTCTACCACAAGGTGGCACCTTTTATCTGATTATGTGCAATTTTGTATCATTACAGCTTCAAAGATTAGCAATGTTTAATCCTAAAATATATTTTATTAACAGTGAAATTATAATCACTTCATTGGGAAAAGGATTTCATTTTACTTATTTTATCGTATTATAAACCCTGAATATGTTACAGAAAGCTCCTCTGCGACACTTTAAATATCTGTAGTAATGATGTCACTCATAGACCTTTTAGTTATGAGGTAAACTTGTGACTATGTTTTTAATTCCATCTCAAATAAAGTAATAGTTTCTTCCTTTGCATTGCAAAAAGAAACACATATGAAATATCAAGTAAGATCACAAATATAAAAACTTTCTGGATGGCATTTGATTACATGCATTCAAACTGGTAACACAATCGGAGGGAAAACAGAAGTGAGAAAAGTATTTGTGTAAAACGAGGACAACCTTTTGGTAGTTTGACGGCAGATTAAACTGAATTTTCATTCTCTGTCAGTGAAGCATCACCTACCTACGCCTCCCTCTGTTCTCACAGGATGCAGCTGCAGACGTCGCCTTCATTTTGATACCTTAATGCAAAAGAGGGGCTCAAGTCTCAACCGTTTGCGGAACTGCAAACAGTTTCAAACCATTCATTTCAAATCAATTCAGTATAGTGCCAATTCACAACTCATCTCAAAAGACATTACAAAAAAAGACATTTCAATCGGACCATTTCAATTGATCCCGAGATCAGTTTATTAATCAAATTGGTTCAACGTCATTCATTTAAATTTCAGTGAGTTAAAATAATCTCTCATGTGTTGGAGAATGAATGTATGAAGTTCTGGAGGAGTTATAATGCCAAATCTGATCTGATCTGACTGACAGAAGGAGGGGTTGCGATCGAATCTGAATAAATCATCTTTTAGTACTATTTGTTTTTGACCTTATATGTTAAAAATTACATTTTACCTTAACTTGACCTAATATCTGTCAATTTATTTAGTTCAGGCTCTTCACAAGTTGACTTTTAACATGTTAAATGTTAAGAAACTGACAGAAAAAACCTCAACGTTTCAAGAACCTCAGAAACATGACCCTGCATTTTAGAAGAAAAAGAGGCCTGCAGGTGGACCCTGTGAGAACAGAGATGTGGTGCTTCACTAACTGTGGATAAAAACCTCGGTTTCACTTGTTAAATTTTTAATTTTTTTCATACTTTTGAATCACTGACTCAGACCTTCATTTTGTCCTCTCAACATTATTTTTGGAGCTGTGCAGCAGTCCAAAACAAGTGTTCACTTCTCCCTGCTCCTTTTCACACAGAAAAGTGATTGGAAGCTAATTATTTTGTCCTAGGTTTTGTTTTCTCTTGTCCTAATAATGGGTACTTATTTTCGTTGTTTTTAAAAACTATTTGAAAAAAAAAAAAAAAATCATATATAAAAATATATATTTTTTAAAATTGAAAACATTGCTGTTTCTGGTCCTATTTACTATGAACAATAACATTTTAACTCAAATCAAAGCAAGCAGTTGAAAAGCACAATTGCTTTTCGTTCTAACACTTTTAATTTGAGGAATATTTACATTTTTCTGTATCTTTTTTGCAAGGGAAGGAAAGTTTATTTATATAAAACATTTCAGCAACAGGCAATTCAATGTTCTCTACATGACAAGAACTTCATTTTGTCAAATGTCACCATAAAAGTTGTGATCATAAAATATTGGAATGAAGACAAGAGTTAATCTGCTAGTAGTTTAAAAAAGCAGCAGAAATATATATTTTTTTTAACAGATCACTAGTGTCAAGAAAATCTTCCTAACCATGGAAGTCTAAAGCTCCTCCTTCTTGTCTCTTCCTCAAAATACCAGCGTCGTATTAAATGCCTCCTCCAGCACCTTCTCCTCATACTCTAAACTCTCTAAGGTCACTTCACACATTCCAAGATCATTCTCAGAACACACTGACAACATGCTGAGGACCCTCTTCACTCTCATCACTGCTCTAACATGTGAGGAGGATGACTTACAGCAGATCGAAGTTCATGCTGGGTTTATCATTATGTGTTTTGTTGTTGTTGTCGTCGACTACATGTCAATTTGTTCCAGGCGTGAGTGCTGTAACGGTGGTGATACAGAAGCCTCCTGTCATGACGGTGAGGAAAGGAGAGACAGCCACCATGGAGTGTAACTCAGCTGTTAGTGGACCACGTCTCTACAAACAGATCCCAGGAGGAATTCCTCAGTTTGTTCTAAATTTTTATAAGGGCTGGAGCGCTCCAGAGTTTGGTTCTGGTTTCTCCTCTCCAAAATTTACAGCTAATCATGAATCAAACGCAGATTATCGTATTAGAATCAGCAATGTTGAAGAAGGAGACTCTGCAGTTTATTACTGTAGCACATGGGATGGCTCTGCTAATGAGTGGGTATCACATCAATTCACACCATGACAAAAACCTTCCCACAGAAACTTCTGCTTTCTGTACGGCCTATGCTGCAGGTGAAGCAAAAGCAGACTCAGCTTTTTGTTTCTCTCACTCAACCAAAAAAAAAAAAAAAAAAAAGAAAGAAAATACTACCCAAAAGTGCTGCTGTTCTGAAGGGAATAAGATTTGTCCTGGATTACAAATCTTTGTTTATTCTGTATAATGCAGTCATTGTACCACATTTGACATATTATGTTGAAGTTTGAAACAATACATAGATAACAATTTTACAGCTGTTGTACGTCAATGCAAAAAAAAAAAAAAATCAATCCACATAATACATAAAATTTGATATTGGGAACATACAAACCGGTTATTTTTTTAAAATCAAATATACTGAAATTTTGGGACTTTGTGACATTTAAAACTGTATAATTCGTGTTCATGTTTAAAGTAAGAAACCATCAACTTCCACACAATATACAAAAAAATGTTTTGTGACAAAGAGGGGGGTTATAATTTAAGAGAAGGACACATAAAAAAACTGTATTAGTACAACCAAAAAGAGCTTTGTTCACCAGGGTTGTGGACTAGATTTATGGAATGGATTAAATGATGAGTTCAAAAAAATTACAAATATAAACCAGCTTAAAAATATGTTTCAAAAGGAGCTTATTGGGAAATATGCTGCATAAGATTAGTGTTTCAAAGACCAAAAATGCTATTGATGATATAAAAAAAGAATTATAAATAATTGTACATTTAAAGATGAGAATGTGAAATGTTTGTGTCATGTAATGTGGAAATAATTTAAGTTTATCTGGAGTTTGAAGATTTAGTATGAGAGGAGTAGGAAATCATAAGCTCTTGTATCTTCTACCTGCTCCTTTTCGAACAGATAATGTAAAAAGTGGTCTGTTTGAAATAAAAACATAAATTAGTTATGTTAATGCATTCACCCTAAAATTTTCAGAATGGTTCATATCATAAATATACATAACAAATGTCAAAAAGTGAAAGCTTGCAAGCTGAATTTTAACTGAAAGAATTTATTCTGTGTTCATTAGCCAGCAGTATACTAGATGTTCAGTCTCTAAGATTAATATTTGAAAAAAATAAAAAATAAATGGTGGCAATTTATAATGTCGAGATATTTTCCAAACATTTATTCATTTTGTTACAATTTATGACATTCTTTGCTGGGAATCAATATGATTGACCAACAGAAAGTAGTACATCACTGTGAGGTGGGAGGCAACTTATATATGGTTTACGAAATATTTCCAAGTACAAACCAGAAAAGTGTAAACTGAAAAATTTACAAACTTCATATTTCTAGAGAATATTGGTCCATTGTTCTGTCTAAAAGAGCTCACCCTATTCAATTATCAAGTCTTGCCACACATTTTCAATTCAGGGCTTGATTATAACTGGGACATTGTAACACATGAATAAACTGAAATACTTTCTTAGTTTAGGGTCTTTATCTGACCCAGTCTCAGTTCTGTTGCGTCCTTAACATGCTGTTTTCACTGATCCCTAGTCAGTCAGTCAGACTGCAGGCAGAGTAAATCCAAGTCTGAAAACGTTTAGAAGACAATCTGGACATAGTCAAAAATCCAAAAATGAAGCAATTAATGAGAAAAGACAAAAAAAAAAAAAAAAACAAGAATAGAAGCCTGGAAATGGAACAATAGTATGATCTAGCAATAGATAGATGTGAAGAGGGGAACATAATACTGAATGAGTTTGGAGTTGGACCAGATATTACATTTAATAAATGTACAGCTAAAGTCCCTCTTCCTGTCAGTCCCTCTCTTACAGTGTTCAAAATAAATGTATGTAATTTTCTTCAAAGATGCTAAAAAGTAAAAAAAAACAAAAAAAAAAAAAACAAAAGCAAAAAAAAACTATAATGTAGATTTGATGAAAGCTCCTCCTCCTGCCAGTCCTTCTGAGTGTCAGTGTTATATTAAATGCCTCCTCCATCACCTTCTCTCTTCAACCTTTAGAGTCTCTCATCCGTCAGCAGTCAGGTCAATTTACAAGTTTCAAGATCATTCTCAGCACACACTGACAAGATGCTGGGGACCCTCTGCACTCTCATCACTGCTCTAACATGTAAGGAGGATGAATTACTGCTCATGTTTGAGCCATCAGACTGTGTTACTGTTGACTTCATGTCATCTTGTTGTTTCCAGGTGTGAGTGGAGCAACTGTGGTGACACAGACGCCTCCTGTTGTGACAGTGAGGAAAGGAGAGACAGCCACCATGGACTGTAACCTGGGGAGTGTTACTGATGAGAGTGCCCGATGGTACAGACAGATCCCAGGAGAAGTTCCTCTATATATGCTTAGAGTTCGTCATGACTGGAGTGCACCCAAATATGACACTGGGTTCCCCTCTTCAAGACACACAGGAACTCATCAGTCAACATCAGATTACCGTTTGCATATCAGCAGTGTGGAGGAAGGAGATTCTGCAGTTTATTACTGTTGTACATGGGATGACTCTGCTAAAGAGTGGGTATCACAGTGATTCACACTGTGACAAAAACCTCCTCAATAACACTTCTGCTTTTGCTCTCACTGAGATGCACGAACTGACAATGTAGCCACCAGCAAGAGTTTCAGTCAACACATCGTTATTTGTCAGTATTTACACTTTAATCGTTTTTCTATAAATGAATAAAACTAGCAGATATTACAATTTGTTTACAATAAGGTTAACACCAATTACCCTTGTTTGTACAGGCAAAGTGTCTGTCTGCGTTTCACCCAAATATGATACTGGTTCCCATCTCAAGGACACACATCCAATATCGGTCAACACCAGATTATTGTTTGATTATCAGAAGTACAGAAGAAGGAAATTTACTACTGAAAAACTGAGGACACCTCTGTCTATGAGAATTGAAGTGATTCATACACTCAACAAAAACACTTGTATTTTAAACTAGGGACATCTTGAATTAAATAGTAACAATTTTAATAATCCCAAAACTGGTTTTTCAGATTTTACATCACCAAATGTAAAAAAACAAACAAACAAAAACAAAACATTCAAACAATAATTAAATTCAACTTATTAATACTGTGCTTATTATCAAAGGCAATTCCATGAAATGTGTGTTCCCAAGTGTTATGACTTCATTGCTAGAAAAAGTAATCTGATGTCATTCACATAAATGTGATGTTGGTAACTAAACATTGTTTTGAACAAGTTACAAATGTTTTCATTCTAAGTTATGTAATGTTATGACCATTTTTAAACACATAATTATCATGGAAGTAATGTAATAAACAATTATCATTATAAGCAGATGACAAAACAAGTACATTTTGCGAGTGGAGAAACTTCTCATTGTCTTAGATCTGTAAACCAAGGGAGATGAGCAGGCAGAGCATTTGAACTTTATATAAAAGTGTTTATTAAAAAGCAATGTAGAAGTGGAGGTTATTGAAAATATCTAAACATATAAAAGAAAAAAAAATAGTAAAAAAGACAAACAAATTGTGAAACAGCTTTAAATTTTTGCCATGTGATGTAGCTGATTGAAGCTAAACACAACTGTCTCAATCATAAATCAAATATTTATTTTTGATTTCATTATTTAAAGAAACAAAAAGCACAATTTAACTCATTGTAATCTAAAACGTTTTTGTAACAGAGTAGAGTATAGTCTTAAATTGTGTATTGTAAGCACAGGGAAATATTAATTAATAAGAATCTGGTTTAGTGGTGTAAAATACTTTAAAGAAAAGATGAAACTGAATTTTCATCCTCTGTCAGTGAAGCATCACCTTCATTCTCTGTTCTCACAGGATGCAGCTGCAGACGTCATCTCCATGATTAAACTGTCATGTAAATTAAGAACTTAAGTTTCATCTCTATCTGGAACTTTCAACACATAACTTTATGATAACATAATGTCTGCTCCAGATATTAAATTACCATTAAGGAGTTTTGATAAAATCTGTATAAATCATATTTTAGCCTATTTTTTTTTTCTTGGCCTTTTACACATTTGTCTGTTTAGTTTATTAGTTAATATCTAGCATTAGTCAGTTTTCATATGAGGTTAAGATTTGTGCAATATCTATGTTTTGATACTTGTGACCTCTAAGAGATATTTGTTATTGTACCGTTTATGTAAGATTACGTATTTAATCTTGTAGACATCATGCAGTACTTGCTGGTTTTATTTATTAATAAAAAAAAAACTTTAAAAACTGTAAATACTGAAAAAATATATGCTGTGTGTTGGATGAAGCTATTGCTGGTGGCTCCACCTGGTTTATGTATTAGGGAGAGAAAAAGCAGAAGTGGTAATGAGGAGGTTTTTGTCACAGTGTGAATCACTGTGACACCCACTCTTTAGCAGATTTACCCCATGTTTTACAGTAATAAACTGCAGAATCTCCTTCCTCCACACTGCTGATATGCAAACGGTAATCTGATGTTGACTGATGAGTGGACGTGTGTCTTGCAGAAGGGAAGCCAGTCTCATATTTGGGAGCACTCAAGCCATGATAAAACCTGAGCATATATAGAGGAACTTCTCCTGGGATTTGTCTGTACCACCAGGCACTCATGTCAGTAACACTTCCCAGGTTACAGTCCATGGTGGCTGTCTCTCCTTTCCTCACTGTCACAACAGGAGGCGTCTGGGTCACCACCGTCACACCACTCACACCTGTAAACAATAAAAAAAAACAGTCAAAATATTGACAAAGTCTGATGACTCCATCATGAGCTCCAGTCTTACACGTTAGAGCAGTGATGAGAGCGCAGAGGGTCACCAGCATGATGTCAGTGTGTGTTGAGAGAATGATCTTGGAGCTTGTAAAGTGACTTTACTGCTGACAGATGAGAGTTTAGAAGATGAGGAGGTGTTGGAGGAGGTATTTAATGTCACAATGACAGGAGGGAGGAGGAGCTTTAGGTATGTACAGGTTATACTAATATGTTTCTCAGCATGAAAATATATCTCTTACTGTGACAGTGTGGAATTTTGCAACTTTCATAATTGAGTCAAGTTAAAATGTCTCATCCAAAATTAGAGATCATTAATGTTGTGTTTGACAAACTTTTTTTTTTTTTTTGGTAAATTCTAAAATACACAGAAATGACTAAAAGTAGGCTATTTATGCTCAGATGAACGTGGATTTCATCCTCAATTTTTCTGCCAGCTTCAATAACTTATCATATGTTAGGAAAATTACATATGGAAATATCATCAGTTCATCAACAAAATAAGAAATAACTTAGAAAGGGATAGGATGAATGAATTCTACACATTCTCATATATGCATAATTATTGCAATATTTGTTGTCAGTAATTTAAATTTAAGTTATGGATTTAATTCCGTTTAAAAATAAAACTGTACACAAAAGATGCTGACAATCAAACAAACCTGAGCAAGCAGTGAATTGTCACTTTCAATCTTTCATCACATCACTCCAATATGCTTAAAGTCTAAACACACACATGTGAGGCAAGTTGAAACCATTAAGATATTGCAGACGGCTCCACTTCTACAAGACCAGTATGGACCAATTGATTTAATTCCAGAAGTCCTAAAACACTGTCAGCAGTGAAAGTACTTCTGTTTACTGAAGCTGTAAAGTGAAGAACTCTACAGAATTTAACAGTCTCCTCCTCCTGTCAGTCCGTCTCACTGTATTAAAGGACTCCTTCAGCAACTCCTCTCCTCATCCTGTGAACTCTCATCTGTCAGCAGTAAGGTCATTTTACAAGTTCAAATAACACTGACAAGATGCTGGGGACTCTCTGCACTCTCATTACTGCTCTAACATGTAAGGAGGATGACTTACTGTAGATTGGAGTTAATGCTAGATTAATCAATCTGTGTGCTTCTCTTGACTTCATGTCATCTTGTTGTTTCCAGGTGTGAGCGGTGCGACTTTGGTGACACAGACGCCTCCTGTTGTGACAGTGAGGAAAGGAGAGACAGCCACCATGGACTGTAACCTGGGGACTGTTGATTATAACGCTTACTGGTATAAACAGATTCCAGGAGGAGTTCCTCAGTGGGTGCTGTATTTCTATGAGAGCTGGAGTTCACCAACCTATGGTTCTGGGTTTTCATCTCCAAAGTTCACATCAACTCATCAGTCATCAACAGGCTATCGTTTAATCATCAACAATGTAGAAGAGCGAGACTCTGCAGTTTATTTCTGTAAAACATGGGATGGCTCTGTGAATGAGTACGTACACAGTGATTTATACCATGACAAAAACCTCGACACAAACACTTCTGCTTTTTGACAAATGGTGAACAGCTGGAACGAAGAACAATAAAGGAATCCATTCCATATTTTTACAGTTGGAGTCTTTATGATGTATTTTTTTTCAAATTGTGAACTCCCTTGTTCACAGTTTGATTCAAAAACAAATTGTTTATGAATCAAATATTTATGATTTTATTTTTTTAATATAAAAATCATAAATAACCACTCATAACAGATATTAAGGTGGCACGAAGAAAATGTATTTTGATGTTGCAGATTTTTTTTGGTAAAATTTGCTTTAAGCAGTTTTGTTTCTTTATCATATGTATAAAATAATACATGTTCAGAGAGTTTTATGTGGACTTCCAGATTTAAGTTTGAAAAGTCTGTTCAATACTTTATGTCAGAGATCTTTGTGGTTTCATTTGTTTTCAAAGTTTCTTGTGGCTCTCTGTGTTTTTGAAGGTTCAGTTGTGTCCTCCCAGAATAATCTGGAAAAAATCAAAATGGAATAAAAAAGAAAAAGGTCCTTGCAGCTCACCATCACTTCGGTTCACTTCTGGTCAGTTTCCATTTGAATGTTGGAAAACAACCTGACCAGTGAAGGGCCAGAACAAAGACAAACAACAATTGAAATTCAATTATGAAATCAAATCAATTTACCAGTAAACACTCATAACATGCACACTTCAAATGATTAAACAAACATTTCAGAAAACATATGGAGCTTTCAGAAGCTGACTCTAAATATTAGATTCATGAATCTCCTCCTCCTCCGCTTTTTGTCTCCTCGGGGTCTTTATAAACCTCTGTTCTCTCCTTCAATCAGTCCAACCTGCTCATCATTCAGCTGAACAGAACCAAACATTTACACCACAAACTGACAAAATGATGTGGACCATCTGCAGTCTCATCACAGCTTTAACATGTAAGATTCTTTACAGACACTTTAAAAGAACATATTTTAAAACGTAAACCTTTTAATTCATGTGTTTATTTTTAATTCATGTGCTTCTTTGCATGTCGTCAGGTGTTGATGCAGCGATAACGTTGACCCAGGAGCCTATCAAGACAGTCTCAGCAGGACAACAAGTTGTTCTAAACTGCAACATTCAGAGATGTGACAGAAATTATGTCAGATGGTACAAACAAGTTCCTGGTGGAGTTCCTCAGTATGTTCTGCGTTTTCGGCACCATGACAGTTCACTCGAGTTTGGAACAGGATTCTCTTCAGATCGATTCAACTCTAAATCTTCATCAGACATTGATTATCAGTTCATTATTAAGCAGGCAGAGAGAGGAGACTCTGCTCTGTATTTCTGTCAGACATGGGATGACTCTGATGATGAAGCTGTATCACAGTGACAAACAGTGTGACAAAAACCCAAACATCCAAACTGATCAAATATCTGATTATTAAACAGTTCAAAACACACATTTGTTACTATAAGCGGAACTGCCACTGTGTAAATGTGTCCACAGAGACCAAAGTGAGTTTGTGTGTTTTCTAATAAAAGCAGAATGATGGAGAGACTGAGATGTTTTCAGTGAAAGTTGCTCACAGCAGGATGTTTCACTTCCACTCTGTCATCAGAAACAATGAGGAGGTTTTTGTACGACGATGTATACAAACTGAATCACTGTGGTATTCGGACCGGGAACCAAGCTGATTGTCACAGGTAAGGATTTGATTTAAATACTTTAAAATAAGCCTTTTTTCATATTTATATTTCTTTTTTTTTTCTTTTTGTGTACTTTTGTGTTGCTTAAAGTTTTAAAAAAGCAATTTTCATGTTTTTATCACATTTGTATTTTCCTCTCACAAAAATATCAAGTTATGCCAGAGGTTCAGTGGTTTCAAAAGTTAATTATCAAAATCAAAATCTGTTAAATATTTTGCTTTTGTACTTGATCTCATCTTCCTGTTGTGTCTAAGACAGTTGTACTCACCTTTGAACCAAATGTAGTTACTGACAAACTAACAAAGGATTCACATACAATCTGCTCATAAGTTTGTTGTTTGCAATGAAATTTCAGCAGGATCCGTGCTTTATTTCATCTTTCTTGTAAATAAATGAAAGTAAAAAGTTAATCAGATTAATTTTTTTAAATGTGCTTTTAAATTTCATTACTTTCTAAATGAAAAAATGAGATAGTATTTAGAAAGAGAAAGCTGCCTACAAATTAATAATGAGCATAAAAATAATGAACAAATTATGAAATGAATATCTGAAATGAATAAACTTGAGAACAGTCATAAATATGCACACTTTTATATGCTGTATTTTGCTCTTGTTTATTATTCATTGTCATGCCAATCCACTTCAGAAACCTTTTTAGAATTACTTACTTTTTCATCTGCATGAATATTTCTTTTTGTTCTTAAATAAAAGAACAAAAACAAATCAAATTTGTCAATTGATTACTATGACTATGCCTGAAGTTAGTTTTATTCTCTGTTTTGACCAAGTAGTGCTTTGTTGTTGATTTAATCATGTATTTATATAATTATCTTCATTTCCTTCCAGGTTCCAGTCTCCCTCCTCCTGTCCTGACCGTCTTCCCTCCATCCAAGGCTGAGCTCCAGTCCAACAAAGCCACTCTGCTCTGTCTGTCCACTCAGTCTGGACCTTTTGCTGATGTCAGCTGGTTGGTTGATGGGAGTCCAGTGAGCAGTGGGATCTCTACCAGCACTGCTGTTCAGAGACCAGACCAGACTTTCCACATCAGCAGTTCTCTGTCCATCCAGACGTCAGACTGGAACATGAACAAGGTTTACGCCTGTAAAGTGTCTCTGGGCTCCCAGGCTGCAGAGAAAACCATCAACAAGTCAGGATGTCCTGCTGAAGAATAGCAGAAGATCATTATCATCATTTATAATCTGCTTTTTATTCAGTTTATTCTTTACAAGACTTAGAAAACTTGCTTCTCTATTTAGTGTGCTTAACAACTATTGTTCTCTTGGCTTTCTTTTTCATTAATAAACTATAGTTACAGTGGAAATGTGAGTTCATGTGTATTTTTCCATACATTAATGAGAGAAGCTGTGCCAAAATAAAAAATAAAAATTCCCTGTTATGGGATGTTTGTGCAGTCAGCTGTCAAAGATACTAAAACGTGTCCATACACCATGTTCTTTAATCTATTTTTATACTTTTACACTGTATGTTTTTTACTTAAATATTATAAAATATAGAAATACATTTCTACATTGTGGAGTTTCAAATATTTTGAGTTTCCTAAAACAGCAATCTAACAGTCCAATATATTAAACATAGTGTCAATGTCACATAATGATGAGAAAAGTCTGAAAGAAGATGAACATGTGAAACAGGTTGTTTTCTTCCAGACCCAGTGAAGCATTACGACTCAGTCTCTTCTTTTACAGGAAGCACCTGCAGGCCTCCTCTGCTTTTCTCCCCAATATGGAAATGTTGGACTCAAGTCTCAGAGGGAACACTCCCTGAGGTTTTAATCTTAACATAAGAACTTAATGAATCACAAGTTCTAACTTCACACTGAAGCAAATTGGTGAAAGAAATATTTGAAACTTAAATACAAAAAATAAACATGCAACCAACAACAATCTGTAATGTTAAAACAATTTGATCAGATGACATCACAGCTCCTCCTCCTGTCAGTCACTCCAGATTCAGCCTCATGTTGGACACCTCCTGCAGCTCCTCCTCTCCTCATTCTCCTACACATTTGTTGTATTTTTGTTTGTGTTTTTGACCCACAGAAAACTTCACAAATGATGATTTAAGCATAAAATAAATGTTTACAGTTCCACAGAAGCTGAAACTTGAACTCTTGACTTACATCAAATAATGAAAATGGAGGAGAGGTCTGGAGCTGCATCCTTTGAGAGCAAATAGGGAGGAGTAGATAGAAGACAGGAGATTAAAAATGCATTTCTAATCTGCTATCATTGTTTATATGACTCAGTAAAACTGGTGCCATCATAAGGTATGTATTAAATATGTTTAAAGTTAAAAAAAAAGGGATTTATTAAATTAAATCTGTAACTATACTCAGTTCTCCTTGCTGAGAGCTCACATTATAATTATCAACAATTGAGAGAAGTAAAGCATTCAAATAGACAGTTTGTCAAATGGCTGCCAACAGTTTTCAAAGTGAGCAAAATTTGATGCATGATAAAAAAAAGATATCCAGAAGCCAGATCCTCAGTTATCTCACACAGTTGGTCTTGAAACAACAGTAAATTCATTGGGATCAGTGACCAGGCCCCCTAATGGATTCACATTTCTTACTCCAGTAACAAACAAAATAAATCCTGACAGCCAAGATATCTTAAGGTCATTTGGAGGAAACCTGATGGCAATTTGGACATAGGAGATTCATGGGAGGAGAAAATAAAATTAACTGATTTAAATAACATGATATAAAAACACTAAATATGACTGCTAATATAACTATTAATCATTATATTGATACAGCTGTAATTTCAGAATAAAACATTATTTCATTAAGCATCCTTTTTGGTGTTATTTTTTTAAATTAGTGATTAAAATATTTTATGGATTATAACATTTTAAACTGGACAGAATTTATACACATTAAAATGTCATTGTGTGATAATAGTGTTTATATTGTGCAAAATGTAAGTCTCAGAAAGCAGAAGTGAATCAGTCAGAGGTTTTTGTCATGGTGTGAATCACTGTGGTACAGCTTCACTAGCAGAGTCATCCCATGTGCTACAGTAATACACTGCTGAGTCTCCTGTTTCTGCCTGCTTTATAATAAACTGGAAGTCAATTCCTGATGTGGCTTTAGAGTTAAATCTGTCAGAGGAGAAACCTGCTCCGAAATTAGGGGAACTATTAGAACGATGAAACCTCAGAATGTACTGAGGAGTCCCACCAGGCACCTGTTTGTACCAACTGACATAATTGCCATGATCTATCTGAATGTTGCAGTTGAGAACAACCTGTTGTCCTGTAGAAACTGAGTGAACTGCAGGAGTCTGGGTCAAAACTTTGGCTGCATCAGCATCTGTAAACGTACAAAGAGAAAGGCATGAGTGATAAATGTGTGTTTGAAAATAAAGAATAAAAAATAAGGCAAAAGAGCCACTTACATGTTAGAGCAGAGATGACAGTACAGAGAGTCCACAGCATGTTGTCAGTTTGTGACTTTAATCTTGTTTATGGTGACACTGTGAGACGAACCTGTCTAAGTGAAAGAAGAAGACAGACTGAGACTTATAAAGAGTCTGAGGGGAGAAAACAGGGAGGAGAGGATTCTGTAATATGTTGATTCACTAATTTACATACATTGATGAGAAGGGACTGTGATGTTCAGACAAGCTTTACTTTTTTTTAAGTTTTTTTTGTTTTAACTTTATCTTTACATTTCTAATTCAATTTAAGAAAAGCAGTCAATAACTCAGACTCAGAAATAGAAAGACTCCAGCAAAGTCCTATTCTTACATTCCTGGACGTCCTAAGTTTCTATCCTGTAATTCTGTAAATTTGAGTGTGAATGGATTCCCTGTCTTCCTGATGTTTGTGTTGTTTACTTGTGTATTTGGGTCACCACAATTTGTTTTCTTATTTTTCTTGTTATGCTATTCACAGAAAACAGGCAGAAATCACAGTTTTCTTTGAAAAATGGCTAAAGTCCCTGCGATATCCAAACATTTGTTTAAAGTTTGTCAGTGGATAAGAATTTTGTTTAAAATCAGTTATTTAGTTTGTGGCAGTCCTTACTGAAGGGACGACTATGCTATTTAATTAATTAGGCAGAATTAAATGCAACCATGCCATATTATTTTTATTTTTTAATATTTTGTAAACATATTTCCTTCAAGTCTTACATTATTCAGATAAAAAATAACAATAATAACAAAGTGGCTACAGTGATGTTGAAAATAGCAAATATAAAACATAGATGAAATAATTAATTTTAACAAAACACTAGCAGAAAGGTTTTGTTACGGTCACTGACCTCTAGGGGCTCTCTTTTTTTTGAGAGAGCTCCGTGTTTTCTGTTTCAGCTCTGCCTGATTGCTGCAGGTGAAGTGTGTTGGGGCTCGTCAGCCGCCATATATAAGCAGCAAGCTGGAGATGCCAGAGCCTCTCCTTTTTGTTTGACCTGGGCCATGAGCTGTGTTTGAGAGCTGTGTGTGTGAGAGAACTGTCTTAAGTTTGCTGTGAGCAGTTTTTGTACAATTATCCAGAGGTGGAAGCTGGTAGGGGTTCTCTGCCATTTTTGTTATAACCTGTTTTCTCCTGTTTTTTGTTAGTAAGGGAGTTTAGGTTTTGTATTTTCTTTTAGTTCTCCTTTAGCAAGTGGTTGTTTTATTTTATAGTTATAAGGGGGTGTTTTGTTTATTATTTTGGCCTTGGAGACCCTGAAGTCTTAAGCTCCCCTGTGTGTTCTTTCTTTCTCCTGTAGTTGTTTTATTTATCTGGATTGTAAAATAAATTATATTTTTGCTACTCAACTGTTCGGATTACTTTCTAGTTTTATGTTAAAGCCCAGTGCCAGAATTTACTTTAGGAATTTTAGGGTGGGGTTGTAACATAAGTGGGGGCTCGTCCGGGATTATTTTTGAACATGGCACAATTTAATTTGGAAGAATTTTTAAGTAATCCTACTGTGGAACAGTTTGATGTCTGTAGAAAAGATGATTTATATGAAATTGCTTCATACTTGGGTATCCATGTGTCTAAGTCTCTGCTCAAACGTGAATTAAAATCTGTTGTCTTTAGTAGCTTAGTTGAAAAAGGAATACTCGCAGTGGATAAAAAAAGAGAGCCCCTAGAGGTCAGTGACCGTAACACCCTCCCCCATAAAATCCTTCATGAAATGAAGACATTTCTTTAGGTTACAAGATCTGTAATACAGTGAGCTAAACAGTCTTATATTCTGGAAAGTACATCAGCAATTATGTTTTCAGCCCCTTTCTTATGCCTGATGTCCAGGTTATATTCTTGGGCCAACAAAGCCCACCGCATTAACCGCTGGTTGTGGTTATACATGCGATTCAGGAAGACTAGTGGGTTATGGTCTGTATAGACTACAACAGGACTTGTTGAATACACATAAACTTCAAAATGCTGCAAAGCTAGTAGCATGGCTAATGTTTCCTTTTCAATTGTAGAATAATTTAATTGATGAGGCTTGAACTTAACTGAGTAGTAGGAAACTGGGTGACTGATGTCATCTGTTCCATCTTGGAGCAACACCGCTCCAGCCCCAGTGGCGCTTGCATCCACTTCCAACTTGAAGGGCTTGTTGAAATCCGGAGCTGCTAATACAGGAGCACTGCATAAAAAGGACTTTGCACAGTCAAATGCATGTTGGCATTCAGTAGTCCACACAAAAGGTTCCTTCGGACTACACAGATTTGTCAAAGGGGCCACCACCACTGAGAAGTTCCGGCAGAAACACCTGTAGTAGCCAACCAAACCCAAAAAACGTCGGAGCTCACGCCTGGTGGTGGGCACAGGGTAGTTTAAGATAGCCTCCACCTTAGCATTCACTGGTCGTACCTGGCCATGGCCCACTTCCTTTCCGAGGTAGGTCACCTTGAATCTGGCAAAATGTGAGTTTGCCAAAGCAGTGGTGACCTACCTCGGAAAGGAAGTGGGCCATGGCCAGGTACGACCAGTGAATGCTAAGGTGGAGGCTATCTTAAACTACCCTGTGCCCACCACCAGGCGTGAGCTCCGACGTTTTTTGGGTTTGGTTGGCTACTACAGGTGTTTCTGCCGGAACTTCTCAGTGGTGGTGGCCCCTTTGACAAATCTGTGTAGTCCGAAGGAACCTTTTGTGTGGACTACTGAATGCCAACATGCATTTGACTGTGCAAAGTCCTTTTTATGCAGTGCTCCTGTATTAGCAGCTCCGGATTTCAACAAGCCCTTCAAGTTGGAAGTGGATGCAAGCGCCACTGGGGCTGGAGCGGTGTTGCTCCAAGATGGAACAGATGACATCAGTCACCCAGTTTCCTACTACTCAGTTAAGTTCAAGCCTCATCAATTAAATTATTCTACAATTGAAAAGGAAACATTAGCCATGCTACTAGCTTTGCAGCATTTTGAAGTTTATGTGTATTCAACAAGTCCTGTTGTAGTCTATACAGACCATAACCCACTAGTCTTCCTGAATCGCATGTATAACCACAACCAGCGGTTAATGCGGTGGGCTTTGTTGGCCCAAGAATATAACCTGGACATCAGGCATAAGAAAGGGGCTGAAAACATAATTGCTGATGTACTTTCCAGAATATAAGACTGTTTAGCTCACTGTATTACAGATCTTGTAACCTAAAGAAATGTCTTCATTTCATGAAGGATTTTATGGGGGAGGGTGTTACGGTCACTGACCTCTAGGGGCTCTCTTTTTTTTGAGAGAGCTCCGTGTTTTCTGTTTCAGCTCTGCCTGATTGCTGCAGGTGAAGTGTGTTGGGGCTCGTCAGCCGCCATATATAAGCAGCAAGCTGGAGATGCCAGAGCCTCTCCTTTTTGTTTGACCTGGGCCATGAGCTGTGTTTGAGAGCTGTGTGTGTGAGAGAACTGTCTTAAGTTTGCTGTGAGCAGTTTTTGTACAATTATCCAGAGGTGGAAGCTGGTAGGGGTTCTCTGCCATTTTTGTTATAACCTGTTTTCTCCTGTTTTTTGTTAGTAAGGGAGTTTAGGTTTTGTATTTTCTTTTAGTTCTCCTTTAGCAAGTGGTTGTTTTATTTTATAGTTATAAGGGGGTGTTTTGTTTATTATTTTGGCCTTGGAGACCCTGAAGTCTTAAGCTCCCCTGTGTGTTCTTTCTTTCTCCTGTAGTTGTTTTATTTATCTGGATTGTAAAATAAATTATATTTTTGCTACTCAACTGTTCGGATTACTTTCTAGTTTTATGTTAAAGCCCAGTGCCAGAATTTACTTTAGGAATTTTAGGGTGGGGTTGTAACAGGTTTATTAAACATGTTTACTCTCAATGTGTTATAAAGTCATCTATGAAAGGAAATCAAACTGTATGTTGGAAACTCTCAATCTCAGTTAAAGTCGTTCACTGCAGAGCTCAGTTAACATGAGGCACAGAGAACCTGCAGCCTTAGGCTTTAGTTTATTATGAATGGTGAAAACTGCAAAAATCAAACCAATCTACGAATGTTTATAATGGCGAAAGAGTGAATGATAGTAAGTTTTAATCTGCATACAGGTGTAACGGTGTAAGTATATATCAGACTAAATCTGACTAATAACTGATGGCAGTTTGGACAGAGGAGATTCATGGGAGGAGAAAATAAAATTACTTTAGAGAACTAACTGATTTAAATAACATGAAATTGATATATTAAATATGACTGCTAATATTACTATTAATCATTATATTGATACAGCTGTAATTTCAGTATAAAACATTATTTCATTAAGCACTGATATTTTTCAAGTACTGTAACATCCTTTAATTTTATTTTAAATTAGTGATTAAAATGTTTTATGGATTATAACATTTTAAACTAGAAAGAATTTATACACATTAAAATGTTATTGTGTGATAATAGTGTTTATATTGTGCTAAATGTAGGTCTCAGAAAGCAGAAGTGAATCAGTCAGAGGTTTTTGTCATGGTGTGAATCACTGTGGTACAGCTTCACTAGCAGAGCCATCCCATGTGCTACAGTAATACACTGCTGAGTCTCCTGTTTCTGCCTGCTTTATAATAAACTGGTAGTCAATTCCTGATGTGGCTTTAGAGTTAAATCTGTCAGAGGAGAAACCTGCTCCGAAATTAGGGGAACTATTAGAACGATGAAACCTCAGAATGTACTGAGGAGTCCCACCAGGCACCTGTTTGTACCAACTGACATATTGACCTTGATCTATCTGAATGTTGCAGTTGAGAACAACCTGTTGTCCTGTAGAAACTGAGTGAACAGCAGGAGTCTGGGTCAAAACTTTGGCTGCATCAGCATCTGTAAACGTACAAAGAGAAAGGCATGAGTGATAAATGTGTGTTTGAAAATAAAGAATAAAAAATAAGGCAAAAGAGCCACTTACATGTTAGAGCAGAGATGACAGTACAGAGAGTCCACAGCATGTTGTCAGTTTGTGACTTTAATCTTGTTTATGGTGACACTGTGAGACGAACCTGTTTAAGTGAAAGAAGAAGACAGACTGAGACTTATAAAGAGTCTGAGGGGAGAAAACAGGGAGGAGAGGATTCTGTAATATGTTGATTCACTAATTTACATAAATTGATGAGAAAGGACTGTACTGTTCAAATAAGCTTTACTTTTTTTAAGATTTTAATTTTAGCTTTATATTCACATTTCTAATTCAATTTAAGAAAAAGCTTAAAGTCCTGTAAGTCCTATTTTGATGTTCTGGACAATCTATTTTTCCATCCTGTATTTTTTTAATTCCGAGTTTGAAAGGAAAATCTGTCTTCCTGATGGTTGTGTTGTTTACTTGTATATTTGAGTCACAATATTTGTTTTCTTAATTTTCATGTTATGTTGTTTGCAGAAAACAGGGAGAATTCAAAGTTTTCTTTGAAAAATGGCTCAAGTCCCTGCAATGTCCAAACATTTGTTTAAAGTTTGTTTATGGATAAGAATCTTGTTTAAAATAAATTATTTAGTTTGTGGCAGTCCTTAATGAAGAGACGACTTTGCTATTTCATTAATTTGGCAAAATTAAATGCAACCATGCCATATTATTTTTATTTTTTATTATGTTGTATAAATATTTCCTTCAAGTCTTAAATTATTCAGATTTTTAAAAATATCAATTATGTGGCTACAATGATGTAGCAAAAAATAGCAAATATAAAACATAGATGAAATAATTAATTTTAGCAAAACACTAGCAGAAAGGTTTATTAAACATGTTTACTTTCTGCTATATAATGTGTTATAAAGTCACCTATGAAAGGAAATCAAACTGTATGTTGGAAACTCTCAGTCTCAATTAAAGCCGTTCACTGCAGAGCTCAGTTAACATGAGGCACAGCGAACCTGCAGCCTTAGGCTTTAGTTTCCTATAAATTGTGAAAACTGCACAAATAAAATTAATTTAGTAATGTTTATCATGGCAAAAACATTGAATGATATTAAGTATTAATCTGGGTACATGTACTATGGTGTAAGTATTTATCAGACTAATTCTGACTAATTTTGTTTATTCATGTACAGATTGTGGTGTCTCAACATCTTTCACAGCGATCTTTGTGTCTTCAAGAAAACTTAAAAAGTACAGCAATGAACAAACAAGTATTTTTCTTTCAGCAGTATGATTTGAAAATCTAAAAAAAATATTACAAAAGAATATAATTTACAGTAATAAAAGTCTATAAAGTTATATTTTGTTACTTGTATTAACACATTTTAGAAAATTACAATCTATTTATGACAATGTAAAAATGGGAGTAAAACACTTTACAAGACATTTTAACAAAAGGAGCGTAAAAATGTATCAGTTTGTTGTACGAAAGACATGACAAAATTTCACCTATATGTTAAATATAATATTGGCTACAATGTACTTGATTCAAAAATGTCTTTCAAACTCTGAGCTTCAGAGCTCCTCCTCCTGTCAGTCACTCTCAGTTTGTGTTGTATTAAAAGCCTCCTTACAGCACATCCTCTCCTCATCCTCTAATCTCTCTCATCTGTCAGCAGTAAGGTCACTTTACACATTTCAAGATCGTTCTCAGAACAGCCTGACAACATGCTGGGGACCCTCTGCGCTCTCATCACTGCTCTAACATGTAAGGAGGATGACTTACTGCAGACTGAAGCTTAGCTGGATTTATCAGTCTGTGTTTCTTGTGACTTCATGTCATCTTGTTGTTTGCAGGTGTGAGTGGTGTGACGGTGGTGACCCAGACGCCTCCTGTTGTAACAGTGAGGAAAGGAGAGACAGCCACCATGGACTGTAACCTGGGGACTGACAATGCTGCTAATTGGTACAAACGGATTCCAGGAGGAGTTCCTCAGTGGGTGATTTCTTTCTACCACGGCTGGAGTTCACCTGACTATGGTTCTGGGTTTTCATCTCCAAAGTTCACATCAACTCATCAGTCATCAACAAATTATCGTTTAACAATCAACAATGTAGAAGAGCGAGACTCTGCAGTTTATTACTGTAAAACATTCGACAGCTCTGTCGATGAATACGTACACAGTGATTTATACCATGACAAAAACCTCGACACAAACACTTCTGCTTTTTGACAAATGGTGAACTGCTGGAGTGAAGAATAATAAAGGAATCCTTTCCATATTTTTACAGTTTCAGTCTTTATGATACATTTCTTCAAATTGTGAACTCCCTTATTTATTGATTGCCCTTAAAATATAAAACATAAACCACTCATGACAGATTTCAAAGTGACATGAAGAAAATGGTTTACAAGACTTTGCTGCTGCAGATCTTTTTTGATACAATTTGCTTAACACAACTTTCTTTCTTAGTCATATATATATACATTTAAAATAATACATGTTCAGAGCATTTTATGTGGACTTCCAAATTTAAATTAGAAAAAATCTGCACAAGACTTTGTAACAGATCTCTTTGGGGTTTCATTTGTTTTCAAAGTTTCTTGTGGTTCTCTGTGTTGTTGAAGGCTCAGTTGTGTCCTCTCAGTACAATCTGGAAATAATCAAAAGGGAATGGAAAAAAAGGTAAAAAGGTCCATGCAGCTCGCCATCAGTTCAGTTCACTTTTGTTTCCATTTGAAGGTAGAAAAATAACCTGACCAGTAAAGGGCCAGAATAATGACAAACAACAGTTGAAATTCAATTATGAATTCAAATCAATTTACCAGTAAACATTAATAACATACACACTTCAAATAACTAAACAAGCATTTTAGAAAACTTATGGAGCTTTCAGAAGCTGACTCTAAATATTGGATTCATGAATCTTCTAATCTGCTTTTTGTCTCCTCAAAGTCCTTAAAAGTCTCTGTTTCTCTCCTCCTTTCAGTCCAACCTGCTCACCGTTCAGCTGGACAGAACCAAACATTTATACCACAAACTGACAACATGCTAGGGATCATCTGCAGTCTCATCACTGCTGTAACATGTAAGATTCTTCTCAGACTCTTCAAGATGATACATGCAAACCTTTTTAATTCAACTGTTTTTCTCCATTTGTTGTCAGGTGTTGATGCAGCGATAACATTGACCCAGACGCCTCATGTCAAGAAAGTCTCAGCAAGACAACAAGTTGTCCTAAACTGCAACATTCAGAGTTATGATGGATATTCTGTCAGCTGGTACAAACAATTTCCTGGTGGAGTTCCTCAGTATGTTCTGAGTTTTTGGCACCATGAAAGTTCACTCAAGTTTGGAACAGGATTCTCTTCAGATCGATTTAGCTCTAAATCTTCATCAGAGATAGATTTTCACGTCATTATACAGGGAGACACAGGAGACTCTGGTCTGTATTTCTGTCAGACATGGGACAAAATGAACCAAATGAAGCTGTATCACAGTGATACACAGTGTGATAAAAACCCAAACATCCAACTGATCAAATCTCTGAATATTAAACAGTTCAAAACACACATTTGTTACTATAAGCAGAACTGCCACTGTGTAAATGTGTCCACAGAGACCAAAGTGAGTTTGTGTGTTTTCTAATAAAAGCAGAATGATGGAGAGACTGAGATGTTTTCAGTGAAAGTTGCTCACAGCAGGATGTTTCACTTCCACTCTGTCATCAGAAACAATGAGGAGGTTTTTGTACGACGATGTATACAAACTGAATCACTGTGGTATTCGGACCGGGAACCAAGCTGATTGTCACAGGTAAGGATTTGATTTAAATACTTTAAAATGAGACTTTTTTCATTTTTAGATTTCATTACACTTCTTTTTTTTGTCTTTGTGTACTTTTGTGTTGCTAAAAGATTTAAAATAAGCTATTTTCATGTTCTTATCACATTTGTATTTTCCTTTCACAAGAAATATCAAGTTACACCACAGATTAAGTAAATAATAGTAATTTAACGTCATGATGTAAAATATTTTGTGTCAAAAGTGAATTAAGAAAATCACTATTTGTCAAATATTTTGCTTTTGTACTTGATCTCATCTTCATGCTGTGTCTAAGACAGTTGTTCTCATCTTTGAACCAAAACTAGTTACTGATAAAATAACAAAGGATTCAAATACAATCTGCTCTTAGGTTTGTTGTTTGCAATGAAATCTCAGCAGGATCCATGTTTTATTTGATCTTTCTTGTAAATACATGGAAATAAAATTTTATTATATTAATTTACATTTATATATAAAAAAAAAATAAAAAAATTCCCCTCTCACCCTCCGTGGGTGGTCTCTTTCATCCTCTGAGCTCGGGTCCTCTACCAGAGGCCTGGGAGCTTGAGGGTTCTGCGCAGTATCTTGGCTGTGCCTAGAACTGCACATTTCTGGACTGAGATGTCTGATGTTGTTCCTGGGATCTGTTTGAGCCACTGCTCCAGTTTGGGGGTGACTGCCCCGAGGGCCCCGATGACCACAGGCACCACTGTGGTCTTCACCTTCCAGGCCTTCTCCAGTTCCTCTCTGAGGCCCTGGTATTTCTCCAGTTTCTCATGCTCCTTTTTCCTGATGTTGTGGTCACTTGGTATTGCTACATCCACCACAACGGCTTTCCTCTGTTCTTTATCCACCACCACAATGTCCGGTTGGTTCGCCATTACCATCTTGTCTGTCTGGATCTGGAAGTCCCACAGGATCTTAGCTCGGTCATTCTCCACCACCTTTGGGGGTGTCCCCCATTTTGACCTCGGGGCTTCCAGTCCATATTCTGCACAGATGTTCCTGTACACTATGCCCGCCACTTGGTTATGTCGTTCCATGTACGCTTTCCCTGCCAGCATCTTGCACCCTGCTGTTATGTGCTGGACTGTCTCAGAGGCCTCCTTGCACAACCTACACCTTGGGTCTTGTCTGGTGTGGTAGATCTGAGCTTCTATTGCTCTGGTGTTTAGGGCCTGTTCCTGGGCGGCCAGGATGAGGGCCTCTGTGCTGTCCTTGAGTCCAGCTTTCTCCAGCCATTGGTAGGATTTCCTGATATCAGCCACTTCAGTTATTTGTCGGTGGTACATCCCATGTAGGGGCTTGTCTTCCCATGATGGTTCCTCCAGCACCTCGTCCTCTGTTCCCCATTGCCTGAGACATTCGCTGAGCACATCGTCCGTTGAGGCTTTGTCCTTGATGTATTTATGGATCTTAGATGTTTCATCCTGGACAGTGGCTCTCACACTCACTAGTCCTCTGCCTCCTTCCTTACGGCTCGTGTACAGTCTCAGGGTGCTGGATTTGGGGTGGAACCCTCCATGCATGGTTAGTAGCTTCCGAGTCTTAACATCCGTGGCCTTCATCTCTTCCATTGGCCAGCTAATTATTCCGGCAGGGTATCTGATTACTGGTAAGGCATAGCTGTTTATTGCACGGATCTTGTTCTTGCCATTGAGCTGGCTTCTCAGGACTTGCCTTATTCGTTGGAGGTATTTGGCTGTGGCTCCTTTCCTTGTGACCTCATCGAGGTTGCCATTTGCTTGTGGTATTCCCAGGTACTTGTAGCTGTGCTCTATGTCTGCTATCGTTCCCTCTGGGAGTGAGACCCCTTCTGTGCGGACGACCTTCCCTCTCTTTGTAACCATCCGGCCACACTTCTCTAGTCCGAATGACATCCCAATGTCAGTGCTGTAGATCCTGGTGGTGTGGATCAGTGAGTCGATGTCTCGCTCGCTCTTGGCGTACAGCTTGATGTCATCCATGTAGAGGAGGTGACTGATTGTGGCCCCATTCTTAAGTCGGTATCCGTAGCCAGTCTTGTTGATGATTTGGCTGAGGGGGTTCAGGCCTATGCAGAACAGCAGTGGGGACAGAGCATCTCCTTGGTATATGCCACATTTGATGGACACTTGTGCAAGTGGTTTGCAGTTGGCTTCAAGGGTGGTTTTCCACAGCCCCATCGAGTTTGCAATGAAGGCTCTTAGAGTCCTATTGATGTTGTACATCTCTAAGCATTCAATGATCCAGGTGTGTGGCATTGAGTCATAGGCTTTCTTGTAATCAATCCAAGCGGTGCACAGGTTGGTGTGTCGGGTTTTGCAGTCTCGGGCGACTGTGTGGTCTACAAGGAGTTGGTGTTTGGCTCCTCTACTATTTATGCCGATGCCCTTCTGTGCCGTGCTCATGTATTTATCCATGTGTCCGCTTATCTTAGCCGCTATGATGCCTGACATGAGCTTCCATGTTGTAGAGAGACAGGTTATTGGCCGATAGTTGGATGGGACTGAACCCTTTGAGGGATCCTTCTGGATCAGGATTGTGCGCCCTTCAGTTAACCATTCAGGGTGAGTCCCATTTTGTAGCAGCTGGTTCAGTTGAGCTGCCAGTCGCTCATGGAGGGCAGTGAGTTTCTTTAGCCAGTAGGCATGGATCATGTCAGGCCCTGGTGCTGTCCAGTTTTTCATACCCGAGACTCTTTCTTGGACATCTGCCACAGTGATGGTTACCGGGGCTTGTTCAGGGAGGTTGCTGTGGTCCTCTCGTAGAGAGGTTAGCCACTGTGCCTTGCTGTTGTGGGACGCCTCCCTTTCCCATATGCCTTTCCAGTATTGTTCAGTCTCCAGCCTTGGTGGGTCTGCTCTGTTAGTACCCTGCCATTGAGAGTACACTTTAGCTGGTTGGGTGGAGAAGAGCCGGTTGATCCTCCTGGCTTCATTCTCTCTTGTGTATCTCTTTAGGCGGCTGGCCAAGGCTTGGAGCCTTTGTTTGGCAGTTTCGAGTGCTTCAGGTATGGGCATCTGGCTGTACTTCTTGGGTACTGATCTTTTCATTGCACCCCTTAGGAGCTCTGACAGCTGGCTCACTTCCCTCCTTGTTATCTTGATCTTAGCCTCTAACCGTCTTTTCCATGATGGATATTGGGTCTCATGGTTGCTCTTATAGCCGAGCATTTCAAGGATCACTGATGCTGAGTTGTATATCAGCTCATTGGTTTCTGTTATGGTGTTGGTAGGGATTGTTCTCAATGCTGCATTCACATCTTCAATGAGACTTTCTGATGGTACTTCACTCTGACTGTATATATATATATATATATATATATATATATATATATATATATATATATATATATATATATATATATATATATATATATATATATATATATATATGTATTTGTAAAATGTTTTTAGTATTTAAATAAAACAAATGAGATAATATTTAGAAAGAGAAAGCTGCCTGCAAAATGATCAACAAATTAATAACGAGCAAAGAAATAATGAATAAATAGTGAAATGAATAATTGAAATGAATGAACTTCAGATCAGTCATTTATAATGTAAGTTTTTATATGCTGTGTTTTGCTCTTATTATTCATTTACATGTTCAGAAACCTTTTTAGAATTACTTACATTTTCATCTGCATGAATATTTCTTTTTGTTCTTAAATAATGTATTTGCCAGTTGATTACTATGACTATGCCTGAAGTTAGTTTTATTCTCCGTTTTGACCAAGTAGTGCTTTGTTGTTGATTTAATCATGTATTTATATAATTATCTTCATTTCCTTCCAGGTTCCAGTCTCCCTCCTCCTGTCCTGACCGTCTTCCCTCCATCCAAGGCTGAGCTCCAGTCCAACAAAGCCACTCTGCTCTGTCTGTCCACTCAGTCTGGACCTTTTGCTGATGTCAGCTGGTTGGTTGATGGGAGTCCAGTGAGCAGTGGGATCTCTACCAGCACTGCTGTTCAGAGACCAGGCCAGACTTTCCACATCAGCAGTTCTCTGTCCATCCAGACGTCAGACTGGAACATGAACAAGGTTTACGCCTGTAAAGTGTCTCTGGGCTCCCAGGCTGCAGAGAAAACCATCAACAAGTCAGGATGTCCTGCTGAAGAATAGCAGAAGATCATAATCATCATTTTTATCTGCTTCTTTCTATTTGCTTCTTAAATGATTTAGGAAATTTGCTTCCTTATTTGGTGTTTATTTGACAACTATTGTTCTCTTGGCTTTATTTTTCATTAATAAATCATTGTTACATTGGAAATAAGTGTTCATGTGTGTTTCGTTATTTATTATTGAGAGTAGTTGTGCCCAAGTAAAAGAGTTTGCTTACAATGCGATGTTTGTGAAGTTTGGTGTCAGAGAAGCTAAAAGAAATGTCAATACATCATGTTTATTTATTTATTACCTTAAATGTTTTCACAGTTTATTGTTTACCACCACTGGTATAACTCCTAAAAAACATATATGCTCTGTAAAGTTTCAAGTACTTAGTTTGGTGGGCCTAAAGACATAAAAGACGGAGTCTGAGTAAGTAATAATGTCTGATGGAGATGAACAAGCAAAACTGAGCCTTTTTTTTTTTACAGCCAGTGAAGCATCACTTTGCTTCTCGCTGTCTCTTCTTTTACAGGATACACCTGCAGCCCTGCTGTGCTTTTTTTAAATTATAAGCAAATAATGAAATCTAGTTTCAGAGGGAACAATCCCAGATACACTGAGGTTTTAATTCTTCTTGTTTAACAAATACACATCTAATACCAATTTAACAGTGTGTATATATTTTTTTTATGTTGGAATTGTCGAAAAAAAATTATCTTCAATTGGTAAAAATGAAGACTTAATCCTTTATCATAGCACTGAACAAATAGCTCATAATCCAGCTCTTCAAAATGAATCTATCTTATGAGGAAAAGCGATGCATCCAACCTCTTTGACTTTTTTAGTTGTACTTTTTTCGAGTGTTTGTATGTCCTTGGTTACTTGTAATAAAAAAAAAAAAGGGAAGATGTTGTAAATCACAATATTCTTTTTTTTTGTTTAAATGCAGCAACTGTAAGGCTGATAAAAGCATGTTCTACGTTGTTTTCATCAGGCAACAGCAGCTTGTTTTCTCAGTCTTGTAAATCTTGTCATCTCTGGTTTTTGAGGAAAAGCTGGGTTCTGATCCCCCCCAAAGCGACCGTTAAAACGAGGTTAGGATGTATTCTAGTAGTCACAATCTGCACAGATCATCAGTCCATCCATAACTCTGGGCAGGAGTACAGCCAAACGACACGCAGAACAGCCTGTGCCTTGTTAGCATGTGTGTTTATACCACACATGTTCAGCCAGGTTTTTACTGGTTAACACTGCTAATCACCACACCACATGCTGTTGTATGTTTTTAATACTTATTTTAGCAGAAACATGATGTGCAAACCAATGAGAGTTATAAATACTTTGTGCAGAAATAAGCATGTGTTATGGAACAGTCTTGTAAGACATGTTACAGGGTAGTAGGCCAGAACAGATAAACATCATTTTATATTTCTTTTAGCAGGGTTTATACGATACATGCTGAGAATCAGAATCAAAAATACTATATCAATATGCATAGAAAAAGGATTATGACAAATCAGACTTCTCATTAGCAGCTAAAAGTTTGAAGGATAGAAGGATTGTCCCAATCCATTAGTGTAAAGGTGTTCCATCCAAGATTGACGATATTTTGTTTCACTATGTTCCTCTTTACTAGCTGCTACTGGTATGTCAAATTGTGCTGACACATAGTTTCATTTTGCCTCCTTATTAAGAATGAGCATTTTAAAATGCTGCATCTAAAGCAAACTCCATTTGTCTAAAGTATGCTATAAAGGTTTCTGATTATTGATTATATTACAAGAAACATTCTTTGTATTTATACTTCAGCAATGTGCAGGCACACAAACCAGTTGAATAATGAACAACCAGGTGGATGATGCCACCTAGTGGCAGAATATGACCAGGAAAAGTGGAACAACCATCACTGCATGTCGTGGTTCATATACCGGGTAATTTGTGATCAGCCCAGAAAACCCTTTCCCATTACATCCAGCACTCTAAAAGCATAGAACAATAGTTATTGTTAGCATCAGACAATAGTTAGCAATCAACAATTTTACTGTCTCTGAGTGCCTCTCCTCCTTGCTCTGAGCAGTGTTGGCTGATTGATGAGCCTCCTGTCCAGAGCCCGCCGCTGCGCTCCAAGTGGAGACCTCAGACCAAAGCCGGGAGGAGTCCTGGACACTGACCAATGAGGCGCGGTGAATCTGCCTTCTTTAATATCATCCACAAAAGCCTCCACTCCATCAAACTTTGAGGTGAGCTTCCCCAGCTCATCTTTCAGCGAGTTAAACTGCAGGTAGAGGTCTCCCAGAGCCTCGGAGAGAGGCTGGATCCTAGGCACACGGAGACATGGATTAATGAAAATGATCTCACTGTTTCAATAAGCGGCCCAAGACTGTTGGCTTTATTACACTTTTAAACTATATCAGGGAATGAGAAGAACACAGCCAAGACAAAATGGCAACAGTGTGTAAGCCATAACATGCTGCTGAGCAGAAACAGCCACACAATCAGCAAGAACACATGGAATCACAAGAACAAACGTCTCTTTAGATTTTAAAAAAAGTTGAGCAACAAATAGCTGTTTGCTCTGATGTGTCATAAGCCCTGTCTCTGGAGGAATGACTTGGAGAGTTTCAGGAACTCTAGACATAGCAGACCACGTTGCTGAAACATTTCTCTCTCTTCCATTTGGCGCACTCCCTGCATTGAGGTCATTTAATGAGCAGAAACATGTTGCATAATATTCTAATGTTGCAAGAGGACGAGGGGTTTGTCGAGAGTGTTTTAATGGATGACTCAGAGTGTAAACTTTATCTGTCAGAGCTCGTTCCCGCTGCCTTGGTTCGGCGCGACTCACCTGGTGTATTCAGGGAGAACAGAGGCATGGTCATGGATCAGCAGCTCTTTCACTTGGGTTACTATAGCAAATTTCCAGTTGTCCAGCACTTGAGTCAGGTTGGAGCAAGCCTTTCTGCTGGTGTGTTCTGGTGAACACAGAAATGTGTGTAAGCGTGTTTGACCCAATGCATTTAGTAATTGTTTACGAGAACAAGAGGTCATTCCCTGCCTTTTGGATCCCAAGGGGAGGTTTCATGTTTCCATTTTTGAGTTGCAGATGTTGACAGCATGCAGAACAGAACCAGAACCTTCAACGCCATCGTTTTAACTTAGACAGAAAAAAAGGTTAAACTTATAAAAGAAAAACACTTTTTTTTTTTACAATTTTCTATATAAACCTCTTAAGTTTAAGCAAATTAAAGACATTAACTTCATTATTACAGAGTTAGGTATAAATGTTAAACTGTCATATATTTCAACTTTGATTAGCTTTACAGTAGATGAAAATGACACGTATCTTTTGCGGTTTACCTTTGTGTGAGGCACTTTCCAAAGGCCAGAGTAAAATCCTTCAGGAATCACACAGATGAAAAATGAACTCTCTTCTTACTGCCTCTCCAACCTCTCTGAGCTTTTCCTCCACCTGCTCCTCCCGACGTCAGTGATGAAGGGTGGTGACAGAGTCTGATATTTCAGCATGTGTTCACAGGGCTGGGTTCATATGCACCGAGCGAAAAACAGAGAAATCCCTTCCACTTTAGATTCCTCACAAGTTCTTGAATTCTGTGCGTCTCTTACACTGCTAATTGACCTACACATAATTATTATTATTATTTTTTTTTTTTGTTGGAATCTTGTGACTTTTTCCCCCCATATCAACCTGCAACAGCGCTCCCTGTGGGCTCTGATCCTGAGGAGGTGTTAGATGGAGTATTATGGCTCCAAACTAACATTCTTACTGCCTACTGTAATACAATCTGTTAACCATCTGGGCTGACAGGCACAGTCAGCATCAGGCTTTTGCAGCCGCCACGGATGATAGAAACCTGCTGACTCAAGAGCACTCATTAGAACGAAGTGAATGAAAACTTTAAATCGGTTACATCAAACGGTCGGTTTTACGTTTCTATCCATCTGTGAGTTAGAATTAAAGACAAAAACACACAACTTCCGAGAAACTCTCTCATCCGTAAACTGCTTCCACCCCTTATCGAAATGAGCTGCTGAGTGATTTATTCCACCAAATTCGCTGAGTTTGACATTTATCCATCCTTTATAATTCACGATTATTTATGTGGTGATAATCTAACTTCTGATGGAGGATGAGGCAACTTGTTCTCTACAGTCCAAATGCTCCAAGGCATTCCAACATCTGGGTAGGTGAGATAGGATGGTTATTTCAGAGACAAGAAGATATAAATCACTGCAAATAGAAAATATAAATCTTTTGTTTGTTCTTGTCCAGAAATGATCATTCTTTAGTACATTTGGGGGATTCTACTAATATCTGCAGCCAACTGGATGAGACCATTTCTGCTAACTGGGTAATAGTCCCAAACATCTGGACCGTCTTTGAACTCAGAGACATTACAGTTGTTGCAGCTTAGTGTAAGGAGAATTTAAGACATAAGTCTTTAGAACAGTTCATGGTTGGATTTAACAAAAGTTTATGTGCTTGTTCGAATATCTTTAAAAAGAACTCTAGTATCTATTACTGCAGACAAGATCATAAACCACAATTGAAATCTACCCTCTCAAATGCTTTACGCAATATGTCCTTCCTTTTTTTTGCTGGATTTTCATCTTAGGTGCTGACAGCAATGCAAGAGACGGGATAGTACGGCTTACATGTTGTTTAAATCAATCCAAATACAAAGATGTTACCTGTTTTGAATCAATCTATCTCCAAGAAACCCATACTAGAGAATTAGAAAGGATCTCAGAAACAATAACTCACTCTTTTTTTTTTCTTTCACCGCAGTTTTCTTCTTTTTTTTTTTTGCTCCCACTTATGCTCTCATTTCTGTAGTTTTATAAGTTTTAATGTAAAATTTTCTAAATACTTCTATATTTGATGTACTTTTGGGTCCCAGGGTTTCAATAAAGACATTGTTAGAATGTTAGAATCCAATGTTAATGTTTTATCTAAGCCACAATGTGAATGTACTTGACCAAGACTTGTGATGACAACCCTTTACATCACACACTCTGCTCTTGAGACCGTTCGAAAACTATATGCAGAGATTTGTGAAACACACTACTCCAACTTATGAATGCAAAGAGCGCAGAGAGAGAAGAGAAGGGAGAGAAACTGACCAGACAACCCACAGAATCAAGAAGTCGGGGCAAGATCAACTAAACTGAACATCAAAATCAGCGGCATTGTTCTTCCGGTCCTTGCAACGATTCTCCAGAGCGGTTGCACCACAGGTGGCTGACTTAGAATTTATTTATCCAGTTTGCTTTACAAACTTTCCCTGAGGTTAAGACAAGTATATAGAAAATCCCAATGCAGTGTGGAAAAAAAAAAAAAAAGAAAATGACTAACTATCAGATACCAAGACCATTTGATAAAGATAAATATTTAGCAGCAATTTGAATCACTCATCTTCTCCAAGTCAAGTATATTTCATGTTTGCTTATTGGTCTTGATTCTTAATACATGATTGAAATATATTTCATTTAACACATATTACTGAAAATATACTACTGAAAATGTAACTGTGAAGCTGTAAATATTCCAGTGTAATTGCTCTCCAAAATATTTAGTTTTACAGTGAGTTTTTACTATTGCATAGAAATATGTTTCCAGATGTACTGAGGAACTGAGAGGCAGCCAGGCGTCTGCCTGAAGTAACACACTGATTGGCTTCCAGCTCCTTGCAGCTCAGTCCAGTAGGCAGGGGAAAGAATGAGTCCAGTGGAGCTACAGATCCACAGAGGAAAATAGTCAGGCCTCATACTTTCTGTTTTTCAGCTCAGTCACATCAGCTTTATCAGATGCTGCTTGTCTCTTGGAAGCACATGACCGCAAGACACTTTATTTGAGGACTTGTGGAGGACGGTTACAGCTGGAATTGATCAGCTTCCAAATTCAGAGAAAAGCTAAATGTTGATTGTAGCAAAGATTAAAAACAATATTTTTATGAGGGTTTTTTTTCTGCTCCCAAAGAAATAAGTGCATTATTTTTTTTTTATAAAATATCACCCCAAACTATACATGAATGTTTTTCCCTCAAAGCTGCTGAGGGAAATCCTGGGGAAGTTTGTCAGTCTAATATATTTATATGCTTTATTTTACTATCATCTTTATTTTTTCTTGTGACCTCGGTTCTTTCTATACTCTCACTTGTCCAATAAAACAATATGACTAGACTGGGAAATCAATATAAATAATTTATCCTAGTTAAAAAAAATCTGTTGTATTTTTGCTTTATTTTTTTACCTTTATTGATAGATTGTGAATATTTTTTTTCAGTCAAGCACAGCTCTGGAAACAGTCACAGTCATGTATTTAATGCGAGGTTTATAAAACCTCGCATTAATAATACAATCTCATTTAAAACTTTTTTTAATGCAGTTAGTGGTTGACTAGTTGACTTTGGTGTGTTTATACTCTTTGATGACATCCAGTGGTCACAGTGAGGTACTGCAGAAGTGTGTCCGGACTGGAGTTTTATTCAGACAGCATCATTTTAATGGTTCCTTTCATACACTAATGAAAGTGTATAAAATCAGAAATAACGAAGCAGATATAAACATAGGATGCAAAATGAAAAAATAATATTTTGTGAAAATGCTGCCATCTTTTTTTTTCACTAAACCACAGTTTCAATAGACATAAACATTAATATTTTATCCATCTGTAACGCAGTGAAAGAAATTATTATTTATGTAGCTTTCTCTCTTTTTCTGAGTTTTATAGACTTTGGTCAATTTGGATGCCTTTCTCTGATTTCGGCTCCAATCTACACTTGGGTGAAAGAACATTTGCCTTGACCTTTGACATGAGCTGCTTTTTAACTCAAATCCCGTATGTTCTACAAAAAAATATATTTTCAAATTCTACTCTTTCTGAGAAAGCTCATTGAAATTTGTTGCATTAAAGACATATTTTCCATTGTTTTATTTTATTTTTTCATGATGCAAAATAACGAAATCTGATAAGCAATCTGAGATTCATAATTTAAATTTGTTTGAAACCAAGAACTACTCCAAAAGATTATACTTTAAATCAATTTTAAAGTGTTAACATTATTTCTATTTCACTTGGATGAATAAAACAACTTTTGCCCATGTTGTTTTTCATTCCCAACAAAGGAAAAACAGAGGAGTATTCGAGTAGCTGAGGTGGTTGAGTAAATGAAGAAAATAATATTTATTCATAAAATAATTTACTGAATATCTACAGTGAGATATTCTGCTTAAATAAGTTTGAGAGGAAGTAATTTCAGAATTATTAGTGTTTATAAAATTCTTATTTCTTAATTTATTTAAAAAATGACAAAGTTTTGAGGTGAAGGTTACAAAGTCTTGTAATCAAATCAACATAGAGACAATAATTCTTAGGGTCAGTGAGGCGGCAAACAATATTTAGGCATGTGTGGTCGTTGTCTGGAAACATACATTCAAATATGTATGATAATGTTTGTTATACATAGCATAAAAACATGACTAAAACTTGTTTTTTTATGATTACATTTCATTCCTGGTATATTGTATTGTTGGAGAGACTAGATACTTATTGTCTCTGACCTTTCAATTTTTCAGTTCGAGTCAGTTTTTTTAGAAATAGCCTGATATGAAAAGCTCCTTGTTTTGGGGGTCTGATAGCTCACTAATCCCCTCATTGTGACTCTCACATGATGAAAAAAATTTCAGGCCTCACAGCACTTTGAGGCTGAACACAGCAGGGTCTCTCAGTATCAGCGCTCTGTTTTTTTTCCGCTGCAGCAAATATTCTCATGTTTCATTTCAACTTGAGCTACTCTGAGGAGCTAAAACCACAGGGTCGGTTGTCTCCAACTGGATGACAATATGCGACGATATTTACCCGTAAAGAAGTTTGTGTGGCTCTGGTCCAGGAGAGACGATGGGCAGAATGAGTCCAGCCCACTTATTCCAAAGGTAGGCCTTTCAATAATTTATCGTTTTTTTAAGAATGTTGTGCTTTTCTACAGTTAGCCTTAGCCCTCATTAAAAACTTCATTTCTATGTCTGAAGTCAGGTGCTGCAAAAGTGGAGGATGAGGAGCTCGGCCATGTTGACAGTGAATATCAAACAGGGACGCCCAGCGATCAGGATCGGAACAGTCCTACAAGAATCCGACCTCATTACAGTTATTCTTTGATGGATTATTTCCTAAAATACTTCCTGTTCCTGTGCAACCTGCTCTTCACAGTCTTGGGTCTGGTGGTTCTTGGTTTGGGGATCTGGGGCCTCGCCAGCAAAGAATCGTTTGCCCAGGAGAAGATCGGAGCTATCGGCACGGATCCGATGCTGATACTTTTGACGCTGGGCTTTCTGCTCACTCTGCTCTGTCTGACGGGGTGTGTTGGTGCTTTAAGAGAGAACTGCTGCTTGCTGAAGATGTTCTCTGTTATAGTGCTGGTGCTCATCACGTTCGAGGTGCTGTTTGCAATCGTGGCCTACACTGTGCAGGATCAGATCGAAGGATATCTGCGGTCAGGGATGCTAGCCGCCATGGCGGGCTATCAAGACGATCTGGACCTGAGGTTCATCACAGATGAGATCCAGTTGGGTCTGCAGTGCTGCGGGGTCGACACCTACCGGGACTGGGAGGTGAACATGTGAGTGGAGTATGACCTATGTTTATTTGTTATTTCAGTAAATTCTCAGTTGACCATCTATTTTAAAACTTTTCTTTTTTTCTCTTTTTTTCTTTTCTTTCAGATATTACAACTGCTCAGCTCCGGGAGTTTTGGCGTGTGGCGTCCCTGCAACGTGCTGCGTGGACCCTTTGGAGAACGGGACGGTGTGGAACTCACAGTGCGGCGTGGGAGCACAGCTCCTGGACGAGTTTACGGCTCAGAGTGTGATCTTTCTGGGGGGTTGTCTGGGCGGAATCTCTCGTTGGATCGAGCAGCATGAGGGCCTGATCGGGACAGTCGGGGTCGTCGTCGTTGGGGTTCAGATTCTTGCTGTGCTCGTCGCAACAAGACTGTTGGAAAACATTCACAGGCATAAAGTTCACGCATGACGTAAATATGGCATGAAGTCATCAGAGTCCTGGCTGTTTCCTGGTATTTTGTTCTTTTTTTCAGCTCTGGGCTCCATAGTTAGACACGTTTTATATTCAGATTGCATAAACAGGGTTTATAAGTTGGAAACGAAATAGAAACACATCTAATGTACTGTAAATATGTTCCTCTTCCTACATAAAAGGATGTAGGAAGGATGTCACTAAAAATATGTGATTATTTGTTATGGAAAGATTTGGAGCTCAAGGGTTACACTTTTTTATTTTTTCACTTTTTTTCTTCTGACTCTGCATCCATACGGCAAAGTCATTAACCTTCATCAACCTTTGGCACATGAACAGTTTTTATTATTTTTATGTATTTATTGTTTCACAAAATATAAATTATTAAATATATCAGGAAGCAGTATGAATGGTATTTTACAGCCAAAAAATACACAATAGCTTATACTGAGGTCTGTGATGGTGGGATCTGGGCTTTATGTTAACTATTAGAGTTGTGAAGTTATGCTTAATGGCACAAGTTGTTTAAATAAATCCTGAGATACTAAATTATTAAATTATAAACTGATAATTAAATAGTAATTATTGGATTTCATGTTTTGTAATACAAAAAAAAATATTGTTTAATGATAAATCCTGCTGTTTGGTAATGATAACAAAGCAAACTCTCCGAATCATGTTAAAAAGTCAAAGCTTTATTTTGAGTATAAAAACACAGTGCTGACCGAATCTCCTGCTGGCCAGTAACTAAGCTATCAGCTGCATCTCCGTCTGCAGCCACAGGCAATGACACAAGAACAGCAGTGGTGTTGTAGAGCGTGAAAATGGCAGCTTGAGAGTCTCAGGAAATACATTTGTCATACAAAAAAAAAACAGCATACACAATATGCAGACGTGTGTATTACATAAAATCCTAACATATTTCTAGCTTTATGTTTGCCATACAGAAGTTATCCATATTCATGAATGCTTAAAATAATCTCTGGATATCATTTTGAATTAAATCCTCTTTTTAGTAAAAAAAAAAAAAAAAAAAAGCTGTTTAACAGTGAAGAAACTCAAATGATGCCGTACTGAGCGAGTTCATGTAGCTCTAGATGGCTGTACGCTTCCCAGGGACAGATCACTGTGATATCTGAAAGGGAAATAGTATTTAATAATAAAAAACATTCAAAAATAAGTACATATTAGAGATGACGTGAATGTTTTAACTGTGCTCACCAGTGCCAAGTCCCTCCATTCCCGGAATCTCCTCTCCAAAGCTAGAGTTAAACATAAATGATAATCTTTAATTACTTTTATTTGGTTCCCAATAAACTTTATTGACAATCACGAACATATTTGTGGAGGTCTTACCCAATGACTCCCCTCTTCGGGGGCTTGCTCTTGAACTGACGAGTGTTTCTCTGCTTGAACTTGGGCGGGCCCTTTCGTGGGGAACCGGGAGCGGTTGCTCTGAGAGGGGCTTTGCCGCCAGTCTTCGCTTCAGGTTTGGCTATGTCCACATTCATGCCTCTGTTTTGAGACAACTGCAATGCTACAAAAAGGGAATACCAATGAAAATAAAAAAATAAAAAAACTGAGACAAATAAGTAGTCCTCTTTATAAGACTGTGGGAAAGCTAGAATTATCCACATTACTTTCTGCTGAACACGTCGAAACAAATAAAGACAATGTGCTTAACCACGGGTTGCAGAGGCTCCTGTAATCTGATGGTCACGTTTTTAATCAACACTACATGATGACTCTAATCTATAAAGCTCCCTCATAATCAGATTACTCTGAGGACATGCTGAATTTACTGCCGAACCCAGTGTATCATAAAAAGCACAACGATTTGTTTCTTAATGAAAGCTTCTGTTGTGAAAGTAATACAAAATTACATTTTTTTTATTACAACTGAAATATTACACAAATACGTAATTTGTTTACATAAAGACTTAATTCATTTTATGTTATAGACTGTGTTGATTGCATTTGTTTAAGTGCAGGACTAAAGGGTACAATAAAGATGTATGAGGGTAGAATACTGAGCACAGCTATATTATTCTGATGATCAGATGATTACCACATCTGTAACCTTAACATCATCGCTAAAGTTTGAAAAATATGGATATGTATTGTCTCTTCTGTATAGCCAGTACAGAAGAAACATCTTTATCTTGAGTTTCATAAATAAAATTTAAAATGTTTCCGTTTTAGCTAAGGACAGATTCTGTTGCATCCTAATAGAGCACACAGAGAGCTAGTTTACAGACTGTAGAGAAAAATTACTGAATGTAATTAAGTGAATTCAAATTAAATGGAAGAATGTCCAAATAAATAGAAAAAAAATGACGTCAAGCAAACTTCCAAGATTTCATTTGAAATTCCAGAATGCTAAAATTGCTTAGATATAACATTAACTATATAGATGTGTGTCTAAATAGCCCACAGAAAACAAGCTGCGTTGTTAATTCATATACTTACCACTTCTTCTGTATTTTCCCAGATAATCCGACAGATATCTCTCTTTATGTCAAATAACTCTCGCGCTTCACTCTGTCCTTTTATACACTTCAAATTCTGAGGAGATTAACATGCGACAAGCCAATAAACTGTACACACGTCATTTGTATTCCATATGGGTGCAGAACATTGGGGGAAGCCATGGGGCATTTAAGGACACCTTTTCTGCCCCAGAGAGACACTCAACAGTAGAGACACATGCAAGTCATAATCAGGAACAATGGGAATAATTTGTATATCTCCACAACCTTCCAGAAGTGTGCCGTGTAAGGAACAGTTATTATTACTTATGAATATGTGAAATGTGCTACGATGCTCACTATCTTCCCACTCCTCAGCAAGCATTACATAACACCCAACGTCAAGAACACGCGAGTGTGATCTCTGGACATTTCACTCTCATCAGCATTCTTCCAGATTGGGTTGCATTATACATGATAATCCATTCCATCCTCCCTCCCACCAGAATAAACACATACCTGGTTCATTCATGTGATTGGCTGCAGCTTCTTAATCTGGAGTCAAACTCATGTACATATACTGCATTGAAAAACTATGCAGTTAATAACTTCCCTTACTCTTTATTCTCAATGAGATTTGAGGAAGTTCAGTTTCTCCTCCAAACAGTCTAGTGTCCAGAATATATTCTGTGCCAATATATTTACACATGTGGCTTCAACAAGGTATCCATGCATTGAACATTTTAATTATAATGCTCTTTACATTGTTTTCTCTTTATTATATAATTAATAATAATAATATCAAATGTAATTGGTAGTAGTAGTAGTAATAGCAGCAGTAGAGGTAATTACAACTGAATGAGGCTTCATCTAATCTTCCTGCATTTTGTAAATGTTAGGTAAGAAACTAAAAGCAGAAAAGATTTGCCAAGCAAGAACCCTTTTAACTCAAAGCTGATGTTTTGTTGACCTCTAGCGGTGAGATAAATTCATAACAACCTCTTCAGCCAATGAGGGTGGACTTTTATCAAAGCTCGTCTGTTGTTATAGTATATCACTTCGCAACTTAAATGGACGTTAAGATTCGTTTTACTTAGTGCATTATTTAGTTATTTATCATTTCCCACCACCCAAAAGTAAGATTTGTGAGATTATTTTTCAATATTCTTTGAGCCTACGAAAAAAGGCAATAGTATTTTTAGACATTAACTAACTGGAAAAAATATTAGAGGGAGATCTCCTAACTTTTTTTTTCTTTGTATCAGGAAGGTTGCTTGGAGAGTTTCCTGGCTTAACATGCTGTCCCACGTGTGATAATGATACTAAGTGATTTATAATATTATCATGGGGAAGAATAAAACAGGTAAAACCAAGGAGTCAAAAAGACAAGCTGAGAAAACCGGACAAAATCTGAGGTAAGCCCAGAAAGCTGGCGTTTAAAACAACAACAATGTGCAAGCTAGCTAGCAAACTAAGCTAATTGTTTTTAGCTCTCTCAATCTAGTTTGGAGCCTGTAACTGCGGCAGAAGATGTTAAATCAGTGGCCATAATCGATCACAGTGCACCCTGTTCCTTTAATAACTAAAATATAAAATATGCTGTCATATTTCAGCAAAAAGAAAATTAAAGGAGATGGCAAACCTAAGAAAACCACACAGGAGGACCACCTCCAACACATTCCCTTCAGGCTCCGAGAAATAATGAAGAGCAAGGATAAAATGAAAAACGAATCTTTGGGGGGCAAAAAGCTAAAAAAAGGTGAGCAGTTAAAGTCTGTATGTCTATAATAATTCACTTAGCTTTTTAAATGTGTTTAAATTATTTGCACTTGTGTCTCTTTAGCCCTCTCGTTGCAGTCTAAACCAAACGATGCCCTAGATGGAGACATAGCTGTTCCTCGATTCAGGAAGGGGAAGACAGAAAGTGTCGGTGCCTATGTTAGGCGCATGGAAAATGAGACGCAACATGTGCTGTTCCTCACAAATAACCAAGTGGAGAGAAAACCTGAGCTTGAGCCGGACAAACAGGAGAAGGCTGCAGCCAAGGGGAAGTCAGAAAAGAAGAAGGAGTGAGTAAACGATGCCATGTCATGGAAATTTGTAATATGTTGCACTGCCTTTATAAAGCCTTGTTCTTGTCATATCTACTGTAAGTAAAACAGCTGGTAAAAATGACTTTCTAGTAACCCAAAGCAGGTTTGGGTTACTTTCTGCTGATTTATTTTTCACACATTTTACTCTAAAATTAAATCTCTTTAATTCATATATTATCGGTGTGTTTTAACTGTGCACCTATGTTCTACTGTGTGGTGCTGTAGGTATGCGAAAATGAGACTGAGCAAACTTCAGCAGAAGAAGTTGGATAAACAAGAGGACAAAATAGAGAAAGAGTTGTTTGTAGGTAAGAAATGGAGGTACACATTATGCTGCTGTTAAATTATCTCCCACACCTGCTTATTTATGGTGTTTTATGCCAGTGGTTGAACGTCGAAGAAATGATTTACCAATTAGACTTTTAATAATTTACAAACTGACACAATTAAGAATAAATCAAACAAAAGTAAAAGTCAGTCAAGACTGACCATACTCGTCAACGAAGAAAGATCTAGTCACAATATGACAACCTAAATAACTACATATTGTGTTATATTACTAGCTTTAATTCTGCATTATTAAACTGCTTTCAGTAAATTGTAATTTTTTATTTATTTTTTTTTATATTTTGGCAAATTGATTTCATTACAATTCAGAAGGCTTAGACGCAATTAAGAATTGATTGATGACGTTTGATTTTCTCTTTACATGTAAAATTCACTTTGAACTGCCAGGATGTTCTACTTATGCCCCTCAGAGTTCTGCTTTTATAATGCAATTCTTGGTTTACATTACAATTGTGGTATGTAAAATACAAAAATTCATTTCTGAAAAGGAAAACTGTTTATTTTTCTTGAGAATACTTTTTAGATGAATCGACTAATTGTGTTGATAGATTAATTGGTTAAAAATAAAATGTCCTTAGTGGGCCTAATATAGATAATAAAACTCAATCACCACACAAACATCTGAATAAATTTTACAGAAACCGTTTAGAGTTTTGCATCAGATTTAAATCTGAAAAAAAAAATATTTTATATGTTTGAACTCCGTGAAGCTCTAATAATTTGCTTCATTTTGTAGATAACGTTCCATTTGGTGAAGTTTCCATGGCTCCACCATCTCTGGGCACCAAACCAAAGAAAGCTCCAGTCAAAACTCAGGTATTCATACTTTGCGTTGAACACCTGCTGTCCTACCACTTTCAGTGCTTGTAAAGTAGTTAACTAATTCTTTTTCCACCCCTATTTAAAAAACAGGCGTCAAAGGAGTTGCTCCTCAACTCTCTGCTCGGCCACAGCATGGCCTCCACAGCGAAGCCCTCCATGGCCAGACAGAGGATGATGGAGGAGGAGAGGCAGCGAGCAGTGGAGGCCTATCGCCTGCTGAAGAAACAGAAACAACAGGAGCAACAGACCAGAAATGCCAGCCTGGGAAAACTCTTGAACCTTGAGTGACGTCTAGCGTCACTAAAATCAATATAACTGCTCATCTCTAGTTGGTGTGATGGGCTTCAGCAGGCCTTGATATACAGACTTGACAGAATGATAATCTCCTCTGGATTCCTTAGAGACTCTACTTGCAAACACTTTACACCGCATTTTTAAAAATATGCAGGATTCACCTACTTTCATAAAGTTGGTTTAGTTGGTATTAGGACATTAAAAAAATAGAGAGATTGAACATGTATAATTACTGGAAAACATGTAAATGAGTAAACATTGGATTACTCAATGGGTTAATTGTGTTGGTTGTTTCCTCATAAATGCTTGTTTGCATTTACACTTCCCATCAGGTGTCTGCGTAAGTTCACTTCACCATGCAAATATTCCATCTTCAGGCAAACCCAGTGGCGTCATAATCACCATAAATTCATAAATCATAGTTGTTGTTTTCTTTTTTTTCCATTTGCTTATTTGAGGATAACATTCCCCTTGTTGAAAACTGGTCTACAGTTGACCTAGATGGAGAAAAAAGCATTTTCAGTGGAACATTTTTTTCTTCTTGTATGACCTCATGTAGTCAACTTTTGGATCTTGTGCTGATTTTTGTAGCCACTGACCTTGACTCTATCTTGAGTTGGTAAGAGCAAAAAATGAACATTTTACATTTGGTTTGATCATCACCACCAACTTTATAACATGAAAGACCCAAACAAAGTATGTAAGCAGTTAGGACTTCAGTGAGCCAACAACAGACCAGTCAGGGTCCTCACCGGAAAATGACCAACACACCTTCCACCTATGATGAAGAAAGTTATCAAGATAAGCAGCTAAGAGTCCTACATTAACCAAAGGAGCTGCAGAGATCAGATTCGATTGAAAACATATCAATTAAGCACCCCACAAAACCGACCTTTATGGAATAAGAAAAGACATTGTCAAAAGAAAGTCTAAAAGTTTTGCCACAAATTATGTTGTTGACAAAGAAAATATGCGGAAGACGGTGCTTCGGTCCAGTCTGATCAAAATTAAGCGTTCTGGTCTGCATGTTAAATGAAAAATAATACACCTCCAGAGGTAAAACAAAAGAATTTGTTGGATTGATCCAAGCTCCAGTAGTAAGAAGCTCTAGAGACACTCTCCATCAACTCTCCCGAGGCTTAATCTATTTGTAAGGAAGTAGGTCCAACAGCAATCGGAGCAGCAGACAAAAGCAGCTCAACAATGTATTACCACATGGTATGAGCAGAAGAACATGTACCTTTTTCTAATCATTTAAAAAACGATTGAATTCTAATTTTTCCTAGATTAATTCTAATTTTTCCTAGATTAATCTAAGCATATCTCCTTCCCAGGCCGATTGCTGTTTTACAAGTTTAAGTAATCTGCCTTCACCCTTTGGAAATCAAGTTTTGTTTTTTTGTTTTTTTCTCTCTTGTTTCAGTAAGGAAGAGGCATTTCTGGTTTGAAAAAAAAAAGAGGTTTTACATTTTCTGAAAACAATAAATCACATTAGTCTTTGGAAAAGTGGAGCACCTGCCAGGCTGGTGCAGCTTTTTAATTTTGTAACCCATTTAAAGACTTACTGACATGAACAAGACCTTTGTTTAGACATTGGAACAAGCCTAGAAGCGTTGTTTAAGAGCTTAGCCATTCAAAAGCGTACTGGATTGCAAAGCAAACACTGGGTTGACTCTATTTACACAATAGCAACAGTGCTACCAGGTTATGCAGCAGATCTTGCCTTCTCTAGATCAGAACTTGTTTTTTTTGTTTTAATGTTGTTCCTCTGACAGTAATTAGGAAATGCATGGCCGGTGCACGTGATGGGAGTGCTGACTCCCTCCAGCTGAGCACATCCGCCCCCGCTGCAGCGCGTCAGGCCGCCGCTTGTGCTATCAGGAAGTTTGCAGTTGCTTCCTGCGCTTCTGGGCACCAATCTGGGTCACTGACCAGGTACAAAACACCTACCACACCCAGAAACTCCTTGTTACCGTCTAATGCATTTTGAAACGCCCTGTAATGTTTTTCATTAATCCAAATTGAACAGATGTTGTTTTATTATCACACACAAACAGCTAAACTAGTATGTGAAAAGGCTTTTTGTAAACCTGACCCCTTTTCCTTGTTTTGGGCTTTTAGTCTAGATCGTTTTGGAAAGTGGACAGTGCTTCTTTGCATGTTATGGACCCTTTCCAAAGTTGACATTTGGCTAGGTTATGGCACAAAATGTGTTAGTGTAGAGACTGTTTTCCACTTGAGGAAACAGCGGAGCGGTTCTGCATATTTGGCTCTCTGTCAAGATTTACTGAGTCGCAAAAAGGAACATAGCCCTCCTTAAAGGGATAGTTTAATTTTTGTTTTATAGGTGAGGGATCTAAGCGTTGGCAGATAAACAAGACTGTAAAAATACCAGTTTTATGTAGATAAAACTACATAATGTCATCTGATTATGTTTAACACAAAAGTAACAATTATACATATTAGCTCAAAATAAATTGAGCATATTATTAATATTCAATTTTAATCTATAGATGTTTTCAAATAAACATGCTTTTATTAAATATTATAAGACAGTATCAACCTTTAATTACTCCTTTTTTTCAGCCAGCTGATTGGCTGTGTGCAGCAGTTGTTTGGGAAGAATCCTTCCAGCACTTTTTTCTGACATTGAATTTAAAGTACTTTAAACTGTAGGAATGATGGAGTTCACTTTTATAAAACATGGTATCACCAATAATTAGCCCATGCCTAAAGACAACCATTACTAATATTTTCCTTCACAAACTTTTTTTTTTTTTTCAAAAGATGTTGAAATATCCCTTCACCATCATTCATTAACCTGTGCTTCCTGAGGTATGACAACTCAAAATCTGTGCCGTGAAAGAGGTCTATTTGCAAAACCTTTTATCACTCTTGTGCACCAGGGGAAGCAAGCTCAAAGCACCACAGGAAAAAGCACTTCTCAGCATTTGCCGTGACGTTCCCCTGTACAAAGCTGGAAGTGTGTGACTTCCAGCTTGTCATCCATCTAATTTCCGAGCGAGCGCTCAACGCCGCTCGCAGAACGAGAAGGTGGGAGTAATTGGTAGAAATTCAGCCGATTCAGCCTGCTGCTAGGCAGCCACGGCTTCATCAGAAGCTCTGAAGTATGAAAAGTGTGTGTGTCAGTGTGTGTGTGTGTGTGTGCTTGTAAGTGAAAGGGTGACAAATTAGATGTAAATAATTGTAGTTGTCCATGCAGAAAAAGTGGCCGACTCATTGAAAGTCAAAGCGCCTGCAAAATGGGATTAGTTTGGAGCATATTTTCATTTAAAATTCAGACTGTTTACATGCGATTCTTGCTCGTTAAATATTGTGAGCAGCTATATCAATAGATTAAGCAATGTACTCCTTATTATAAATATATTAATAATTTCTGTGTGAAATCAAATGTTTCCTGGCCCTTGGCTCCCCACTTTTACCAATTGCAAAGCCCAACAACACTGTGACAGCACATGTGGCTTCAGATAAGCCTTATCGGGAATGGCAGATGTAAATGTCTGCAGTAATCGGGGTGAATGTTCCTCTTCCAGCATCTCACATAAATTACCTGCTCATTTTTATTTTTACATTACAAAGAGTTGACACTCAGTGACGTGATTCAATAACTTAGGATTTATTTTTAAACATTGATTTTTTTTTTAAACAAACCAACATTCTACAAAATTAGGATTGCTACATTTAGTGAATAAAAAAATTAATACATTACTATTTGCCTGTGGTTAGAATCACTGTGTTTTTCAACGATCATCCCACCTTAATCTTGGAAGATGATCAGTTTGATCTAAAAATATTTCAGTCATTGCTCCTCTTTAAAGGTTTGATTGCAAAGAAAGGCACGACAAGAACGTTTTAATTTTGTAGCTGCATTTACATACACCAAATAAAAAAAACAAAAAAAAATGTTCTAATAGTCTTAAATTAAATCACACCAAACTTTTCTTATTTCAAGTTATTTAAAACTAAGAAAATTATTTCTATTTGCTAAATACCAGAAAACATAGTGAGAATTTTTTTTTTTTAACTTTCCTCAACTTCAAAAGTTTAAGATACATTTTGGTCAGTATCAGAGAAACTGCATTTTATAATATATGATTTGGGTGAAACATTTTGGGTTTCCTTCCACCTGCTAAAACGAGGAGATTGACCTGATTTAATTTCGGACATAAAAAATGTGTTTGTGTCTTTTTATTCATATATGTAAATGTCTGGTTTCAACTATAGGTAGAGAAAATGTTCAGCGACCGAGGCTACGTGTTTCTGCCTGGTACTCTTCATAGCCTGGAGAACTATTTTTGTCTCACAGAACATCTACGGATATAAAAGGCACAATATTTACATATGTAAATATTTGTTTCATGCATCTAGTCGTGAATAATCTTCAGTCACTGTCGCTCTTATACTGCTGTATAGAAAACACCAGTTATTATCCTTCTGAGTGTTGCCTTAATATTAAAAAGCATCTTTTGAAGGGAAATAATAATAATAATTAAAAAAAAGCATAAACTCTATGACAGTCACTGGGAAGCTAAAGATTCCTGTGAACGAGACAAGGACCTGGCTCCACTCCCCGGATTCAAAGATGGGGCTCTGGCCCGAGGTATCATCAAGCCTTGGTTCATCTGTTGAGACGAATGTTGAAGTGACAGTTTTAAAATCGATGAGGATTTTAAGAGGTGTAATAAACATGACTGAACTCACCATTGTGAGACCTTTGGTGATGAGCGCTATTTCTGTTGGCTGGTACACACCGCTTCGAAGCTGACCATTGTAGATGCCATATGGAGACGTTGAGTTTGCCGGTTCTGCTAAACAATATTTGAACACAGATATAAGTCGAAGCAGGTTGTTCGAGTCATCTCTGACGGTTTTAATACCCACACGACTCTCCCTAATCATTAAACTCCTGATAAAGACTTGTAAAATGGTTCTATTTTATTGCAGCATAATCCACTTTTACCATTATGGGAGTTATCCCCTACAATATTTTACAAATATAATATATAGAAATATAGGATCTTTTGCACTGTGAGCATCTAAGGTTCTCTCTGGAGCACAACTTTCTTCAGCTCAACCTGACTGAAATTGCAATAAGGTTGATTTTGTTTCTGTGTTGATTGCTATAAACATATTTTTTTAAAGAGTCCTGATATGTTGAAAACCTCAGTCTATCAGGTATATTTTTGGTGCTAAAGTGTCAGAAGCATTTACCAAACTTCGTACATTTATGTTTGTTGTGGTAGGTCAGGAAATACAACTTCTTGGCATCTTTCCTCAGCATCTTGCTGTGATGTAGATACCATAATTATTATGGCAAACTAGTGACTCTAAAATGCCACTCTTTGTTGCCATTCTCTAATATGAGCATTGGAAATTATTTTTTTTTCTATTTTTCATAGTGAAAGGGTAATCTGAGATCATTTTTGTATCATAGGAAAACATAAAATTATGGATTAATTAACCATTTCCTTAAGTATAAATGTAATAAATGTTTCAGGTAGACATTATCTTCATAAAATAAATGTTAGGGATTTCAATAAGCAGGGCATCATCAATTTTATATAAAAAAACAATAAATTCTTAATGATTTATAATTTGAGTTTTATTTGCCTTATAAAGCTACTCAAATTAAATATAAGATTATTCTCTGACAACAAAATGTCAGTGCATTTTAAGTTTCTATTTTTACAAATCTGTCAGCGAATTTGCTTCAATTAAAAGGCTTTTCAAAAACAAAGCATGTCTCAATACTAAATGAATCCCAGTCATTTAACAGTTCCATGCAACACGACTCAGCAGAAGGCATCAGTGTTTTGAGACATTGTAAAACGTTGCCTCACGTTACAAATTTAACGGGCTGTAAAAACATTACACAAATGAAGTGAACATGCTATAGTTATTGCACAGCTAAATCGTACTAATGACTTCTTTGGGTTACAAATGTATGTTGTGATAGCAAAACAGGTTGTTACCGGAATCAAACCAACCGTGTATGTTTTCGACCTAAGCCGTGTGTGAAACAGATGCAAATCTTTGGATAATTTGTTTGTTGTAGATTGTTTTGCACCCATTGTTGCTCATCACATTAAAGTAAAATTTATGAAATGTATGCTGTTGTATCTGCTGGTGTTTCATCACTATTGAAAGTTTTATTCTCTATCAATTAAATCAGTAGTTGTAGGGTGTGCTTGCATTACATAAGTACATTGCTTTCAGGTCATTGTGCATGCATGCTCTACCTTCTGGTGTTTCATCCATACTGAAAGACTTATTCTCTATGTAGAGGTTCTGGGGCGCTGGCTCCGGCTCCGGCTCCAGCTCCGGCTCCGGCTCCTTCAGTGTGGAGTCGTACGTGAGGCTCCTGGCGGGATAAACATGCTCTCCATCATGGGGCTCCTCGAGGTCTGGGTCTTCTTGTGTCGTCAGAAGGCAGATTTCTGGAATTATGTAGAAGGCGAGGAACACCCAGGCATTTAATGCCACAGTTACAGCCAGGGTGGGATCATCCCAGCTGGGATTACCAGCCACTCTGTTTCCATGGATGTACATGGTGATCCAGACTACCCAGATAGCTATGGTAAAGACTCCCGTGGCCAGGATGAAAGCACCATCTCGGCGCCATTGCTGGTGCTTGTGTGATAATGAGGGAAAAGCCATAAGAACGACACCAACCAACAGAACCATTACATAAATGAGGGACAGTACAAAGTCCTTGTTGGCAATGCTGCAAGAGAGGTCAGGGACCACTATTTCTCCAGGTGGGCTCCAGACCACGGTGAGGACAAGCCATTCGGTGTTGATGATGACCTCAACGAGCCAGAGACTCAGAGCTCCCAGCCATAACAGCCAGCTCCTTGGCCCTCGTCCACTTCGTTTCAGCAGGGAAAGCCAAAGTGCATGCATCACCAAGCAGGCCAGGCAGCCTGAGAACAGCACTCCAAACAAGAACCTCCGAGCAGCACAGCTTGTAGAGTACTGGTCCACGATAAAGGCAAAGGTGAGCCCGAAGAGTCCTAATGTGAAGACTAAAATGCTGGCCTGTAGAGCAACCATACCCTTTCTCTTCTTGTCCGTGACAAATGGTAACGATGCCATGAGAATGATGAACAGAATAAAGGAGGTCATCACACCAGCAGCACACACAGCCTCGACCACGACACCCCACAGCGTGGTCAGGTCACACAGGTTGTAATATATGGAGCTGATGTTAGAACCGCATCCTTTTGGAGCGCTGGTTGAACCCATTTCTCCAGGGGTTTGTTTTTGCAGCACTGCAACAAAAGTGGAAAAAGAAATACAAAAAAAAAAAACACATTACCTAAATATAACTTTATCATTACAGACAAATTGCTGTAGTTTTTCAAACAAGCTAGGTTATTATTGCCGTACACTGTTACCCATATTCAGTTATTACGCACAATAAGAGGCATTCATGGTGTTATTTATTCAAATTTCCTGAGAAAACAAGTTCACTTGACTTCATACATGCCTTAAAGGGCAAAAGTCACATGTTACAAGCAAAAAAATGCATAGGGATTGAAAATATGAAGCATAAATAAATTATAACTTGCTATTTCATTCTTTCTTATGGCAGGTAATTTTGACAACAAAGTCATTCCTCTTTCAAACACAGGAGATGTATTTTATGTATGGATAAAGTCATCTAAATCCATAGATTCAAATAAGCAATTGTTATACGTAAGACAATGACTATTTTCTTGATTAAAAAAATATATTTTTAATTAGAATGGACCTAACAGATGTGTGGGCACACAAAAAGATGAAGTAAGCAGTTTTGCAACAAAGCACAAGAAAATGGCTTTTAGATAGCTGTCCACTGTAGTGACCACTATGCATGAAAGGATTAAATTGGTGCTAGAGACTTTGTCATCACTTTGATACATGACATGTAAGCCAAACCCAATGTTGAACGTTAAACTGTCGTTCTTGCCTTTTTTTTAAATGCTTTTTTTAAATATGTCTTGGTCTCTGTAGTGAAAATAAATAACATTTTTGTGGGCAAAATTCATGAAAACAACTGAAAAAGACAATATGCTATTAATGTTTTGATGCCCTTTAATAAGTCTATGAAAGTGCTTGTCTTAAAAAAGTAATTTAAGGATTATGTCTTTTTTAGTCTGGTCAAAACAATTTGAATAATTTGTCATATTGCATTCCACCCATATCTGCTCCAATATTGCCACACAGCATGTTTAATTAAACTGATTTTAACTAAACCTGCTTGTTTAATATTAGTAGCAATTGTTACTTGAAAATTCATAAGCTCAATAGTATCTCCAGAAATTTAGCATAGCCAAGTTAAAGTCCTATTTTTTATCACTAAAACTCTACAAAACATTCCTTAATATAGACTCCTAGAACAAGTCTCTACCAAAGTAAGATGGGGTTTTTTTCTAGATAAAACTGTGACATTTAAACAAAACGCTGAATTCAGAATTAAAAAGTTACATGCTCACCAGTATTAGAAAAGCTTATCCTCTCTCCAGCTTCATACAAGAAAAGGAAAATTTGCTTGAAAGAAGAAATATGCTTCTGGTAGTTTTCCTTTGGAGTTTTACCTGATATATATATATAGTTTGACTTCTTTCTTCAATTCCAGGTGCTCATTTACTTGGCTGTCCACTGCTCTCCGTCCACCCATCCATCCCTCTGCCTCTCCTCAATCAGCCATCCATATCATAATCGATTAACCTCCGGTACCAATGAAGCAGCAGCTCCAAATGAGTAGCATTCAGCAAATGCAATACTTTTTTCCAAGCAACTAAGCTCCAACCTCTGTGGTGTTTGCAGCTTTGCATATTCTGTGAGATTAGGAACGGCCTACTTATTTGTTTGAGGCCGCTTACATCGAAACAATGGGACCACTCACCTCTCGCCTCATGCTCACAGGCTGCAGGCCTATGATTGGAAACTGTGGCCTGTTTTACATCCAGACAGCTGATGGTTGTTGACTTCCAAAGGTTAAACATTTGATATTTGAGTAGTTGTGAGAGGACCCTTTAATTATTTATTTATTTATTTATGTATTTATTTATTTTTTTGTAAAATACGTATATGTTGCTGTCATTAACTTCAAGCTTAGTTTTAATGCAATAAAGGGCACAAACTTTCAGCGTAAAACAACGATGCACCTGTTACTGCTACCTCCTCTGAGAGGCACAGTCACTTAAGAGATGCTGTGTGTTTGACCAGAGCCACCTAGTGGAGAGTATTATTACTGGGAATGGTGTTGCATGGAATAAAAGTCCATTTTTGCTGCCACAATATTTAAATATCTGGCCTGTACCTGTTCATTTCAAGATAGCACCCGGTTATTAGGATTTAGCTATTATATTTATGATATATAGTCAACATTATGAGATAGTATTCCACAGTTTTGTTTTGTTTTTTTGTATCTGTGCAACAGCACAAATACAAAGATGTACACAGAGCAGAACCACCATATGATCTTTAAATTTTAATCTATTCTGAGAAATACATCATATAGCAGTTTCTGACACAAATGATAATATGACGCAAACTTTCCTTCTATTTAAAGTACTCCAACAACAACAACAACAACACAGAGTTCAGCAAAAGACAGGGGAAATTCCCAATGCATGTTTTGTATAATTTGCTGAAACAGATTCTGAGTCCTGCCTCTTGTATCTCTGATGCGGCAGCATGCTTTGATGGCACACACAGCCTGCAAACCTGACAAAATTGGCTGATGTGATATAAAGGACAAAGTCACATGTGACACAAAGGGGGTTGGAGGAGTTATGGCTGCACTGAAAAAATGAGAATTGAGGGGTTTTTGAATTTGCACAAACAAAATAAGTTAATACTACACAATTCAGTCATCTTTCTTGTATTTACACAATTGAATAAAGAACAATTTACTTAATAACCAACAATAATGAAACTACACATTTTTCATATGTTGATTTAACGTGATTAAATTAGATTACTAAAACCATTGTAATCATGTTTCATCATTACCGGAAATGATGCAATATAACAAAGACAAGGATTAAATATGATTGGACAATAATAAGAGCGGGCTTTTGAATCTTAACCAATAAGAAGTCAAACAAGATAATTTTAAAGATATCGCGATTGCCGCGCAGTTTCTTCTGACTATTCAGCCACAAGACCACAAGACAAGTCTTTGGAGGTGGACCGATTAGGTAAGTGATCTAAATATTATTTTTTGTAGTTGGGAATGTTTCCACAAAAAATATCATTCTGTATGAGAAGTCATTTGTAAACCGTCTGCATATTCTTTGGTTTTCACTTTGCTAGCTACCGTTATTAGCACCGGGGCTTAGCTCTAGTACAGATCAGTACATCATCGTTTATCAAAGTAGTTCACAAAAAACAGTTGTTACTGATCAAATTTGTAAGTAACTGACTCAGTAGCAATGAGGAAAAAAGCAACACGAACACTTTGCAAGCTAGTGGCTTTTCACTAGCTTATCGAGCTATCAAAACTGCCTCGTTACTTTCTCCCAAGCACACTAACAGAACCATTGTCTGGTGTTATGGTAACGGGTCTGCATTTAGCGTCGCTTACTGAGCGACAAAAATACGAATAAGAGGGATTTTGAGTACTTCGACTGTTTTCTGCCTTATTTTTCCTTATCCGTGGTGCACTGCGCTACGTTAATAATTCTCTCCATCTCCATGTTTCGTTTTGCTGATGTAATGGTTCTACCGCGGCAGCGGCGCTATGTGGAGGGCAAGGCTCAATGCTCCAGCGCGCTGGGCTGGAGCACAGTATGGAGTATAAATTCAGAATCTTATTTGAATCCAAATGTCTTCCAGATGCTCAAGTCTTGTGTAAAGTGCCCTCTGTAAATATCTACTAAGAAGTGTTGATGGTGACGTATGTTTGTTTAAACAATGTTATACAAGTTTTTTTTTTAGTTTTTTTTATGTAATGTTAATCTAAGATGTCTAGGCACATTTACCTGACTGTTCACTTCTGCAGCAGTGATTGTTGGGCTCTTACAAGTGTTGAACATTTGAAGCTCATTACTTTGTGCTCTTTTTTTCAGATAAACTCTTGAGTTTAAGAGAATTACCACCATACCACTTCAGTCAAAGTTCTTGTCTCAGCTGGATCTCCATTTTGACAACCTGATGAAGATGTTCAAAAGAAGAGGAGGACAGCTTGGACAAATGCTAGGACAAGTTGTTGCACAAATGGAGGAGGTAAGTGATGTAGCCACAACACAACTATCAATCTTTTTGGATAAACTTTTTTAATGCAGAAAATTACATTTTCCTTGTGTTAAATGTTCTCACCTTTAACTTTTACACCTGCTTGTTTTCACTTCAACCTCTACTGTATGTCTTCACTTTAAAAATAGTTGTGTAAAGTAAATTGTTAAACTTCAAGCATAAGGCTTGAAAAAAGATTCTAATTCCATTAATTTCCTTCAGTGTGAAGATGTTGATGCTGCATGGGAGTGTCCTTAAGGAAGTCTGCATGTATATGGGAGAAGATCCAGCCAAGCTCATCCAGGAGTATGTGGTATGTATGTATATGTGTATTTACGCAACTAGAGATAGATATATATCTCTAAACATAAAGAAAGATTTAGATCTGTACATACATAATTATTTCTATCTAGATTTAGATTTCTCTAGATATGTATATCTCTTTCTACATGGATAGATACATCCATCTATGTCTATCTCTACGTTTAGATATACTTGAGATATATCTATATTCATCGAAATTACATTGATCTGTCCAACCTTTTAGAGATAGCTCTTATAGAGAAATGTCTGTCTATCTATATATATAGATGCATCTAGGTCTAGAGAAAGAGAGATTAACTTGTCATCACTTCACATAGGGTGTGGATGAAGCTACCATTGAAGAGGCTATTGGAACCACCACCACCGGCGTTTTTCATCTGAAAGACTTCATCACATGAAGACATCGGGATCGTCCATGAAGGCATCAGGGTGGTGTCCAATTTGAATAGTGTGCCAACAGCTGTTGTAATACTTGTTGGACTGATATATGGGCTGAACCTCGCCTACCCTGCTGGCCTTTGCTACACTTTTGAGGTGTTACAGAAGATAACAATGGAACTGGATGGAGGTTAACTGTCCAACAAGACATTATTCCTTAAAAACTGCCTCTATGAGTGAGTAAATGGACATTTTAGTCCATTAGTTCACAAAAAGTGAACTAATGAACTAATGTTCACTTTTTGTGTTTTCTGTTGTTGTATTCCTCATTGCAGGACACAAATTTATTATTTTTTAATGACTAACTGCAGAAATATGTTCAAGGTCAACTATTAAGTTGCAGTATGTGATATTTATAAGCAATAGGTTTTTCACATATTTGTTTAAACTGTCACTATGATATTGCATAGTAAACAGTAAAACATGAGACTGATGATATAAAAAATAAGCTGTGTTATACAGACTTGACATAATTTTAACAAATACGTACAAAAGAATTGTCACAAAAGTTACATTTTGCAGCATGTACATGTTCCATAAAGTTGATAGAAACCTATCATAAACCTGGCATAGCATCTGTCATGAACAGGAAGGAGTCTTTACTAATGTCTATGACTGCTATGAAGTGTCATTTGGTAAATAATGACACTTTAATGCAAAGTTGGCACTTTTAATGCAACTTTTGGAGCAACTTTGCATTAAAAGTGTCATTGTTTACCAAATGACACTTCATAACAACATTCATAGACATTTATAAAGACTCTTTTATGTTCATGACAGTGTCATGTCAGTCTTGTGCACCCCCGTCAAATAAAGTCTTAGCCAGATTTCTACAAACTGTGTTTGAACATGTATTAATATGAAATTAATGCTGCAGTACGTAACTTTTATAACTTTCTTTTTACATATTAGTTAGGACTATCAGTACGTTGTGTCTGTATAAGACGAGGCTCAGTTTTTTTCACCAATTTTCTGTCTGATGTTTTATTGTTTGTAATGTAATAATATAGTGATAGTTTAAACAAAAAAAAACTTTTTTCTCAGTGGAACATACAGCAGCTTAAAGGTTGACCTTTAACATATCTATAAAAGATAAAATGATTTAGAAAATTATCAGCATCATACATGTTCAACTTTTTTGAGCATGTATGCTGCCAAATGTAACTTTTATTAAAAAAAATTATTTTACATATTATCTCATGTCAGCCATATGGGCACCCTGTCAAATAGTGTTATTGAAATCCGACTTACTTTTCTACATAATCTTGTATATCTCTTGTACAAATATGTTCCAGATTAACCTTTAAACCTGCAGTGTGTAACTTATAAAAATTAAGTTCTTTAAAAACAGTTGTATAAAATTTCACTCGTCTTTTACGAGGGAAAGCAAGACAATCTGTGGAAGAAATCCAGCGCTGTCTTCCACTGACATGACATTGTTATAATGTTGACAAACATGTAAAAAAAAAACAATTTGCTTACTTGCATACTGCAGCTTTAATGTCATGTTACATGTTCAAAAACATAGTTAAAATCTGAAATACTTTTCTATACCATGTTTAATATGTTTTATAAAGCTTAACTATTATATTTTCTTATCCATTTTATATCTTAAATATTAATATATCAAAACTTGATATCATTTCATATCTTAAATAACATGTTTGTTCATAAAAATTGTATTTCAGGTAAGACTCAATTTAAAAATGTTCTGTGTCTTAAATGTAAAAAATGTTAAATACAAAATGGTGTGATTTAGAAATGTTCATTTAAATAAAGTTCAATTGTTCAGCAGCACTTGCACTCTTTGTCTTTCTTGTCAAAGATCTTTCTTTTTTATTTAATTTTTTACATTAGAAAGGTATATAGATAACTTGAAAAAATTAAGTAGGATTTAAAGCTGTAACATGTGTTCCATTAACATGATAGAATTGTGTTCGCCCAACACAATTTCATTGAGTAATACTGGCAATGAAAAATAAGCTGGTGTTACTCATTATAATAGTGTTGCTAAGACATAAAAAAAGTTATTGATAATACATAATATATTTACATTATGGTAAGAGATAAAATGTTTGTAGTTTCAACTTAATATTTTCAAGTAATCTAATGTAAATAAAATATGTTGATTTGACAAGCTTTAAGTATTTGAGGGAAAGAGGGAAAATATGTCTGTTCTACTTATTTGCATTGTGTGGGACGGATGTACACAATAAAATTAAGTAAACTGAACAGCTTTTTTCTTTCAGTGTGGGTGTTTATTGGGGCATGCCATTAGCAATGCATAAGGAGAGCAGTGACTGACCTGCGAAGCAGGTCAGTCACTGCCTCCATGCATTGCATGGCAGGCACCTATTGTTCTTCACCTAATAGAATGTCTCTTTATTTATTGGGGCATGCCATTAGCAATGCATAAGGAGAGCAGTGACTGACCTGCGAAGCAGGTCAGTCACTGCCTCCATGCATTGCATGGCAGGCACCTATTGTTCTACACCCAATAGAACGCCTGGATATTATTATTGGGGCATGCCATTAGCAATGCATAAGGAGAGCAGTGACTGACCTGCGAAGCAGGTCAGTCACTGCCTCCATGCATTGCATGGCAGGCACCTATTGTTCTACACCCAATAGAACGCCTGGATATTATTATTGGGGCATGCCATTAGCAATGCATAAGGAGAGCAGTGACTGACCTGCGAAGCAGGTCAGTCACTGCCTCCATGCATTGCATGGCAGGCACCTATTGTTCTTCACCTAATAGAATGTCTCTTTAATCAGTGAGAATGCATTCAATGCATTCTCACTTATAGCATTTCTGTTTTTCTTTATTATTATTATCAGTGAGAATGCATTCAATGCATTCTCACTTATAGCATTTCTGTTTTTCTTTATTATCAGTGAGAATGCATTCAATGCATTCTCACTTATAGCATTTCTGTTTTTCTTTATTATTATTATTATTATTATTATTCTGTCTTCCGTACCTTTTTCAAAGTTTAACTACTTCCACTATCTTTTACTAATTTCACTAATTTATATATCAAAACGTTCAGCTTCTTCAGGAGAATTGAGCTATGACTTTTGGTAAACTTCACTATTGCACTTTTTGAAATAATTGCCCTTTTGTGCAAATTTATTGCCCCATTCATTCCTATGGTGGAATTCACTAACTGACGTCAGTTGCTAGAGTGTACACTCTAGTAACTGCCGTTTTTGAACTTTTTCAGCTTTTTAACAAACAAAATGATGCTGTTCATACATATTTCACTGTAGAGAAATAATTTATGCATTAAAATGTAGCTATGTGTGTCTACTTTATGGAATAATTACTATTATTGCTACAGGTCTTACTGTTTTCTGTCAAATTTCTCTGGAGTACAACCATGTCACACTTTCTCCTATTCTTTCAATGTATTTTTCTCTTGTGCTCTGTTTTTATATGTTTCAGTGCATTCTGCTTGTCTACTTTTATGTAAGCTTTCAACTTCCACTGGTTTTTACTATCTTTTAACTATTCAACTTTTGTGTATGCCTTCAACTTCCACTGGTTTTTAATATCTATTAGCTATTCAACTTTTGTGTATGCTTTCAACTTCCTCTGGTTTTTACTATCTTTTAACTGTTCAACTTTTGTGTATGCTTTCAACTTCCTCTGGTTTTTACTATCTTTTAACTGTTCAACTTTTGTGTATGCCTTCAACTTCCACTGGTTTTTAATTTCTATTAGCTTTTCAACTTTTCTGTATGCCTTCAACTTCCACTGGTTTTTAATATCTTTTAGCTATTCAACTTTTGTGTATGCCTTCAACTTCCACTGGTTCTTACTATCTTTTAGCTTTTCAACTCTTGTGTATGCCTTCAACTTCCACTGGTTTTTAATTTCTTTTAGCTTTTCAACTTTTCTGTATGCCTTCAACTTCCACTGGTTTTTAATATCTTCTTGCCTTTAAACTTTTCTGTATGCCTTCAACTTCCACTGGTTTTCCACTGGTTGCATTTCTGCTGCAGTCATTCTGCAAATATGCATTCTCACGGCTGTTTCGCTAGGAACAGCTATTTTTCTAGTTATTATTATTATTATTATTCTGTCTTCCGTACCTTTTTCAAAGTTTAACTACTTCCACTATCTTTTACTAATTTCACTAATTTATATATCAAAACGTTCAGCTTCTTCAGGAGAATTGAGCTATGACTTTTGGTAAACTTCACTATTGCACTTTTTGAAATAATTGCCCTTTTGTGCAAATTTATTGCCCCATTCATTCCTATGGTGGAATTCACTAACTGACGTCAGTTGCTAGAGTGTACACTCTAGTAACTGCCGTTTTTGAACTTTTTCTGCTTTTTGACAACAAAATGATGCTGTTCATACATATTTCACTGTAGAGAAATAATTTATGCATTAAAATGTAGCTACGTGTGTCTACTTTATGGAATTATTACTATTATTGCTACAGGTCTTACTGTTTTCTGTCAAATTTCTCTGGAGTACAACCATGTCACACTTTCTCCTATTCTTTCAATGTATTTTTGTCTTGTGCCCTGTTTTAATCTGTTTCTATGCATTCTGCAAGTGTACTTGTCTGTTTTGCCTTCTGGTTCTACTGGTTTCTACTGCCTTCCACTGGTTTTACTACCTTTCACCTTTTCAAGATGAAGATGCCTTCATCTTCCACTGTTTTTATCTCTTTCTATGCATTCTGCAAGTCTGCTTTTCTGTTTTGCCTTCTGGTCCTACTGGTTTTCACTATCTTCTAATTTCTTCTGCAATTTTTATTCAATATTAGCAATTAATATATGAAAATGTTCTGCTTCTTCTGATCCTTTTTGCTTTTGGTTTTGCTGTTTTACTAATTCAAATATTTCTGGTTTTTCTGCTTCCCTTAATGTAAGCTTATTGCTGTTTCACTGTTCAACTGTTTCAACTATTTATGGTTTTGCACTAATTTCCTCTTGTGCTAATTATGATATATTTACGCTGTTTCACTATTTGACTTTTCAAATAATTCATGTTGCACAAAAAACTTCTGCTTCTTCAGCTGAAATCTACAAAACCTTTACTAAGTTTCAGTCCGTCAAATATTTCTGGATCTGTACTAATTTGATAGATAGATTGTAGATTGTAGATAGATTCTCACGGGGAAACCGTGAGAGTACAACTCAAACCACGTCTTTCTCGCTCTCTGTATCAGAGCAGCTACTGTATTGCCAACTCGCTGTTACCGTCTCTTACTCTGCAGTTGTGCAGTCACACTGTCTGGGTTCATGAGCGCCCCCAGCGATGAGACACGAGAACTGCCTGCCTCACTCCGCATCTGTTCTCCGTCGTTTATGATCGCTCCTCATCACACAAATCACGTATCTTAGCTTTTCAACTTTTGTGTATGCCTTCAACTTCTACTGGTTTTTACTATCTTTTAGCTTTTCAACTTTTCTCTATGCCTTCAACTTCCACTGGTTGTAATATTGTTTAAGGTCTTCTGCAATCTTTAATCAATTTTAGCAATTCATATATCAAACTGTTCAGCCTCTTCTGCTCCTTTATGTTTTTTGTGCTGCTATGTTTCAATTCTTCAAATATTTCTGCCTTTGTAATAATTACTGCTTCTGCTATTTTCCTATGTTGCTATGTTTCACTGTTCATCTGTTTCAAGTATTTGTGGTTTTGTCCTGATTTCTGTTTCATCTAATTTTTGGTCTTTGCTACGTTTCTCTGTTCAACTATTTCAACTATTTCAAATTTTTCTGCTTTTTCCTACTTCTTACGCTTTTCTCTACTTTTTCTTGCATTTCTGCTGCAGTCATTCTGCAAATATGCATTCTCACGGCTGTTTCGCTAGGAACAGCTATTTTTCTAGTTATTATTATTATTCTGTCTTCCGTACCTTTTTCAAAGTTTAACTACTTCCACTATCTTTTACTAATTTCACTAATTTATATATCAAAACGTTCAGCTTCTTCAGGAGAATTGAGCTATGACTTTTGGTAAACTTCACTATTGCACTTTTTGAAATAATTGCCCTTTTGTGCAAATTTATTGCCCCATTCATTCCTATGGTGGAATTCACTAACTGACGTCAGTTGCTAGAGTGTACACTCTAGTAACTGCCGTTTTTGAACTTTTTCAGCTTTTTAACAAACAAAATGATGCTGTTCATACATATTTCACTGTAGAGAAATAATTTATGCATTAAAATGTAGCTATGTGTGTCTACTTTATGGAATAATTACTATTATTGCTACAGGTCTTACTGTTTTCTGTCAAATTTCTCTGGAGTACAACCATGTCACACTTTCTCCTATTCTTTCAATGTATTTTTCTCTTGTGCTCTGTTTTTATATGTTTCAGTGCATTCTGCTTGTCTACTTTTATGTAAGCTTTCAACTTCCACTGGTTTTTACTATCTTTTAACTATTCAACTTTTGTGTATGCCTTCAACTTCCACTGGTTTTTAATATCTATTAGCTATTCAACTTTTGTGTATGCTTTCAACTTCCTCTGGTTTTTACTATCTTTTAACTGTTCAACTTTTGTGTATGCTTTCAACTTCCTCTGGTTTTTACTATCTTTTAACTGTTCAACTTTTGTGTATGCCTTCAACTTCCACTGGTTTTTAATTTCTATTAGCTTTTCAACTTTTCTGTATGCCTTCAACTTCCACTGGTTTTTAATATCTTTTAGCTATTCAACTTTTGTGTATGCCTTCAACTTCCACTGGTTCTTACTATCTTTTAGCTTTTCAACTCTTGTGTATGCCTTCAACTTCCACTGGTTTTTAATTTCTTTTAGCTTTTCAACTTTTCTGTATGCCTTCAACTTCCACTGGTTTTTAATATCTTCTTGCCTTTAAACTTTTCTGTATGCCTTCAACTTCCACTGGTTTTCCACTGGTTGCATTTCTGCTGCAGTCATTCTGCAAATATGCATTCTCACGGCTGTTTCGCTAGGAACAGCTATTTTTCTAGTTATTATTATTATCAGTGAGAATGCATTCAATGCATTCTCACTTATAGCATTTCTGTTTTTCTTTATTATTATTATTATTATTATTATTCTGTCTTCCGTACCTTTTTCAAAGTTTAACTACTTCCACTATCTTTTACTAATTTCACTAATTTATATATCAAAACGTTCAGCTTCTTCAGGAGAATTGAGCTATGACTTTTGGTAAACTTCACTATTGCACTTTTTGAAATAATTGCCCTTTTGTGCAAATTTATTGCCCCATTCATTCCTATGGTGGAATTCACTAACTGACGTCAGTTGCTAGAGTGTACACTCTAGTAACTGCCGTTTTTGAACTTTTTCTGCTTTTTGACAACAAAATGATGCTGTTCATACATATTTCACTGTAGAGAAATAATTTATGCATTAAAATGTAGCTACGTGTGTCTACTTTATGGAATTATTACTATTATTGCTACAGGTCTTACTGTTTTCTGTCAAATTTCTCTGGAGTACAACCATGTCACACTTTCTCCTATTCTTTCAATGTATTTTTGTCTTGTGCCCTGTTTTAATCTGTTTCTATGCATTCTGCAAGTGTACTTGTCTGTTTTGCCTTCTGGTTCTACTGGTTTCTACTGCCTTCCACTGGTTTTACTACCTTTCACCTTTTCAAGATGAAGATGCCTTCATCTTCCACTGTTTTTATCTCTTTCTATGCATTCTGCAAGTCTGCTTTTCTGTTTTGCCTTCTGGTCCTACTGGTTTTCACTATCTTCTAATTTCTTCTGCAATTTTTATTCAATATTAGCAATTAATATATGAAAATGTTCTGCTTCTTCTGATCCTTTTTGCTTTTGGTTTTGCTGTTTTACTAATTCAAATATTTCTGGTTTTTCTGCTTCCCTTAATGTAAGCTTATTGCTGTTTCACTGTTCAACTGTTTCAACTATTTATGGTTTTGCACTAATTTCCTCTTGTGCTAATTATGATATATTTACGCTGTTTCACTATTTGACTTTTCAAATAATTCATGTTGCACAAAAAACTTCTGCTTCTTCAGCTGAAATCTACAAAACCTTTACTAAGTTTCAGTCCGTCAAATATTTCTGGATCTGTACTAATTTGATAGATAGATTGTAGATTGTAGATAGATTCTCACGGGGAAACCGTGAGAGTACAACTCAAACCACGTCTTTCTCGCTCTCTGTATCAGAGCAGCTACTGTATTGCCAACTCGCTGTTACCGTCTCTTACTCTGCAGTTGTGCAGTCACACTGTCTGGGTTCATGAGCGCCCCCAGCGATGAGACACGAGAACTGCCTGCCTCACTCCGCATCTGTTCTCCGTCGTTTATGATCGCTCCTCATCACACAAATCACGTATCTTAGCTTTTCAACTTTTGTGTATGCCTTCAACTTCTACTGGTTTTTACTATCTTTTAGCTTTTCAACTTTTCTCTATGCCTTCAACTTCCACTGGTTGTAATATTGTTTAAGGTCTTCTGCAATCTTTAATCAATTTTAGCAATTCATATATCAAACTGTTCAGCCTCTTCTGCTCCTTTATGTTTTTTGTGCTGCTATGTTTCAATTCTTCAAATATTTCTGCCTTTGTAATAATTACTGCTTCTGCTATTTTCCTATGTTGCTATGTTTCACTGTTCATCTGTTTCAAGTATTTGTGGTTTTGTCCTGATTTCTGTTTCATCTAATTTTTGGTCTTTGCTACGTTTCTCTGTTCAACTATTTCAACTATTTCAAATTTTTCTGCTTTTTCCTACTTCTTACGCTTTTCTCTACTTTTTCTTGCATTTCTGCTGCAGTCATTCTGCAAATATGCATTCTCACGGCTGTTTCGCTAGGAACAGCTATTTTTCTAGTTATTATTATTCTGTCTTCCGTACCTTTTTCAAAGTTTAACTACTTCCACTATCTTTCACTAATTTCACTAATTCATATATCAAAATGTTCAGCTTCTTCAGGAGAATGGAGCTATGACTTTTGGTAAACTTCACTATTGCACTTTTTGAAATAATTGCCCTTTTGTGCAAATTTATTGCCCCATTCATTCCTATGGTGGAATTCACTAACTGACGTCAGTTGCTAGAGTGTAAAATGCCGTTTTTGAACTTTTTCTGCTTTTTGACAAACAAAATGATGCTGTTCATACATATTTCACTGTAGAGAAATAATTTATGCATTAAAATGTAGCTACGTGTGTCTACTTTATGGAATTATTAGTATCATTGCTCTAGGTCTTACTGTTTTCTGTCAAACTCTTCTGGAGTACAACCATGTCACACTTTCTCCTATTCTTTCAATGTATTTTTGTCTTGTGCTCTGTTTTAATCTGTTTCTATGCATTCTGCAAGTGTACTTTTCTATTTTGCTTTCTGGTTCTACTGGTTTCTACTGCCTTCCACTGGTTTTACTACCTTTCAGCTTTTCAAGATGAAGATGCCTTCATCTTCCACTGTTTTTATCTCTTTCTATGCATTCTGCAAGTCTGCTTTTCTGTTTTGCCTTCTGGTTCTACTGGTTTTTACTATCTGTTTCGCTGTTTCACTTTTTGACTTTTCAAATAATTCATGTTGCACAAAAACTTCTACTCCTTCAGCTGAAATCTGCAAAACCTTTACTAAGTTTCACTCCTTCAAATATTTCTGGATCTGTACTAATTTGATAGATAGATAGATAGATAGATAGATAGATAGATAGATAGATAGATAGATAGATAGATAGATAGATAGATAGATAGATAGATAGATAGATACATACATAGATAGATAGATAGATAGATTAGTGACTTGCGGTGAGGTTCATACCTGGTGAGGCACCGACTTATTTATAATCGGATTTACAAATCTAGACCCCCTGCATGTTATTGTTTACATAAGGAAATTTCTCGCATGCTACAATGCTGGAGGGCAAAAAGGCTATTCCTTTACATGCCATTCATGATTCCGTGATCTCAATCAAACTTAGACATGTAGATATTATTAATTTCGTGCTGTGCTTAAAAGCAAAGGGAGAAACCGTTAAAGTGCAACTCAAAACCACGTCTTTCTCGCTCTCTGTATCAGCACAACTACTGTGTGGCTAGCTCGCTGGACGGCTCGCTGTTACCATCTCTTACTCTGCACTTGTGGAGTCACAATGTCTGGGTTCATGAGCGCCCCCAGCGATGAGGCATGAGAACTGCCTGCCTCACCTCTAATCTGTATGGCGTTTGCCGTCTCAAATAATATGCCATTTATGATCGCTCCTCAGCACACGAAACATGTTGACACACACAGTTGGTGAAAATAAAAACACAGTACATTAAATACATAAGCTAAATCATGGAAAATAGGTTCATACATTAAATGTTTTTAACCATTTTATTGGCGACGTACAGACAGGAGGAGCTGCTCTCATAGAGTGGCAACCGGTGCTCTTAGCGAGAGGTTGCGCAATCACAGGTGAGGCTCAGCTCGGTGCTGCCTCACCGGCTTCGCTTCCAAGCATTTTAATGGGAAAATTCAGCGATTTTGAAGAAAAAACATCATGATACTTCAGTCAAATGATAAATAGGGACTTTATAGGACAAAACAACAGGGTGAAAAAATCTTTATAAATGATTTTATTGTTATATATTATTTTTCCATGATGACAGGTGCGGCTCTGGCTCTCCTGCCTCATCTGACAGCACATCACTGATTTTCTATCTATCTATCTATCTATCTATCTATCTATCTATCTATCTATCTATCTATCTATCTATCTATCTATCTATCTATCTATCTATCTATCTATCTATCTATCTATCTATCTATCTATCTATCTATCTATCTATCTGTCTATCTATCTGTCTGTCTGTCTATCTATATCTCTATATATCTATCTATATCTCTATATATCTATCTATATCTCTATCTATCTATCTATCTATCTATCTATCTATCTATCTATCTATCTATCTATCTATCTATCTATCTATCTATCTATCTATCTATCTATCTATCTATCTATATCTATATCTATATATATATATATATATATATATATATATATATACAGACCATAATTTAGCTAACTATGGTCTTTTTTATGCTCTGTTTCACTTTTTGACTTTTTCAAATAATTCAGGTTGCACACAAACTTCTGCGTCTTCAGCTGAATTCTGCAACACCTTTCCTAAGTTCCACTACTGGGCAAAGGATTTTTACAATATATGACTGTAGCTTTTTTATGCTTTTTTCCAACTTCCTACTCTTTTTTGCATCAATCATTCTGCAAATATGCTTCTTTGGCCCTTTATGTTAAGTTTCACTCCTTCAAATATTTCTGGTTTTGTTCTGATTTCTGCTTCAGCTAATTTCTGCTCTTTGCTACGTTTCACTGTTTCAACTATTTCAAGTTTTTTCTGCTTTTTCCTACTTCTTACGCTTTTCTCAAATTTTTCTTGCATTTCTGCTGCAGTCATTCTGCAAATATGCATTCTCACGGCTGTTTCGCTAGGAACAGCTATTTTTCTAGTATTATTTATTATTCTTCCGTCACCGTTAATGCGGCTCGTACCGCTGCGTGCCCACCCACAAAAGTGGTATCAAAACGTGCGGCTCGGTGCCGAGATGTGAGCTATTATTTTTATTGGGGATCGGAGTTACGATGGCGACATAAAAAGCGAAAAACGAGCAAAATTTCCAACTGCCAATCTTCGATGAATCTTAGAGTGTAACTGACACCAACTGCCGCTTTTTTAGAGTGAGAAAAAGAGTGGATTTTTGACCCCAAAATAATTTTGAAATCGCTCTCATGAGTGCAAAAATTGGTCTATCGGTATGAAAGTCAGTCATGACATTGATACGAATGCCTGCTCCGGTAAAATGTCTTCAAAATTTTTCTAGGGCTGACGGTTTTCTGTCAAGGTGCTTCAGAGCAAAATCAAGTGACAGGGTACCTTCAGGCACTCCACCATTCATTTTCAGACTTTTCTCAAAAATTTCTGAGCTCAACGCACACCATTTTTCTCTCATCACTGCAATTACTGTGATTGAGCTACAGATATGAATCGCGGTAATAGATGAGATGAGAAATAGCCCTCTCATATGCTTCAAACGGTTTTTGGATCGGACTTACGGAACCCGAACGGGAAGCAGTCGTTCGGACTGCTTTTTCCATTAAAACTGACTGGGTGTCTCATAAAGATAGATAAGTCTGACACACACAGGGCACTTTCATCACTATAGCAACAGAATGCAGAGAGGGAGAACTGCTGGGGTTTGGACTACAAAGACTCTGTAGTTCTAAATATGGCGGAACACTTTAATACAGAGGGCAGAGCAGAAGGTCAGAACTACAACATGGCGGAACACTCAATTATTACAGAGGAGGGCTGAGCTGGCAGTTAGAACTACTTCCTGTTTTGGGCATTATACAGGTGGATTAACCAAACCACTGTTACACATTGGATTAGTGTGGTTATGGAAATTAAGTTTACTGAAAGTTTCAAAATAAAACTCTGCAATGTCCACTCACGACGAATATTAAGCTTTTTTATGTTTTTTTGTCTCAGGATAGTGAACTGCCTTGCGCAGCAAGGCAGTTCATTAACATTAGCATTAATGTTAATTGAAATCCTTCCCCAGCTTTCTGTCTCACACACACAGCAGTTGGCTGAGGGCCAATCGCTATAGCAACATAATCCAGAGAAAGGCTGCTGGTTTGGACTACAAACCAGCAGCCATAACTGCCATAACTGTAGTTCTATCTATGGCCAAGACTCAGTTAAAACAGAGGCCTGAGCAGCATGTCAGAACTACAACATGGCGGAACACTCAATTATTACAGAGGAGGAGTTGGCTGGTATTATAAAGTACTTGTGCTTTGAGCATTATATAACTGATTTAACCTGATCACTATTACACATGAAATTAGTGTGGCAATTTCAAATGAAGCTTTATTGAAGCTTATTGAAAATTTTCAAAATATAAGTCTTGACAATTTTTACATCATGTAATTGCTCTTTTTACATACATTTCTGCAAAAAGTTCTGAGCTCAGCGCACACCATTTTTCTCTCATCACTGCGATTACTGTGAATGAGCTACAGATATGAATCGCGGTACTAAATGAGACGACAAATAGCCCTCTCATATGCTTCAAACGATTTTCGAATACGTATCACGGTTCCCGAATGGAAAGGAGTTGTTCGGACAGCTTTTTGGAGTGAAACTGGCTGGCTCAAACAGATAGAATTGTTTCTCCCCCTGTGTGTCTCTCTCCCAGCTGACAAAGAGGCTTGGTCACTATAGCAACAGAACACAGAAAAGCAGAGCTGCTGCTTAGGACTACAAAAACGCCATCTTTGTAGTTCTAAACACGATGGAACACTTTACTTTGGGCATTATATAGTTGGATTAACCCAACCACTGTTACACATTTTATTGCTGTGGTCAATTAAAATGAAGCTTAATGAAAATTTCAAAATAAAAGCCTTGATATTTTTCACATCAGGTTTGGGCTTTATGTGAATGGTTTAAACAAACTACTTTTACACATTGAATTGGTGTGGTGGTTAAAATGAAGCCTACTGGAAGTTTCAAAATAAAAGTCTGCATATTCCTCTCATGCTAGTGCAACGCCGTAGGCGTTGCAATAATATTAAGCTTTTTTCGCATTTTTTTCCTCAGGATAGTGAACTGCCTTGCGCAGCAAGGCAGTTCATTAACATTAGCACAAGTTTAGCATTTTACTGCCCCCACTAGTGCACTGCCTTGCGCAGCAAGGCAGTGCATTAGCATTAGCATTAGCCTTTTCCCTAAAGGTAGCTATTAGATAATTTTCTTACTTATTAGCGATGTTCAGTATACTGAATGGAGTAAATCAATGACAGAAAACATGCTAATGATGCCACACATCCTACATGAATATTAGTCTTCACGCTAATATTAGCATTTTGGCTTATGCATTAATTTCAACATACTGAATGGTACAGGTACAGTTTAGTCAACATGTTTCTGACTCACCACAGGTTATTGACTACATTGCAGCTTTCTTTAGCATTAATGCTAATTTTTTGCATCAGAACGCTTGATTAAAAACTGACGGGCACACTTTGGCATGCCCCTTAAAATTTCTGCGGAATTTTCTAGTTATTATAACAACTTCTTCCATTACCGTTAATGCGGCTCGTACCGCTGCGTGCCCACCCACAAAAGTGGTATCAAAACGTGTGTCTCGATCCCGGCATTGGAGCTATTACTTTTATTGGGGATCGGAGTTACGACGGCGACGTAAAAAGCGAAAAACGAGCGAAATTTCCAACTGCCGAAACCTTAGAGTGTAACTGAAACCAACTGCCGCTTTTTAGAGTGAGAAAAAGAGTGGAATTTTGACCCCAAAATAATTTTGAAATTGCTCTCATGGGTGCAAAAATTGCTCTATTGGTATGAAAGTCGGTCATGACATTGATACGAATGCCTGCTCTGGTAAAATGTTTTCAAAATTTCCCTAGGGCTTACGGTTTTCTGTCCAGGTGCTTCAGAGCAAAGTTTTGGGACAGGATAACTGACGTTCCTCCCCAGTGTTTTACATACATTTCTGAAAAATCTCTGAGCTCAGCGCACACCATTTTTCTCTCATCACTGCAATTACTGTGATTGAGCTACAGATATGAATCGCGGTAATAGATGAGATGAGAAATAGCCCTCTCATATGCTTCAAACGGTTTTTAGATCGGACTTACGGAACCCGAACGGGAAGCAGTCGTTCGGACTGCTTTTTCCATTAAAACTGACTGGGTGTCTCATAAAGATAGATAAGTCTGACACACACAGGGCACTTTCATCACTATAGCAACAGAATGCAGAGAGGGAGAACTGCTGGGGTTTGGACTACAAAGACTCTGTAGTTCTAAATATGGCGGAACACTTTAATACTGAGGGCAGAGCAGAAGGTCAGAACTACAACATGGCGGAACACTCAATTATTACAGAGGAGGGCTGAGCTGGCAGTTAGAACTACTTCCTGTTTTGGGCATTATACAGGTGGATTAACCAAACCACTGTTACACATTGGATTAGTGTGGTTATGAAAATTAAGTTTACTGAAAGTTTCAAAATAAAACTCTGAAAATTGCACTGACAAAAGTGCATCGCCGTAGGCGATGCAAAAATGAAAATCTTTTTTTTATGTTTTTTTTCTCAGGATAGTGAACTGCCTTGCGCAGCAAGGCAGTTCATTAACATTAGCATTTCATGGTTGTCTCAAAGATTGAAATCCTTCCCCAGCTTTCTGTCTCACACACACAGCAGTTGGCTGAGGGCCAATCGCTATAGCAACAGAATCCAGAGAAAGGCAAATCTGCTGGTTTGGACTACAAACCAGCAGCCATAACTGCCATAACTGTAGTTCTATCTATGGCCAAGACTCAGTTAAAACAGAGGCCTGAGCAGCATGTCAGAACTACAACATGGCGGAACACTCAATTATTACAGAGGAGGAGTTGGCTGGTATTATAAACAACTTGTGCTTTGAGCATTATATAACTGATTTAACCTGATCACTATTACACATGAAATTAGTGTGGCAATTTCAAATGAAGCTTATTGAAAATTTTCAAAATAAAAGCCTTGACAATTTTTACATCATGTAATTGCTCTTTTTACATACATTTCTGCAAAAAGTTCTGAGCTCAGCGCACACCATTTTTCTCTCATCACTGCAATTACTGTGAATGAGCTACAGATATGAATCGCGGTACTAAATGAGACGACAAATAGCCCTCTCATACGCTTCAAACGGTTTTCGAATACGTATCACGGTTCCCGAATGGAAAGGAGTTGTTCGGACAGCTTTTTGGAGTGAAACTGGCTGGCTCAAACACATAGAATTGTTTCTCCCCCTGGGGGAGGCTTGATCACTATAGCAACAGAACACAGACAAAAGCCAAACTGCTCCTTAGGACTACAAAAACACCATCTTTGTAGTTCTAAACACGATGGAACACTTTACTACAGAGGCCTGAGCAGAAGGTCGGAAGGTCAACATGGTGGAACCCTCAATCATTACAAAGGAGGGCTGAGCTGGCAGTTAAGAAGTACATAATGGTGGAACTCTGACTTATTACAGAAAGAAGGTGAGCAGAATGTTATAACTACAGACAGGGCAGAATGTTCTGGGCATTATATATGAACTGGTATAACCCAACCACTGTTAGACATGGGATTAGTGTGGCCATTTAAAATGAAGCTTACTGAAAATTTCAAAATAAAAGCCTGAATATTCCTATCAGGCCTTTATTATGTTTTTCTCTCAGGTTAGTGCAGAGAGAACTACAGATTTAAATCGTGGTTCCATCGGAGACAAGAAATTGCCCTCTTATATGCTTCAAAAAGTTTTCGGATTGCTCTTATGGATGCTGAACAGTAAGCCGCTTTGATCAGAAAAACTAACTGCTTCAAACAGTTAGAATTCTGTCTCTCCCTGTGTGTCTCACTAACATGATAGTTGAGCTGCTCTTTAGAACTACAATGACTGAAGGTCAGAACTACAACATGGCGGAACTCTCAGATACCACAGATTAGGGCTGAACTGGCATTTAGAACTACTTGCTGTTTTGGGCATTATATAGTTGGATTAACCCAACCACTGTTACACATTTTATTGCTGTGGTCAATTAAAATGAAGCTTAATGAAAATTTCAAAATAAAAGCCTTCATATTTTTCACATCAGCTTTGGGCTTTATGTGAAATGTTTAAACAAACTACTGTTACACATTGAATTGGTGTGGTAGTTAAAATGAAGCCTACTGAAAGTTTCAAAATAAAAGTCTGCATATTCCTCTCATGGTAGTGCAACGCCGTAGGCGTTGCAATAATATTAAGCTTTTTTCGCATTTTTTTTCCTCAGGATAGTGAACTGCCTTGCGCAGCAAGGCAGTTCATTAACATTAGCACAAGTTTAGCATTTTACTGCCCCCACTAGTGCACTGCCTTGCGCAGCAAGGCAGTGCAATAGCATTAGCATTAGCCTTTTCCCTAAAGGTAGCTATTAGATAATTTTCTTACTTATTAGCGATGTTCAGTATACTGAATGGAGTAAATCAATGACAGAAAACATGCTAGTGATGCCACACATCCTACATGAATATTAGTCTTCATGCTAATATTAGCATTTTGGCTTATGCATTAATTTCAACATACTGAATGGTAAAGGTACAGTTTAGTCAACATGTTTCTGACTCACCACAGGTTATTGACTACATTGCAGCTTTCTTTAGCATTAATGCTAATTTTTTGCATCAGAAGGCTTGATTAAAAAGCGACGGGCACACTTTGGCATGCCCCTCAAAATTTCTGCGGAATTTTCTAGTAAATATAATTTATTATTCTTCCGTTACCGTTAATGCGGCTCGTACCGCTGCGTGCCCACCCACAAAAGTGGTATCAAAACGAGCGGCTCGATCCCGGCAAGTGAGCTATTACTTTTAGTGGGATTCTGAGATAAAATGACGACATAAATAAAAAAAACGAAAAAGCTTTAATCTGAGGAACTCACAGCATCACTAAGATTTCTCTCTGAAACACACACACACAGGACAGTGGAGGTCTGACTCCAAAACTCTGTTTAACTCCCCCTCACAGGCACAAATAGAGGCCTATTGATCTCAAGGTTGGTCATGACATAGATACACATGCCTGCTCCTGTAAAATGTTTTCCAAATTTTCCCAGGGCTTATGGTTTTTTGTCAGGGTCCTGGAGACCGACGCTGGGTGTCTCACAAGTATAGAAACCTGACTATCTGACGAGAGAGCCAGCCCAGGTGCAGATCATTAATTACCATAGCAACGGGTCCTAGACAGAGGCAGTGAGTAATCCCACAGCGCTGAATCAGATCTCACAATGTATTGTGGGAAGAATACATATTTCCTGTGACTATTCATGTTTTGCTTACATAAAATTATTACTTGTCTGAATTTTTGAGTGTAAATTAAAATCTTTACTATGAAAATTGAAATAGTTTTTAGAAATTAACTATTACCAACTTTCTTCGTGTTTTTTATTTTGGACCATGAGTGAGAACACCATGTGCGAAGCTTATAGTCGTTGGTCTCGGATTGAATTTCACTGACTTTGGGTTAATACTCTGCTTTTCAATGGTGACTCATATTGTCACAATATATCTGACAAAATTTACAGTTACTGTGTTGTAGTGGTGAGATAATTATGTCAGATCTTCATATATCTATTTTTCATGTCAAATTTGAAACGCTGGGTTTAAAGTGATGGGCACAGTTGGCAGGCCCCTTAAAATTTCTGCAGGAATTTTCTAGTATATATCTTTATTTTTCTTCCATTACCGTTAATGCGGCTCGTACCGCTGCGTGCCCACCCACAAAAGTGGTATCAAATCGTGCGGCTCGATGCCGAGAAGGGAGCTATTATTTTTATTGGGGATCGGAGTTACGATGGCGACGTAAAAAGCGAAAAACGAGCGAAATTTCCAACTGCCGAAACGCAGAGTGTAACTGACACCAACTGCCGCTTTTTTAGAGTGAGAAACAGGGTGGAATTTTGACCCCAAAATAATTTTGAAATCGCTCTCATGGGTGCAAAAATTGCTCTATTGGTATGAAAGTCGGTCATGACATTGATACGAATGCCTGCTCCGGTAAAATGTTTTCAAAATTTCCCTAGGGCTTACGGTTTTCGGTCTAGGTGCTTCAGAGCAAAGTTTTGGGACAGGATAACTGACGCTCCTCCCCAGTGTTTTACATACATTTCTGAAAAATCTCTGAGCTCAGCGCACAACATTTTCCTCTCAACACTGCAATTACTGTGAATGAGCTACAGATATGAATCGCGGTACTAAATGAGACGACAAATAGCCCTCTCATTTGCTTCAAACGGTTTTTGGATCGGCCTTACGGATCCTGAACGGGAAGCAGTTGTTCGGACTGCTTTTTTCATTAAAACTGACTGGGTGTCTCATAAAGATAGATAAGTCTGACACACACAGGGCACTTTCATCACTATAGCAACAGAATGCAGAGAGGGAGAACTGCTGGGGTTTGGACTACAAAGACTCTGTAGTCCTAAGAATGGCGGAACACTTTAATACAGAGGGCAGAGCAGAAGGTCAGAACTACAACATGGTGGAACACTCAATTATTACAGAGGAGGCCTCAGCTGGCAGTTAGAACTACTTCCTGTTTTGGGCATTATACAGCTAGATTAACCAAACCACTGTTACACATTGGATTAGTGTGGTTATGAAAATTAAGTTTACTGAAAGTTTCAAAATAAAACTCTGAAAATTGCACTCACAAAAGTGAGTGCAATAAAATAATATAAATCTTATTTTATGTTTTTTTTCTCAGGATAGTGAACTGCATCAGACGACAAACAGCCCTCTCATATGCTTCAAACAGTTTTTGTTCTAACTGTACAGCCTTGCGAAGCAAGGCTGTACGTTTATATCAAACTTTCTTAAAATAAGCATTTTAGCAATTCTTTCACTCAGGTTAATTGACAGCCTGTACATTTATATCAAACTTTCTTAAAATAAGCATTTTAGCAATTCTTTCACTCAGGTTAATTGACAGCCTTGCGAAGCAAGGCTGTACATTTATATCAAACTTTCTTAAAATAAGCATTTTAGCAATGTTTTCCTCTCAGGTTAGTGGACAGCCTTGCGAAGCAAGGCTGTACATTGACATCAAACTTTGTTAAAATAAGCATTTTAGCAATTCTTTCACTCTTGTTAATTGACAGCCTTGCGAAGCAAGGCTGTACATTTATATCAAACTTTCTTAAAATAAGCATTTTAGCAATGTTTTTCTCTCAGGTTAGTGCAGAGAGAACTACAGATTTAAATCGCGGTTCCATCGGAGACAAGAAATTGCCCTCTTATATGCTTCAAAAAGTTTTCGGATTGCTCTTATGGATGCTGAACAGTAAGCCGCTTTGATCAGAAAAACTAACTGCTTCAAACAGTTAGAATTCTCTCTCCCTGTGTGTCTCACTAACATGATAGTTGAGCTGCTCTTTAGAACTACAATGACTGAAGGTCAGAACTACAACATGGCGGAACTCTCAGATACCACAGATTAGGGCTGAACTGGCATTTAGAACTACTTGCTGTTTTGGGCATTATATAGTTGGATTAACCCAACCACTGTTACACATTTTATTGCTGTGGTCAATTAAAATAAAGCTTAATGAAAATTTCAAAATAAAAGCCTTCATATTTTTCACATCAGCTTTGGGCTTTATGTGAAATGTTTAAACAAACTACTGTTACACATTGAATTGGTGTGGTGGTTAAAATGAAGCCTACTGAAAGTTTCAAAATAAAAGTCTGCATATTCCTCTCATGGTAGTGCAACGCCGTAGGCGTTGCAATAATATTAAGCTTTTTTCGCATTTTTTTTCCTCAGGATAGTGAACTGCCTTGCGCAGCAAGGCAGTTCATTAACATTAGCACAAGTTTAGCATTTTACTGCCCCCACTAGTGCACTGCCTTGCGCAGCAAGGCAGTGCATTAGCATTAGCATTAGCCTTTTCCCTAAAGGTAGCTATTAGATAATTTTCTTACTTATTAGCGATGTTCAGTATACTGAATGGAGTAAATCAATGACAGAAAACATGCTAGTGATGCCACACATCCTACATGAATATTAGTCTTCATGCTAATATTAGCATTTTGGCTTATGCATTAATTTCAACATACTGAATGGTACAGGTACAGTTTAGTCAACATGTTTCTGACTCACCACAGGTTATTGACTACATTGCAGCTTTCTTTAGCATTAATGCTAATTTTTTGCATCAGAAGGCTTGATTAAAAAGCGACGGGCACACTTTGGCATGCCCCTCAAAATTTCTGCGGAATTTTCTAGTTATTATAACAACTTCTTCCATTACCGTTAATGCGGCTCGTACCGCTGCGTGCCCACCCACAAAAGTGGTATCAAAACGTGTGTCTCGATCCCGGCATTGGAGCTATTACTTTTATTGGGGATCGGAGTTACGACGGCGACGTAAAAAGCGAAAAACGAGCGAAATTTCCAACTGCCGAAACCTTAGAGTGTAACTGAAACCAACTGCCGCTTTTTAGAGTGAGAAAAAGAGTGGAATTTTGACCCCAAAATAATTTTGAAATTGCTCTCATGGGTGCAAAAATTGCTCTATTGGTATGAAAGTCGGTCATGACATTGATACGAATGCCTGCTCTGGTAAAATGTTTTCAAAATTTCCCTAGGGCTTACGGTTTTCTGTCCAGGTGCTTCAGAGCAAAGTTTTGGGACAGGATAACTGACGTTCCTCCCCAGTGTTTTACATACATTTCTGAAAAATCTCTGAGCTCAGCGCACACCATTTTTCTCTCATCACTGCAATTACTGTGATTGAGCTACAGATATGAATCGCGGTAATAGATGAGATGAGAAATAGCCCTCTCATATGCTTCAAACGGTTTTTAGATCGGACTTACGGAACCCGAACGGGAAGCAGTCGTTCGGACTGCTTTTTCCATTAAAACTGACTGGGTGTCTCATAAAGATAGATAAGTCTGACACACACAGGGCACTTTCATCACTATAGCAACAGAATGCAGAGAGGGAGAACTGCTGGGGTTTGGACTACAAAGACTCTGTAGTTCTAAATATGGCGGAACACTTTAATACTGAGGGCAGAGCAGAAGGTCAGAACTACAACATGGCGGAACACTCAATGATTACAGAGGAGGGCTGAGCTGGCAGTTAGAACTACTTCCTGTTTTGGGCATTATACAGGTGGATTAACCAAACCACTGTTACACATTGGATTAGTGTGGTTATGAAAATTAAGTTTACTGAAAGTTTCAAAATAAAACTCTGAAAATTGCACTGACAAAAGTGCATCGCCGTAGGCGATGCAAAAATGAAAATCTTTTTTTTATGTTTTTTTTCTCAGGATAGTGAACTGCCTTGCGCAGCAAGGCAGTTCATTAACATTAGCATTTCATGGTTGTCTCAAAGATTGAAATCCTTCCCCAGCTTTCTGTCTCACACACACAGCAGTTGGCTGAGGGCCAATCGCTATAGCAACAGAATCCAGAGAAAGGCAAATCTGCTGGTTTGGACTACAAACCAGCAGCCATAACTGCCATAACTGTAGTTCTATCTATGGCCAAGACTCAGTTAAAACAGAGGCCTGAGCAGCATGTCAGAACTACAACATGGCGGAACACTCAGTTATTACAGAGGAGGAGTTGGCTGGTATTATAAACAACTTGTGCTTTGAGCATTATATAACTGATTTAACCTGATCACTATTACACATGAAATTAGTGTGGCAATTTCAAATGAAGCTTATTGAAAATTTTCAAAATAAAAGCCTTGACAATTTTTACATCATGTAATTGCTCTTTTTACATACATTTCTGCAAAAAGTTCTGAGCTCAGCGCACACCATTTTTCTCTCATCACTGCAATTACTGTGAATGAGCTACAGATATGAATCGCGGTACTAAATGAGACGACAAATAGCCCTCTCATACGCTTCAAACGGTTTTCGAATACGTATCACGGTTCCCGAATGGAAAGGAGTTGTTCGGACAGCTTTTTGGAGTGAAACTGGCTGGCTCAAACACATAGAATTGTTTCTCCCCCTGTCTGGAGAAACACAGGGGGAGGCTTGATCACTATAGCAACAGAACACAGACAAAAGCCAAACTGCTCCTTAGGACTACAAAAACACCATCTTTGTAGTTCTAAACACGATGGAACACTTTACTACAGAGGCCTGAGCAGAAGGTCGGAAGGTCAACATGGTGGAACCCTCAATCATTACAAAGGAGGGCTGAGCTGGCAGTTAAGAAGTACATAATGGTGGAACTCTGACTTATTACAGAAAGAAGGTGAGCAGAATGTTATAACTACAGACAGGGCAGAATGTTCTGGGCATTATATATGAACTGGTTTAACCCAACCACTGTTAGACATGGGATTAGTGTGGCCATTTAAAATGAAGCTTACTGAAAATTTCAAAATAAAAGCCTGACTATTCCTCTCAGGCCTTTATTATGTTTTTCTCTCAGGTTAGTGCAGAGAGAACTACAGATTTAAATCGCGGTTCCATCGGAGACAAGAAATTGCCCTCTTATATGCTTCAAAAAGTTTTCGGATTGCTCTTATGGATGCTGAACAGTAAGCCGCTTTGATCAGAAAAACTAACTGCTTCAAAGAGTTGCTGCACTCCTCTCATGCTAGTGCAACGCCCTAGGCGTTGCAATAATATTAAGCTTTTTTCGCATTTTTTTTCCTCAGGATAGTGAACTGCCTTGCGCAGCAAGGCAGTTCATTAACATTAGCACAAGATTGTGCACAACATTAGCACAAACTTTAGCATTTTACTGCCCCCACTAGTGCACTGCCTTGCGCAGCAAGGCAGTGCACATCCTAACATCCTAACATCCTACATGAATATTAGTCTTCACGCTAATATTAGCATTTTGGCTTATGCATTAATTTCAACATACTGAATGGTACAGGTGCAGTTTAGTCAACATGTTTCTGACTCACCACAGGTTATTGACTACATTGAAGCTTTCTTTAGCATTAATGCTAATTTTTTGCATCAGAACGCTTGATTAAAAACCGACGGGCACACTTTGGCATGCCCCTTAAAATTTCTGCGGAATTTTCTAGTATATATCTTTATTTTTCTTCCATTACCGTTAATGCGGCTCGTACCGCTGCGTGCCCACCCACAAAAGTGGTATCAAATCGTGCGGCTCGATGCCGAGAAGGGAGCTATTATTTTTATTGGGGATCGGAGTTACGATGGCGACGTAAAAAGCGAAAAACGAGCGAAATTTCCAACTGCCGAAACGCAGAGTGTAACTGACACCAACTGCCGCTTTTTTAGAGTGAGAAACAGGGTGGAATTTTGACCCCAAAATAATTTTGAAATCGCTCTCATGGGTGCAAAAATTGCTCTATTGGTATGAAAGTCGGTCATGACATTGATACGAATGCCTGCTCCGGTAAAATGTTTTCAAAATTTCCCTAGGGCTTACGGTTTTCGGTCTAGGTGCTTCAGAGCAAAGTTTTGGGACAGGATAACTGACGCTCCTCCCCAGTGTTTTACATACATTTCTGAAAAATCTCTGAGCTCAGCGCACAACATTTTCCTCTCAACACTGCAATTACTGTGAATGAGCTACAGATATGAATCGCGGTACTAAATGAGACGACAAATAGCCCTCTCATTTGCTTCAAACGGTTTTTGGATCGGCCTTACGGATCCTGAACGGGAAGCAGTTGTTCGGACTGCTTTTTTCATTAAAACTGACTGGGTGTCTCATAAAGATAGATAAGTCTGACACACACAGGGCACTTTCATCACTATAGCAACAGAATGCAGAGAGGGAGAACTGCTGGGGTTTGGACTACAAAGACTCTGTAGTCCTAAGAATGGCGGAACACTTTAATACAGAGGGCAGAGCAGAAGGTCAGAACTACAACATGGTGGAACACTCAATTATTACAGAGGAGGCCTCAGCTGGCAGTTAGAACTACTTCCTGTTTTGGGCATTATACAGCTAGATTAACCAAACCACTGTTACACATTGGATTAGTGTGGTTATGAAAATTAAGTTTACTGAAAGTTTCAAAATAAAACTCTGAAAATTGCACTCACAAAAGTGAGTGCAATAAAATAATATAAATCTTATTTTATGTTTTTTTTCTCAGGATAGTGAACTGCATCAGACGACAAACAGCCCTCTCATATGCTTCAAACAGTTTTTGTTCTAACTGTACAGCCTTGCGAAGCAAGGCTGTACGTTTATATCAAACTTTCTTAAAATAAGCATTTTAGCAATTCTTTCACTCAGGTTAATTGACAGCCTGTACATTTATATCAAACTTTCTTAAAATAAGCATTTTAGCAATTCTTTCACTCAGGTTAATTGACAGCCTTGCGAAGCAAGGCTGTACATTTATATCAAACTTTCTTAAAATAAGCATTTTAGCAATGTTTTCCTCTCAGGTTAGTGGACAGCCTTGCGAAGCAAGGCTGTACATTGACATCAAACTTTGTTAAAATAAGCATTTTAGCAATTCTTTCACTCTTGTTAATTGACAGCCTTGCGAAGCAAGGCTGTACATTTATATCAAACTTTCTTAAAATAAGCATTTTAGCAATGTTTTTCTCTCAGGTTAGTGCAGAGAGAACTACAGATTTAAATCGCGGTTCCATCGGAGACAAGAAATTGCCCTCTTATATGCTTCAAAAAGTTTTCGGATTGCTCTTATGGATGCTGAACAGTAAGCCGCTTTGATCAGAAAAACTAACTGCTTCAAACAGTTAGAATTCTCTCTCCCTGTGTGTCTCACTAACATGATAGTTGAGCTGCTCTTTAGAACTACAATGACTGAAGGTCAGAACTACAACATGGCGGAACTCTCAGATACCACAGATTAGGGCTGAACTGGCATTTAGAACTACTTGCTGTTTTGGGCATTATATAGTTGGATTAACCCAACCACTGTTACACATTTTATTGCTGTGGTCAATTAAAATAAAGCTTAATGAAAATTTCAAAATAAAAGCCTTCATATTTTTCACATCAGCTTTGGGCTTTATGTGAAATGTTTAAACAAACTACTGTTACACATTGAATTGGTGTGGTGGTTAAAATGAAGCCTACTGAAAGTTTCAAAATAAAAGTCTGCATATTCCTCTCATGGTAGTGCAACGCCGTAGGCGTTGCAATAATATTAAGCTTTTTTCGCATTTTTTTTCCTCAGGATAGTGAACTGCCTTGCGCAGCAAGGCAGTTCATTAACATTAGCACAAGTTTAGCATTTTACTGCCCCCACTAGTGCACTGCCTTGCGCAGCAAGGCAGTGCATTAGCATTAGCATTAGCCTTTTCCCTAAAGGTAGCTATTAGATAATTTTCTTACTTATTAGCGATGTTCAGTATACTGAATGGAGTAAATCAATGACAGAAAACATGCTAGTGATGCCACACATCCTACATGAATATTAGTCTTCATGCTAATATTAGCATTTTGGCTTATGCATTAATTTCAACATACTGAATGGTACAGGTACAGTTTAGTCAACATGTTTCTGACTCACCACAGGTTATTGACTACATTGCAGCTTTCTTTAGCATTAATGCTAATTTTTTGCATCAGAAGGCTTGATTAAAAAGCGACGGGCACACTTTGGCATGCCCCTCAAAATTTCTGCGGAATTTTCTAGTTGTAGAACTATTATCTAAAAGGGGCTGCATTGTTTTTATTCACATTTGTTCATTTGCTTGTATCCAATACAGCAAAACCCCTGAGCCATTTCAGAGAACACTGGACAGGTTTCTAAAAAAAATTATTTAACAACAACAAAAAAAGAATGACATGGAAAAGGTTATTGAAGAGGATCAGGACCAACTGGAAAGACAGGATTTATATTTTTGATCTCGGTCAGTAAATTCTATATCTGGTGTGAGCTTAACATATGGTGGCAGTACACCCAATGTAAATATTTCTTGGCAAGAGTGTTTTGTAGCTAACCAAATATTTCATCAAACACTCCTTTGGATTATGATATTGGCTACATTGATATTACAGAAGGTTGTGATTTGATACATAGTTTTGCTTTACTTTAAAGCTACTTTTCTTTAAATTTTATACAAATGTTTCAAATATATTTCTTATGTCGTGGCAGGACAACATAAAACAGATAATCTGTGAAAAAAACTGAGCTCATCTGCCTCTTGCCTGTGGTCCTGGCATCTACAGAAATACATCGATCAGTCAGAAACAGCCACTGAGTAACATCACCCTCAATCAGACCCCCATAAAGAAGCTGCAGCTGTGCTAATGTCAGAGAAATAACTTGTGCTGGCCATGCTAAGCAGCCTGTGCATTCACAGCAGGCTCTGTTGTGAGGACGGAGCTGTGGCAAAGTATAGAGCACTGGCGAGGGTGTGAGCAGTGCATACATGAGCATGTGTGACAGCTGTAAAACCCTCCTCCTGACTCTGATTGGTAGTTTCTGACCAGGTAGTGAATTTCTGCAGATAGCAGTAGGACTACAGGACGGAGACAAAATGGAGCTAATTTTTATTTATTTTTATTTTTATCACAGATTATCTGTCTCATACTATACTGTCATGACATGGTGACAATTTTAATAAATATGTAAGAAAGACGTTAGTAAAAGTTATATGATCTGTATCTTAGCTAGTAAGATACAGTCTACCTAAAAAGAGAGTTGTTAAAATTGCTTGATGAAATATAGTGCATTATTGGTGCTCAGAACTACAACTATATAAACAACTGGAATAGCTAGAGTACATTCACTACAAGACAAAACACAAGGTAAATATTTCTTAGTGTTTTGTTTCCATGCATTGTACACACCAAAGCACATAAGCATCCTACACATTTGTTAAACAGGTTTAGTCATTTGCTCAGTGTGTTCTAGAGATGAAGTCAACGAGTGCATTGCCTCAGGCTTCAGCACACGAGTGAGGTCATCCCCAACCCCTTTACTCTGGCATTTGGCCTGTACTTAACATGTTTATACTGCACGATGGGGCCTCCTGCGGGGCATTGATCTCTCAATGGATCTCAACCCGAGGGTTACTCTGAAAACATTCAGCAGCTTGTCAATCAATCCTTTTTACTTTGTCGTTCTATTAGATTTCTACCGGGATGTATGAGCAAAGAGGGGGGGGGGGGTGAAACAAAAACATGTGACCTTAGTGAAGGGCATTTCATTTTAAGATGTTTACAGCATGCATCTGCATCAGTTGTCTTAAATTATGACAGCTGGATGATGCCAGATGTGAGTCTGTGCTTTTTTCTAGTTGTCCACCTTATTGTGTTGCAGCAGGATTCATTAGGGCATTAAAGTCGCTGCATAGAGGCTATCCTTAGGGAATGCATGCGAGTATTCAGAGCAGACTAGGCTCAGGTTGTCTCAGAGGACAGTTCTGCATTTCCAGCCTGGCAGCCCCCGGGGCGTCAACACAACCCAAATCACCCAAAAACAACTCCCTGTCTTTTCCCAAAGTAGGTAGATCTATTTTAAACATATTTTCCCTGTGCTTTCTTTTTCATGTTGAAGCCATAAAGGGTCCAATTGTCTGGTAAGACGTATTTTTTTCAACAGATATTAATTCTATTCCTGCCTTTGTTTTTTTGTTTTGCTTTTTTAAGCAAATTTTAAAATACCTTAATTACTGAATGACACATTTCTGATGGCTGGATGCTGATGTAATTGCAGCAAGCTTAATTTTAAAGTGGTCCGACTGGTTTGGTTGTTAGAACTGTCTGAGATGAGCCAGACTTGCATTCATGTGTCTGAAGCAATGTCTTTGTATTCAGGTACAAAGATCATTTCTGATACGTCTGAAAAGTGTTATTTTGCTCTTTGACCAACTTTGTTTTTTTAGCGGTTCACATAAAAATATCCTCTTTCACAAAATAAGCCACCTTTTTCCTTTCTCTGTGTGTTTTGGGGAAGGGCCAATGTGGCGACCGAGATAGAAGTCAGCCTGACCTGCCAAGTAAGGAAGTCACACCGCCATCTTGACTGACTAGAGGAGCAAGCAGGCTTTGTAGATTAACAGAGTGTTGTACTGATGATGTGCAGTCTTTACAAACAGCCACAAGTTTTAACTGGATAAAAAAGACTGGTGTTAATAGCTTTGAGACAAATTTCAGAAGGTGAAATATATAATATAAATTTGATGTATTGCCCAGTCACCAACTGCATCGTTACATTGAGTTTGGCCACCCTTATTGTTCTAGAAATAATATTGCGTGGGGGGATTGCGGTATGACATTTATGATGGAAATGTTTTGTGAAAGAGCCTATTGTTTATGCAGTTCCAAAGGTCTTGCCACATAGCCTATTTTTTTCCAAAAAGGTGGCATCCAGATTCACAAATTTATTTTTGTCAGCCAATTAATTTGAATATCAACAAGTCCATTTGATAAATTATTATTATTGTTTTTCACAGAGGATAATGAGTTAGGGGAGACAATTATGTGAAAAAAGTCCTAGTCATGGGACATCATAACATCTGAAGTCATTACTTGCCGACACTATATTTTACCTTTTATGACCCTAAAAAACAGTTTTTTAGAAAATGAGCAGAATCCATTTCTTTAACATTGACTGTATGATTTGGCATAGCTCTCACAACACCCCAATTCCACTTCTGCATTTATTTATTTTTTTTGTTTATCAGATTTGACATAAACAGTTTAGAAATTACATTTTGCTGTAAAAAAAAAAGAAAAAAGAAAAAAAAGAAAATTAATAATTACAAAAATCATAACTTTTTACTTCCTGTCTGTCTCCTACATTGTATACTCATTTGAAGACATGCACTTTTATGCTTTACTTCTTTCAATTATATGTCATGGAAAGAGCTAAATTGTCCTTTTGAACTGCTAAGCTATAAAACGTTAAAATATTGTGTCACTCTAAAGCAGAGTTGTAATAACATCAAATAATGCTTGATGTTATTCTGGGGTGTGCAGTTCTCTTGAAATGCACAGGTCGCTTTCATCATCAGTTTTATTGTTTACTATTATAGAGGTCATTGTTCTTTCTGCAAAGCGGCACATTGTTAAGTCTATATAGTGCCACTATTTATGTCACACAAATTTATCTAGCACATTTGGGCTCAGTAAAAAGATGCAGCTGGAAATAGATTTATTTACATGTCTGCAATGGTTTCATTTTCTGTGAATATACAAATGCCTTTCAACATCAGTTGAGTCTTCAGGGGAAACAATCTGGATTTGCCCTTGCATGTTAGACAAAGCTTCCCTCAAATCAATGAACAGACCAAGCAAAACATAAATTATTCTCACATTAGTCAGATTAATGAGGTGTCCAAGAAATAAGGGCTTAAAAATCTGCTGGAGATGAATTGCGAAATTTCACTGACTGCCATTGGTCACACATATCAAAGGCCCAATTACTTTTGGCTGATTGTCTCACCGGCCTCTGTGAAAATTAGCCGACTAATTAAAGCACTCATGGTGCTTAACTTTAAAGTTCTGTAGCCTGGAGATCAGCAGCCATTAAAATGGGTAGCTGCGTTATTATTGATTCCTAATAGCGCCAAAGCCCAGCACACTTAAAAAAAAAAAAAAACATTAAGCTGAGTTCTTGGCTGGCCCAGTGCCACTGATCAATGCCATGTTACATCCAAAAAGGGAGAGATTCAAAATCAAAGCTGTCGCTATAGCAACGCCCCTGCCTGATTCCACCAATCAATGGAGTCCGCGGGGTTGTGAGAGATGCGCCAGGGGAAAGGCCAGCGTCCTACATAAAGAGTGCAGGACAGGGAGCTGGGCAACACACCAGGCAGCACACCTTTCTGCGCAGATTCAGCCGGTAGGAGAGTGGCGCCGAGAAAGAGAGGAGAGGGGAAAGGACAAAGAAGCAGAGGCAGTGAATAACTAGAAAGAGATGGAGCGCTCACATGAACACAAGACTCCTTGCTGGGTTTATGTAGGCACTCTGCTCTTCTTCTTCCACTTCCACTCAGTCACTGTCAGCGGAGGTAAGATCACAAATGGTTTTAGTGGTTTGCTGTCACTTGAACAAAAATATAATAGCAATATCTTGCATTGTTAAGGACGGTGAATTGTTCTATTTCAGTCCCGCTTCCCCCATGCTGTTACTGGGTAGGGGGGCACAGCATGAGTGTGCGGCTTGATGGATAATTATTTATGCAGCTCATTCTGTTCTCATCTGTGTGCCTGTAAAGAAAATCCAAGTTCATTTGTCACCTGGCATTAAAACAATAAAAGACACTTTGCAGGCTGTACTTGCTTGTCTGGGGAAATCATTTTTGACAGAGACTGCTGCAGGTCATACTACACGGCTTTCAGATTAGTTTTAATGAGTAATTTAGGGATGAGCATGAATCAAATTACATCGGCTCTTTCCTGCCTAAGTGAAAGAAGCAGAGCAATATTCATCAATAAGTTTGCATGTGTGGGTGTGCCTACTGTGAAGATTTCACGTTTTTCTCAGAGAAAGTGAAAATAGTTTATTACATAACAGATGAAATGTAATACAATGCCTTCAGTTGGTTTTCAGAGGGCCAGACTGTCACAAACATTTGACGGCGAACATCCTCACAGCATGTCTTGCTCATTTTGCGTAAAGGAGAGAGGAGACTTTGAAGTTGGGGTTCTTGATTGTAGTGGGACATCGGGAACTCTAAAGGGAGTCAAATGTGCCACCCCTATGTCTCGTTAAACGTCCAGCAGGAGACAAACAAGGCTGCTCAAATGGAAACTTCATTGACTCTTTCATGTGGGATTCTCCACAGCTTTTTCTTGTGATCCAAGGCAGGCTATAGAACCAGCCATCTGCAAAGGGGCTGCAAACTCGGCGTTCTTGTTGGCTGTGCACCTGGCATCTGAGGTTTTCTGAGTCAGCCACCTGGCTTCTTGTTCCGTTTTTCAATTAACTAGGAGCGTGTGAAGAAAAGCATGTGTAAGCCCGATCTTTCCTTGGCAGATACCATCAGCTGTGGCTTAGCTGAGGAATTAGGATGTGCTTTTCCAATTGTTGCTGTGCCAGTTATGAAGGTTAAACAGAAAGATGTGCATAATCCACTAAAGCAGTACTGTTAAGTGCAAAATGTACATCCACATTTAGAATGGAATGAGCCTGGATGTGAACTAAACACCCTACCAATATCCCACTTTTCTTGCACAGCTCCCCTGAAGCAAGAGGCAGCACTGGACAACGGTGCCACAGTGCTGAATCACTCCATGCATTTAGTGCATCGCATGGAGAACTTGCTGACCTTGGGAAACAGTAGTGATGTTAGCCTGCGGGTGCAAACCATGAACACTGATGAGGTGAAGGTGATCCAAGCCCACAGTCTGGTCCTTACCCTGCAGAGCGACGTGTTTGAGGAGCTGTTGCTCAGCCGGAACAACAGTGCGCTGGTGTTAATTGAAACACCAGAGTGTGCAGCTGTCTTTGACAAGTTTGTCAGGTAAGGATCGACTTAGTACCTGGGCCTCTGAAGAGCAGAGGCCCAGGTACTAGGCCTCTGCTAACAGTCAGGTTAGACTTTGTGGATCATTTTTATTTTAGCAGTAAAATGTGTAGTTGTGGTATAGTAATCTTTTGAATTATGGGACAGATGAATCTATTAATAAAATCAAACTAGAAAGAATTACTCATATGTAATTTACTCCTTTGCAAGATGGGTTATAATACAGTACCTATGTATTAGTAGTTTTATGGTACTGTGCGTTTTACTTTTACTAGCATAATATTATTATTATCACTACTCTTACTTGAGTAAACTTTCTGGATACTTTACTAACTGCAAGCAACTTCACTAATTTAAGAATACATAGGTTAATCTAATGTTATTTTCCATCTGCGGAGGCTGTTGAGTGATCTTGTAATTAAACAAATACAAAGCATGATGACAAAGCACTATATATTGCCATTGGAAGCACTTTATCGTCTTAACATAAATATACACACATTAGTTACTGTACAATACCTACCGTGTAAAAAGTGTTTTATACGCTTAAAATGTATTTTTAGTGATATTATGTATTGTCTGTAGTTATAAATTTCAGAAACTGTTTAGTTGTGTGCTTATAAAAACTTTTTCAGTAAAATTCTCCACAATTATTGGAGAGGAAGAATGTTTTATCTTAATGAGAATCCTAAAATTAACATTTTGGGTTGGGTTTCATTCAGTGACACAGATGTCAGAAAGAAAAGTTTCCTATAATACAATGTGCTTTACAGAAACAGTTTCTGTCTAACAGTACTTTCAAAAATATGTCTTTTTTCAGATATTTGTACTGCGGTGACATCTCACTCCGGCTCGATCAAGCCATATCCCTGCACAAGTTGGCAAGCAAGTACCGTGTGTGGGGCTTGCAGCAAGGCCTGACCCAATATATGACTCAACATCTTTCCAGTGATTCGCCCACAGGCCACGTGGTTAGCTGGTACAACTATGCGCTACAAATTGGGGACGCAACCCTGCGGGACAGCTGTCTGCAGTACCTGTCCTGGAATCTGTCCTCTGTGCTGCAGAGTGGAGAATGGGGCTCCATCAGTGAAGACCTGCTCCTGTCCTTGCTCCAGCGCTCCGACCTCATTCTGCAGAGTGAGCTGGAGCTCTATGAGGCGCTGGAGTCCTGGATCAACCAGAACCAGCCAGTCAGCTCAACAATAGAGACTGCCCTGAGAGCTGTTCGGTACGGCATGATCCCTCCTCAACATCTCTTCCGTCTTCAGAGGCATTCACCCCTCATGGTGAAGTATTATGAGGCCATCCGTGATCTCCTCTATCTAGCTTTCCAGTTCCACTCTGCATCACCGATTCAACTAGCCAAGTACTTTGACGTCAACTGCAGTATCTTCACTCCCCGTAACTACTTGTCCTCATCTTGGGGCTCTCCTTGGATCATCAACAATCCTACCCGTGACGACCGTAGTTTCAGCTTCCAGACCCAACTTGGGCCCAGCGGCCATGACTCCAGCAAGAGAGTAACGTGGAATGCCCTGTTCTCCCCTCGCTGGCTCCCACTCAGTGCCAGGTCTACCTACACTGAGCTGGGCGCCATGCAGCCCACTCGCACAGAGGGAGGTCGACCTCGCATCATCGTAACGCCGGCCACCTCCAGCCCCGACTTTGCTGGAGTGAGTTTCCAGAAAACGGTCATTGTGATGGCCAAGCAACAAGGAAAAGTGATTGTCCGCCATGTGTACAACTTTCACCAAAGTACAGAGGAGGCTGGGGATTTCTTAGTGGATGCTGACCTGCAACGCCGTGCATCAGAGTACCTAATTGACAGCTCCCTCTATCTGCACGTTGTGATCAAACCTCTCTACCATAGCTTGCTTGTTGCCAGGAAATAAAAAGAGGAAATTTTTTTGTGATCTCACCCAACCCTGATCTGCCCACACAATCACATGCACATGTTCCAAAGCACACTCATATCACAGTATGTGTATGTGTCAGCTCCATAAATTCACACTGTAACATTGTTTCATTCTTTTGTCTTCCAGTTGAATAGCAAAAAGTTAAAAGTTAGGCTGCAATACAAACTGTCATTATCACCGTTATTATTAAGAGCAACATGGAACATAGGTTGTTGTATTTCTTGAGGTATTTCAGTAAGTAAGAATTTTTCCTTGAATTAATGAATCTGTGTCGCTGCCGATGTTTGAATAGGCCGTATACAGTATGTATTTTGCTTTGAAAAAACAAAATAACATTCACTGTTACATTTATGGATTTTTATTTTATTTGCTGTCAAATATAGATTTGTAGTTCATGGCAGATATATTGTACATTAATTTATGCTCCACTTTGAATTTTAGATATCAAAATGTTTTCTAGGGTTTTAATGTGATCTAGTTTGTCTTAAAATACTGAAAATGTATGATTGCTGAACAGACTTTTTTTTTTTCCCTTTCACATTGCTTGTTGACTTAGTTACTTTGCATTTTTAACATGTGTTTTCTTTAGTTTTTTGAAAACCCAAGCAGTATGTGATAGTGAAAGAACAATAAAAAAGGTATATAGCCTCATAAAGGACAATAAAATGTTAAATTCTAGATGTTGATCTGTCTTTTAAAATAAGACTTAGTAAGGGCAAAAATATTTGACCTATTTTAAATGCCATTATTTAGTTTTTCTCTTTTGTAAATCAAATAATAAATAAAAGTTTTGTTTGTTGATAGAAATTGTTTCTAGATAACTCTTTTTGTCATGATTTTTTTTCTGCTTCTTAAACTCTATGGGTTGGTTGAACAGTTAACAAGTGTATTACCACATTCATATTTACCAATTACATCTTTCCGTATTATTGCTACAAAATATGTTTTAAGAGTAAGCCTTTATTCATTTGTTTATGTATATTTAAAAATTTTCCAAAGTAAAACGTAAAGTTAAAAAAAGAGACAAAACAATTGTCATAGAGGTTCAGTTTTGTTTTTCAGCAAACCACCTGTAAGTACAGCTGATATACTAAAGTAATAATTTGTGAGACAAACCAGTTCATCTTTAAAAATACTAATTTAAAAATGTGATTATTTGTGGGGTAAAGTATGTTGTAGCTGAATAGATTAATGACCCCATACAGGGTCTGTTAAAAGTTTCATATTCACCCTCCAGTTTCAAAACTCGAGGTTGGTTATTTTACAGCACGGAAACTTCACCTCCCATGAGGCGTAGCACCTGACAGGAAAGACGTCATCACGTCGTTGGAACCCTCAGCTGTCAGACTTTGGCCACCCCGGCGAAGGTTTTGTTAGCAAACTAAGTCGAACTGCTCAGCTTTTTCAAAGTTTAAAGTTGTGCACCTTGCTGCTAGTCGTTCTTTGAGCAAGACATTGGCGCACTAGACTTGCACTAAGGCAAATTGCCTACTTTTTTTTTTTAATCGCTGCTAGATCTTTGCACCCTCGAAGCAGCGTTCCTGAGCGGGTACAAGAGTAGATGCAGGGAGGGAGGGAGTAGAGAAAAAGGCAAAAGTCTTTGTGCTTCCCTTCCCCCTCATCAAAGCAAAGGGGAAATGTCTCTATCTAAAGCAGGTAAGGCTCTTTTTTGTATTGTTTTGCAAGCAGCTGCGCGTATTTTTGCCCTCCGCCTTGCTGGAAGAGGAGGAAGAACTTTAGCTAGCTTTGTGTAATGTAACCTTGCCAGGTGGAAGGCTAGCTAGCCAACATGTCTTTCCTGCTTTCTTTTTTTAATCAGTTCACAAAGTCTTCAGATATCCTGCTGCTAAATGTTACCAATGTTTGCTATCCCTGACTTGTTAATGGATAGTTTTATTATTTGTCTGGCTAAAGTTGCTCTGTTGAAGTTAGCTAAATATCTTAGAGTGTTTTTGTTCAACTTGAAATGTGAAGCAAATTTAGCTGGAAATCACTACGCTCTCTCTTTGATGCTTAGTAGGACCACAGGTGTTTTTGTGCTTTTTTTTTGCACACAATTTGTTCGGCGTACATTTATTTTAGCCTCGTGTTTATGAAGGAGCAACTTTATTTTTATTTTTCTTCATTCACGGTAATCTGGAATCAATGAGAAAAATAAGCAAACAAACAAACAAGCAAAAAAGAAAGAAACCACTCCTTGGAAAAAGAATCAAGGCTCTTCCTCTGCGTCACACATAGCGTGATTGTAATGATGTCAATTTACATTTCAAGTTCAGCGCTCGTGCTGTTACACAATCATAGCAGCGTTACCATGGTGGGCTGCACGCGCTGGGCGCCGCTCAGGCAGTCAACGCGGCCTGCCGTGGCAGGTTTAGGCTTGCAGCACCAATACCAAACGTTGTTTCCCTACTTGTTGATAGTTGACTGGCTGTAAGCACTCTGATCGTCACACAGGTTCTGCTGCTTTCTTTACTGTGCATTTTCTGCGTGTTTAAGAGTGTTTAGTTTCATTCAGACTTTTTTTTTTTTTCCTTTTGAGAGCCTTGAGATCTGTTAGTGCTGAGGCATGCTTAGAGATTGGGTTCTCCCGAACTGTCCTGATAGGGTGGTGTGGAAGATTATCTGCGCATGAGTCATCACTGTCTGTATATGGACCTGCTCTAAGGCTGGTGCTTCCTGATGGTGACTCGCCTCACAGCTATTGACACTTTGATCCCATGTACAATCCAGAAATTCTTGCTCACATTACGTATGTATTTTGGGTATTTTCCACTGAGCATTTAGTAAACTCAGAAGAATGCACACTCTTGTCCATACAACTCCCTATGTTTACTGAGAATTTCAAAAAATTATAAGTCAGCTGTTTTTTTTTTTTTTTTTAAAACACATCCCCACCCTACATCCTGCAAGGAACTACTGTTACTCAGATCCCTTTTTTTGGAAAATGATTATTTGCTGTCATGTGTTGAGTTGGTTGATCAACTTACCACAGCTGTTGCTGATGTCATGCGACCATTGTATCTGGTGAGTAGAGACGAGCCTGTTCCTATTCAGTATTAGCATGAGATCAGATGGGAATAGTATTTAGGCTCAGGTTACGGTGGACAATATAGCAAATATATATCACTTTAAGAAAAAAACAAACTTAAAGCACATCAGTAGTTGTAGTCATTCATGTGTCACTCTTACCAGTGTACTCAATGTCTTTTGCATTACCTACCTGTCAGGTATAAATTACAGTCTGCAGCCTGAACACACAATGCACCCAGCATTCATTCTTTTTTTTTTTTTTTTTTTTATGAGCAGATGAGATACTGCTCATAAGTGTGCCATGAGTATCTCAATGACTTTTTAATTTGATTAATTAAATGAAAAGGTCATTTCACAACTTTGACGAAACATTCAAAAGCAAACCTCTTAAGAATTGTACAAGTATTAGAAAAAAACTAATAAATTACATCACTGACACAGTAACTATAGTAAGATAATTCTGAAACCTCCAGGAGAGTAGGAAATGGACAAGTGGCTGTAGTTGTTGCATTTACATATGAAATTCCATATGAAGTTCAGAGAGCTTCTTAGTGTTTTCTGGGCCAGTGCCTGAAAAAAGTGAGATAAACTACTTTTGTTTTTCTGGGGGTTTTTTTTGTTTTTTTTGTTGCCCTGCCAAAAATAGATTGTTGCAATGCCTGCTGTCCAATACTTGTGATAAACTAGTGACAAGTCAAGCAGACAAAACAGAACAATTCAGCAACATCTAGCTAATTGTTTACTTCCTTTCCATTAGCTGCTGGGTGAGAGGACTTGTAGTGAAGACAAAAAAGATCTTGAAAAGCAAAGCCTTCCTTGTGTTGGTTTTAATACCAAAAGTAGAGCTGCACAAGGAACTTTCAGTGCCATATGGTGGTTAAAATTTCATGCTGTACTTTTAGTGCCATCTACTTGCATCTGCATCTATACAATCACTGAACAACCGTATCCTACTTCAGAGCTCCTTTTACATGAATTAATTACTGCATCAGTGCAGCGTGGCATGGACATAATCAGTGGACCAACACCAGCAGATGTCATGGCACTCTAAAAATTGTGGAATACTGTTTAAACTTTACACTGGACTTTAAGCAATGTGAATTCTGTGCCTTTCCACAATTCTTCCATATTTCCAAATGAAGAAAAGATGGCTTTAGCCAACTGAACAACAGTCCAGTTGTTTGTCTCTTTAGCCCAGATTAGAGGCTTCTGACATCTGTGGTTCAGGACTAGCTTGACACAACTGATGCTACATTTGTAGCCATGTGAAGGATTTGTCTATTTATAGCATCTCTTAAAGCACTGGCTCTGGTCTCAGTCCTCTCCTCCCTCAAATTTCTGAATAAATTTTACTAAATGATTATGTGAAGTCTGTTTTCATCCCTGTTGGTGGTGCACCTTTTGTGTCACACATTTTCTTGCACAGTGAATGTGTTTTTTATATGAATATATTTTCACACATAAGTCTATTAAAATAAAACAGCTTCTTTATCAGTGACTATTTGTGGCTTATCCTCCTGGAGGAGGGTGTCGATGACTGTCTTCTGTCAATGATTGTGAAACCTGCTGTACTTGTGAGTTTTTACACATGCAAGCCATAATCATGAGACTTACAAGAAATAAAATCTTGGAATTTTCAGTGAATAATAAATCTATATTTCATACTTTGCATATTTTTAATTTGACCAGCTGGATGGACTAACTGACATAAATGTCTGCATCAGTGCTGAAAAGCTGAAGCGCTAGGACTGTAGAGGGGATTACTTGTAATGGCGAGGAAAGAAAAGTGTCAAAAGTATTAATATTCATTTGGGCTGCATGATGAATTTGTCAGCATCGCTGTCTTGCATACAGAAGATCTTGGGTTTAAATCTATCAGGGCCTTTTTGCATGGAGTTTGCATGCTTTCTTACATGCATGGGTTGTTCTGGGTCTTGGGCTTCCTCCCACAGTCCAAGGACATTCATATGGGATTGTGTGGTCCCATCAAATTGCCTTTAGGTTCGAGTTGGTGTGTGATTGGTTGTTTGTTGTGTGTATGAGCGTTGCCATGTCCTGTGACGGGTGACCACTGGAAATTCACCCTTCTCTGCAAACCCTAGAATGAGTTCAGACCCTGAAACTGTCTCTTGTCGTTCCCTCTAACATTACGTATTAACTATGAGTACAATAAATTATTAGGTTAATTAACTTTAAATTATATTTTTTATAATCCTTGTCTGTCTTAAATTTAGATGTTGATGATCATACAATCTTAACAAAGTCTTAATTTAACTGACTGAAACTTGCAGAAATCCTTTAGGTAGCATTGCTCTGTACTTCTGAAGGTTTTTTTTTTTTTTTTTTTGATAGATTTTTTTGCTGTTTTAATTTTTGGCCTTCATCCAAAAAAGTGTTGCAAAATCTCTGTGATACAACTAACATCAGGGAAGAACAATGTGGTCTGCAGATTTATTCAAAGCATTCTTTGTATTTGTGATTATGATTAAACTGACCATTTCAAAATTATTAAAAAAACATTGCTGCATTTTAGCTATAAATTTGCAACTGCATCCATCTAAAACCCTCATAGTAACAAATTCTACTCTAAAAATAAAACATTTCCATTACCAGCAAAGGCATCTTACTGCGACCGTTACACTCAGTACTGCAACTGTGCTGCTGAAAAGGATCCAATAATTGCATTCGATCAAATTTCAAATTGTAAATGCATCATTGATGAGTAACAGACTAATTGTGGAAAAATATTTTGGACATCCAAGGTAACAATTCTATAAATTCTCATGTCGGTATCTCACCCCTCCCACCACAATAACAATAAACAATACAGCTATAGCCAATTTCTTTTGTCAGCTGACTTACAATTCAAGCATACACTTGGAGCTTGTTGCAGAAAAGCTGCTGTCTTTGGATCGTCTACAAGCTGCTGATACTCACTGCAAGAACACCAATACTAAAAGCACTTGTCAGATTTTTAAATCAAGAGATTTGAGTCGGATCTGAACTCAAAAATGCTTGATTGGAGCATCTCTAACTGTGTGGCTCGGGTTTATAGAGCTGAGTTCTTCCAGCAGAAAACTGCAGTGAGCTTGGCCTCAGTTTGCCCCTATAGGACTGCATGCAAGCCAAGTGAAGTGACATAATTTTTCCCAAAGGGTCCTGACAGTTGTTTTGAGCGGATGTCCATTTGAATCGGCTGTTAGTCATATCCCTATCCATAGCTTCGGCTGACTGTTTCCTCGACACGCCAGGTGCTGAGGTTGCTGCCTTAGAAGAGATACTGTTTCTAGGCCATTAATATTTTACAGTAGGCAAGTAGGTATTTAGAGTTTATAGTAAATGCATTGAAACATTTAGTAGTCTTGTGGAAAAAAGTTATCAAAATCCTCGCCATATCTTCATAGTATTTTAATTTTGAATTGCATGTGCAAAAATCCATTTGTTGTTCAGGTCTTCTGGAGCCTTTGACTGCTCTTGCTTTAATCCCACACAGAGGAAATGTAAAATCTATTTTTGCCTAAGCATGTGTGAGTAAATAACACTCTCTCTCTCTCTCTTTCTCTCTTCCAAATGAAACTTACCGTAGTCTGTCCGGACACTGTGTACTTATTTTAGGCTTCCAACACAAAACGGATGTGTCTAGGTTTCATTGGTGGTTTGAGATATCTAGAATCTGTGAAAAGAAAAAAAATCACTTCCCTTCCAGCTTATTGTAGTAAGCAGGGGTTTACCCACACATACTTCCTCCAAAGCAATGTGCTGTCACTTAGTCAATGGGAAATGCAGTTCTACAATAATCACAATTACAGTTGTGCATTAGTTTGACTTTAGACGGCAGGTCCTAAATGTAAAGCTTCATGCTTTTCTGAGAAGAAATGCACACTCTTATCAAGCGTGTGTGTGTGTGTGTGTGTGTGTGTGTGTGTGTAGCAATGAGCCTGGTTTAATTTTATTTTTTTTTTTAAATGAGCCGTTTGTGTTAAAATGATGCAATCTGTTCAGATTTCCCCATTGGGGAGAAGCACACTAAACAGATAATTAGTGTCAAGGAAACTTGTGGCTTTCTTCCTGACGGGCTGCCTGCAGGCTGAGTAGCTGTGTCATCCTGGCGGAGACTCGCGTTCACTTTTGGGAAGTCCCACAGGCTTCTGGTAAACGGTGTTTATGAATGGATTGCTATCACTCATTTAGCACAGGAAAGTCTCAAAGCCGCTCACATTAACTTACAGTGCTTAACAAACATTAAAAAGGGTGTATTGTTGTGAAACGTGTGAAAAGAGAACGATAAAATGAAGGATGATGAAGGAAAAAAACAAAGCAGAATTACTTTTTTTACTTGAATAAAAAAAAAAGCTTGTAAGAGAGGAAGGCATGGTTCCCTTTCGCCTACCTGCCTTTTACTTCACAAAAGCTGACAGTGACTTTCCTTTTAGATAGGAGAGCACATCAATTCCAATGAACAGTTTATGTAACTGTGACTTCAGAAGAACTCCAAAAGAATATAGTGACATTGTTTCTGGTTACATTAGTGTGGATAAGTGATCAAGGCATTGCCTGGTTCTAAGCTCTACATTTGCAGTTTGATGTAAAACAGTAATTGTTTTCATAAAGTGAAAAGCATGCAACGCTGCTAGACAATGTAATAATATTATTATTCTTTGTTTCATATTTTGGCACATGGTAAAAAAAAAAAAGCAAACACCTGTTTTTGATTCTTTTCTTGTGCAACATTTAATATCTTTTTCCTGTTCTGCTTTTTGGAGAGTAACATGAATATAACTGACTGGTATTAGCCAGTTAATTTGTTGGGCTATCAGCTCAGATAGGCTTTCGGTAGTCTGCTTCTTAACGGATAATGCATGTTGCTTATAGCAGTAACTGTTATAATAAAATGGCTTCACTTAATAGTATTTTTCACCTCTGGAAATATTTCCAGTTGATTTGAGAGAGAAGTGTAGTAGCTCTCTCTAACTGGAACAATGCCACATTTCAATTTGCTCCAGGTTTTCTCCAACAACTCCTCTTAATGGCTTTAATTTGCACAATGGTATGATGGCAAATGTTTATATTTTTTAACCTAATGTTGTAAAAGTCAATATCCCTTGATACCTGTAACTGTACCCTTTTGAGACAAATACCAAGACTCATTCTGTTGAGGAAAAAAAATCAGTTTGGAGTGACGTGGGTTTTAAGGCTTTGTAAATAAAAGGTTTGAGAAGCTTTTTTATTAGTTAGCCAGGGTTTGTAAATAGCCAGCTTATGGGAGACTTTTGCTACTTTTGGCTTGGTTAATTATTAAACATTTATGTTAGTGCTGAGATTATAATGTTTCCTTTACCTTTTGTGTCTTTTTAAGGTAGGAAGAAGAATCCGGGGCCGAAGCTGCCCATAGGAGCATTTTCACCACTGCCCCCTCAAGCTACAGCGTAAGGCCCTTTTCTTTACACCAGCAACACCAGAACTGTGGAAAAGCTCAACAGTTCTGTTTGACCCATTCTCTGAAAATGGAGAGATTATGGCAGAACTGCAGAGTTACCAAGACACTTCCAATAAAAGTGAAATTTTATTGGATGTCCTTGCAAGTCCAGCACTCTGACTGTGCAGTCAGTCACATTTTAGTGATTTGAATCAAAATCTGTGTTTGTGGACACACTTTAGGGTATTTATCAAAGAACAGAGGGATAAGAAAAAGGTGTTGAACTGTAAATATTTCTTATTTTGTGCAAGTGGGGGCTAATACTTTTGAAAAACACCGTATAGTTCTCAAATTTAATATGGTCGGAGGCAACAGATAGTCGGTAATTTATTTCATATTTTGCCGTTTTCTGTCTGCAGGCCCCCTCGAGACCTTGACTCTAGAGCTTGTGTCACAATTGGAGATCAGGTAAAGTTGCATTTTCCAACATCCTTCTCTTTTGTTTGCTTTCTGTGTTGAACATGTGGCGTTGTAACATTGTGCTGACTCCTCCATATAGAACTTTGTGGTGGAAGCAGATGACTTGGAGCCAATTGAAGAGCTGGGAAGGGGCGCCTACGGAGTGGTGGACAAGATGAAACACGTCCCCAGTGGTGTGATCATGGCGGTCAAGGTAGACAAGGAAGCTGCTCGATTTATTTTCCTTTTATTTACTTGCTTTTGAAACACCGTAAATCATCAGATTTCAGACTTGTATGGGCTAATGTAGAGCTATAAATGCAGGTTTTGAAATCTTGTAGTAAAGTTTGTGCTGCTTGTGTCCTCAGAGGATTCGCGCCACAGTTAATAGTCTGGAGCAGAAGAGGCTTCTGATGGACCTGGATATTTCCATGAGAACAGTGGACTGCTTCTATACTGTGACTTTCTACGGTGCCCTTTTTAGAGAGGTAACACCTATTACCAGATATTAAGTAAATATTCCAAGGATATTTGGTAATGGAAGTTTATTAACTCGAATATTTTTCAGGGAGATGTTTGGATCTGCATGGAATTGATGGACACGTCTTTGGATAAGTTCTATAAAAAGGTTTTTCAAAAAGGCCAAACAATTCCCGAAGACATCTTGGGCAAGATCACAGTAGCAGTATGTTTGTCCTTTCAAAACCCCATTCCACCTGAATAAATATGCTTCACAAAATTAGCAGAAATCTCAGCATTTCCTTTTATAAAATTACTCCACAGATTGTCAAGGCATTAGAGCATCTGCACCATAACCTCTCAGTGATTCACAGAGGTAAGCAAAATGAAGATCTGACTATCAACGATAACAGTTTGCAGCCCCAAGGTGCTCCATCATTTGTCAACTTTCTTATGTTCTCAACATCTGCTTCCAGATGTGAAGCCCTCCAATGTCCTGATCAACGCTCAGGGCCAAGTGAAAATGTGCGACTTTGGCATCAGTGGCCACCTGGTGGATTCTGTGGCCAAAACGATGGACGCAGGCTGCAAGCCCTACATGGCGGTAAGAGATGGAGGGGCTTGAGGAGTAGGAATGAATTGGACATCACCTATTGGTCTAGTGTCGCAATACTTCCTAAATGCTAAATTGTTAAAATGTATAACTCGTATCAAAATACAAAGGTAGCTTCAATATGAGAAAAAAAAACAAAAAACATTTTTGCTATATTTTCAGCCTGAGAGGATCAACCCTGACCTCAACCAGCAGGGCTACAGTGTCAAATCAGACATCTGGAGTCTGGGCATCACCATGGTGAGTTTTCAAGCTTTGAAAAGCCTCATCTAATTACATCCAGTACAATGTGATACGATATTAACCAAATGTTGTTTATATATATACACCCTGTATATTCTTGCTCTCAAAATATATTGCTTAGTGTGTCATAATAAATCGTGCCTTGAAAAAGTGCCCATACCATTTGAATTTTTTTTTTTTATTTGTTATATTGCAACCACAAACTTTTTTTGTAACATACCACTATAGAGCATCACATATCTGAAAAGTAGAAGGAAAAAATCCCATTAAAATACTTAAAAAAATTTTAAGAGTATGAATACTTTAGCTAGACGCTGTACTGCACAAAGCTCTCCATACTTGAAGGTTTGTTGACAATTCAGTAATGGTGAATCATTACTGAAAATAAATGACTTTTTTTGTGTTGCTGTCCTTAATACATGGCTTACAGTTCGATAGGACTCCTGCTTTGTCATTTTTTTGATGACTTCTACCCCATTTGCTATATAAAGCTTTTGCTTTAAAACATGCATTAATATATTTCATATTCTCTGTAAATAATCCCCAAAAAATCTTGCTGAACCAGTTCAAAACGCATAAAACATATTTACTTAATATGCAAAAACACCAATGAAGTGACATTGACCAGAAATATTTAGTCTCAAGTCACCTGAAATAGTTTTGGTCTCGGATTACAATAAACATTATTGACTCATTCACAAAAAAACTTGACTTTACAGCATGTCATACAGCCCTGAAATTCATCAGAAACTTGAAGCAGATTTCTTCTTGCCTCCATTTCCCAGATCGAGCTGGCCATTTTAAAATTCCCCTACGACTCATGGGGCACCCCGTTCCAGCAGCTCAAGCAGGTGGTGGACGAGCCGTCTCCACAGCTGCCTGCAGACCGCTTCTCCCCTGAGTTTGTAGACTTCATCTCGCAGTGGTGAGCTTCACGCCGCCAGTCGTGACCGCACTCATTTCTCTTTTGTAGTTTAATAGAGAACGTAAAGACTGAGAGGCCCAGCAGGGGTCAGTGTTTGCTCTGTGATAAATTGAAGAAATTCAGGTTTCAGCGCTTATTTTTGTTTGTATCTGCGTTTTTAAGATGTTTCTCATTTAAAACGTAACGTACAAATAAATTGTTACATTTTATAGTTTGAAAATAATTTTCCTGTCTTACAGCTTAAGCAAGAAGCCAGATGAAAGGCCAGCCTACACAGAATTGATGGTTGGTATATTTTTATTTTGCTCGCTATAAATACAGCACAGTCACTATCTGGTCTTCGGTGTCTTCCTTGTTTTTGCCCACAAGAGGTCAGACTTTTCCCATTAACCCACCAAGAAAACGTTTTGTATTTCACAGTGTCTGTCAGCAAAATAAAACATTAAGTCCTGCCTCATTTCCTAACCCTTTATTCTTCTGCAGAAGCACCCGTTTTTCACCCTCCATGACGCTAAAGAGACAGATGTGGCCAGCTTCGTCAAGGTCATCCTGGATGATTGATGGGCTCACTCCAGGCTCCACCTCGTCAACCTGGGCGGGACCTGTCATCAGAAGAACCAATGGCCCCACCTGCTCCTTTTTTTTTTTTTTTTAAATAAGTAAAGAAGAAAAAAAAAACCTCACTGGAATGATGGACTCTCGTTCACCCACAGGATGGGAGGGTAACTCAAAGACTGACAGCAGCTCTGGACAGGGAGAGCGGTGGTAACGTGAACTTTTATGGTCAACTGGAGAGGTTCCATTCATTCCTCTAGGCTTCCTGTGTGAGCAGCTCTCCCACCTGACAAAATATGAACTTAATCAAATTAGCTGTTTTAATCCTATTTTTTTATTTGCCCCCACCCTCCATCTCTCTTTTCAGAATGACAGAGCCAGCCCATTATATGTTTGTGAAATGTTGTTGATGAATTTCATATGCAAAACCAACAGTTAACCTGTATGTTGCTGTGTGCTGAAAGCTGTATTTGCGTATTTGTTATTCTTCCTCATAATACAGATTTTCTTTTCCTTTTTTTTCCATTTTTTTTTTTTGATACTCTTTGTGATTGACAAGTGTGAATACTACAGGACTCGACCCTACCTTGTGTGATCCACTTCTGCCATGATGTGATTGGTCAGAGCAAGGGCTGCAGCCTGTGGGAGGCTCTGGGGCCGAGTTAAAAACTGAATAAAAATGTCAGAGGGTCACCTTCTGGGCAGGCCGAGTCATTCCTGGAGCACCCGATGGTGTGAATGTAAAGCATCCCATATCAACTTCTATCAGAGGCTGTGACCACTCTGTATTCTTCGTCTTTCTCGAGTATCAAAGAGTCAGCTCCAGTGTTGTGATTGTTACTACCTGGAAGTATTCAGGGTTTGCATAATCAAGCTTAAAGCTTTATCTCCTTCTACGTGCCATTTCGCAAGTTGTTCTAATGAAAAAAAAAACAAAAAACTGCATTATTAGTTTGTATTTTGTTTCTACTTGTTCTGGTTTGGATTTTATTTCATCAATATTTCAACGTTTTCTCTGCCTGTGCCCATGTTTCTGTAGTCTTTTTGGAAGAGGCACTTGTGTGTTTTTTGTGTTTTTGATTGTTTCAAAGAGCTTATTATGCCTTACAGAGACGGTGTGTTAGGGAAGTAATTTATATGCTGAAGATGTAAATATTATTTCCTTTTTTTAATGTAACATGACACTGTCCAAAACTGTCACAGTGTAGCTGAATGGTAATCGTTGGTATTAGTTTGAATGCAGTGTGATGGATACACACAGACCGTACTCATATGGCCAGCTAAATATACATCTTTTAGGACTGATGTGCTGTCGAACTCCACTGCTCAGGTTTTCTGTGTTTTCTTCTACAGTATGCAGAGATTGCCTTGTTTGGAAGGTGTTAGTTATTTCTGTCAGATCATACATACTATGCAAAGGCAGTTTTGCTTCTCAGAATCTGCAGAAACCAGTGAAAGGACAACAGCGGTCTGTGCTTCGTCTCTCTGTTTTAAGTATAAGGGAAAGCTAGCAACACTTTGGAAGCTGCTGTTCTTTAACTCCCCCTCCAATTCCTTTCCAGTTGGCCTCCTTTAAATGGCCAATCCCTTATATATAAAAATCTTTTTTTTTTCTTTTTTTTTTACACTGATCACAGTAAGAATGGAACACTTGCTCTACCTCTTACTCCTTCACTCTGTTTGCCACCTTTTCACTGGGTGGCGCTGACAAACTTGAACTATGGAAAGACAAAAAAATAAAGGCTTTATTGTTCAGTAAAGCTGACAGTAACCGTCATCATTTCTGCTTTTCTTGCAGGGCATTCAGGTATACCCTCGGTTTTTCTTTTGCAAAAATTATGTTTTTGCAAAAGAGTAAGGTGACATTTAAAATAAAAGTGTCTTGTTTGCCAATACAAATATGCAGATTACAACCTAAAACTTGCCTTCTGTAGTACTCATTCATTTTATAATCCCACTTTTCCCCCCAAAATACTGAAATATAATTACAATTGTGAGCTTGGAACTTTCAAACCACTACATATTTGAGATCAGATGTTTGATGACCAAATTGATCAAATAAAGTTTAAAGGGTTTCTATCAGATCAAAGAAAAAAAAAAGGTTCATCGGTAAGAATGAACTTATTCATCACACCTGATACTATAAAAAACATTAATAGTTGCAAGATATTATACCTAGTAAAAGTTATCCTTGTATAACTGAAACTCTACTTCAGTAGATATAAAGCCTTTATTTGATCATTCGTTCAACACCCCACAGCTGATTACTAACTAACTAATAACCTTTTGTTCACTATAGCGAATTACCGATTTAGGCCGTGTAAACCCTAAAAACGACACGTGATTGTATTAGGTTAGCAAACAAGAAGGGTTGTGGAAACCCGGAGACCTCCAACGTGGAGTCAAGTTATAGGTGAAAGTTTTAAATTGTCAAGTTATATTTTTCTTACTGCAAAAACTACATATGTTGCATGATTTCAAGTGTTTGTTGAAGCTGAGTGGTAGTAGCAGTCTAAAAGCTGTCAATCCACACCAGTTATTGTTGCCGTTTACATAAAGCGTGCTTATGTAAGTCCACAGAAGTCAATGCACACTTCTTGGTGGCTTGTTGCTGCTCTTCAGGGCGTACAATGAATGAACTCACTTAGATGGCTATTTCAGTCTTGCTATTATTTCTTCTTTTTTTTAAGTGAAAGTTGACGGCGCAGGCTAACAAAAGCTCAGCTGCAACAAGCGATGTGCCGCGTGTTTGTCAAAGTCCGATGACTTTATTCATGAATGAGAAAACTCAATGGCAGGAGAATGCATTTAGTGGCTCGGTGTTGTGCAGTCGAGCAGATTCTCACCCAAACCAAATGCAGTACTTTTAATAAAGAAGGCCTTTTCTGACTGAGGGCTTACATAATGTTTCATCAAAAGATTGTCGTGTGAAGGGAAAAGCACCACAAGTTGTAGATTAGCAACCCAGCTGAATGTGGGCTCTGATACAGAAGTAATTTGCAGTTTTCGGCTGTTAATTGGCATTTAAGAAAATAAGGATGCGAGTCAGAGTTGATTAAATATATATATTTTTTTTTAAATTAACTGGATTCGCAAACAAACAAGCACAGAAGATTGGCCTTGAGCATAGTTTCTGCCCAAAGTGAAGTTTGGGAACTTTTGCTGTTGGCCCAGGGGACCAAGAGTTTGACAGAAGTGCGAGCAAAATCTAGTATGTATGTGCACTCCACTTAAGAAATGCTTCCTCAATCTCTTGCCAGATCTCACGACCTTCTGACTTGTATCAGGCATGGAAATGCAGTTTACGCATTTTGCCCACCACCCTTAAGCCCAATAAAACGAGTAAAATTGGTGATGAGAGGGAAAATGAGGACAAAGTTCCCTGAAACTATAACCACCTGTCTTCCTATTCCTTGTCAAGAATGTATCCATCCTTTTGCCTCAGGTCCCAGACAGACAAGAGACGGAAAAACTTGCATATTTTTGTTTCCCACATGCATGACGCAGGGCTAGCCTGGGGCGAAGACTTAGCAAGGCTCCGTTTAACTGAGCAGAGTGAAATAACTCTTTATGGACAGAATATGCTGTAGCTCCAGGGTAACATGACCTTATGCAACATGCTGTACTGTGTGAGCTTCTATTGCATCATGAGTCTCGGTCTGAAAGGGACGGCATGATGAGGGATAATATGACGCGACATTAGAAAGACAAAACAGGGTGACTATCTCCAACTAGCTTCATTATGGATGAAACACTTCAAATCATTTCGCAAAATACAAGACAGGAACAAGACATTATGTCAGAAGCACCTCATAGGGTCGTTATGACAAAAAGGAATCGTTAAATTTGCTGCTCAAGTAACTTAGAAATATTTCATGCAAGTTGTTCTTCTGAACGTAGTGTCAAGCAAACCACTATTTAATAAATAAGCAGTTGATTTCAGAATAATCTATTGATTCCCCTTAGGCGGTGGAGAGCAAAGAGTATGAGAACATATGTTTTTGTGCACTTATATAATGTGTAATCTAAAAAGTCTTCCCTTCTATTAAAAGCCCTAAGGAGTTGTCTGTGCTCCATGAATTCAAAGGTTTGGGTTACAATGCTGGCCTATAAATACATCCTTGACAAAAATGAAGGCGTTTTAGAGGAAATTGTGCAGGATGTGGAAATGATATAAAACATGTTGGTTAAGTCTATGGGACTAAAAATACGTATACTGCTCAAAAAATAAAGGGAACATTTCACTTTAATTTTGTGTGTGGCTCCAAATCCAGGCCTCCATTGGTTAATAAATTTGATTTCCATTGATGATTTTTGTGTGATTTTGTTGTCAGCACATTCAACTTTGTACAGAACAAAGTATTCAATGAGAATATTTCATTCATTCAGATCTAGGATGTGTTATTTGAGTGTTCCCTTTATTTTTTTGAGCAGTGTAGATAGACACTTTAGAATGCAAGGCAGGTTTTAGTTTTAGCTTCTCAAACTCATTGGCGGGAAGGATTAGATGTATAATTTGGCAGTGCACGGATTAACATTTGAACCAGGTATGCTTATACACAGGATATATATAAAAAAATAAAATAAAAAAAAACATGTATTGTGTTACTCACATGCACATTTAATCTTTCTACCAATATGTTTCCATGTGTTTAGAGAAGCAGTAATGGAGCATTGAACTCTATAAGGTTTTGTAAACATGTGCAGATGGTATATGATTCCACGACGCGCTGTGGACAAAGTCAAAAACGGTACAACGGGGACAATTATAAGCTTTGAATCAATAGCTTACAGTCATATAAAACATCTGCCTTTCTACATTCCTGTGGCAGTGAGCTGTGCTGCAATGCTAACGCTAGTTTGAGCATTAACAGACACAGTAAGTGAGCATTTGGTTTAATCTCTTTTCCTTTTACCTCTGGCCTTTATAACAAAGCTACGCAATGTGAAAGAATTTATTTTGTATCAGATTTACTTATTATAAACAAGTAAGTAGATATTCAGTTAAAACTATAGAGAAATAATGCATTCAGTTTGTTTTTGTCTAGTGTCAGATCAATTTTGTGAATTTGTTCACCCAATAGATCACTTAACAAGTAATATAGTGATGTGAAATCAAGAAGGCAGAGCACTCGTTCTGTTTATATAAGTGATGATTCCTCATGAGAAATGCAGACATTTGAGCCGCCATATTCGGTATGAAGCACTAATAGAGAGCATGACTAAACAAATCCTACCTGAAGGATCACACAGCACAGCATACAAGGAGAGCCTGTGTTGTTTACTGCATGATTCGGATCATTTGCACTATTTTAAAACGCAGGGACAGCCAAAGAAGGTGAAAGTTAATATCTTCACATTCTAGAGCAGAAGTGCTGCAAGCTGATGTCGACAAGTGGAACAGCTGCAGCGAGCCTAGCTGCTGTCTACTGTTAACTCCTCTCGCCGCAGGCTGTCCACTCGCCATCCAAATCAAGCCACGGTATCACTGATTATTTATTCAGTGCAGTTCATTTCAGTTGTTCATCTAACACAGGAAATGTTTCAACCGGTTATAAAAAAAAAAAAAAAACAGGAAAGTTTTTCTTTTTTTTTTTTTCTTTTACCCTGACCTCTCAACTTCTGTGTGGCTGATTACATAAATGTGTTTCCATGTTTCAATTGATGACCTCCAGCATGACAAGCAGCTATTGATTCACCAGTTGTGATGTAGTCGCCAGCCATGCAAGTGTAAGCGTGCTCACACCACCTAAGCAACAAGAATATTCCTGAACTGCACAGGGGAATGTGCTAGAGGTTCTCGGCCTGCTGCAGCACAGGCCTACAAACATACAAACCCACACAGACAAGGATAATGGAAAAAAAAAAAAAAAATTGACTGTTCCCATTTAGATTATAAATTCTAATTCCATTTTTTTTTTTTTTTTTTTTTTAAGATTGAGACACACATCTCACATTAGAACCAATGTCGTAAATTAAAAAGTATCCGCCAATGAAAAAAAGCCGGTATAACTATTTGACTCAACAAATCACTGCATTAACCAACTTTCAGCTTCGCCCATAAAAAGGACATAGTTTTAGGAAGAAAAAAAAAAAAAAAGAGAGAGAAGACAAACATGGTGTCTGTTGAATCCAAGAGGAAAGGCACAGTGTTCAGATCCCAGCTGATCTCATGGAAACCTGGGTGTCCCCAGTGACAGTGACTGCACCAACGAGGCTTTTCTGCAAGCCTCTGCCTGTTAATCCAAAGCAACTAGGGTGTACATAAAAGGAACCAAACTGCCGAGATGCCGTTTTATTTTTAAACCTCCTCCTGTCTTTTGAAAATGATGAGGTCTTGTAATCATTTATACCTCTGTCAACTTTTTATTGTAGCTACCGCAGCACCGCCCACCAACCAAACTTGTTTACGTTCAAATTACTGATGAAATTGAAGTTTACGTTGTAAGGATATTATGCAAAAAAATAAAAAATAACAGAAAAGTAAAACGAAGACAGGCAAACATGTCTAAAATGGACTTTCAAATTTATTAAAAACAAACATCTGAGGATTAAAATTCAAGATGGAGAAGCTGAAGGACTTTCCTTGCTCTCATGTGACTTACCAATAAACTCAAAGTCAGCTTGCTGGTCTTGTTGTATAGGCTTTTCCGGATACCCCAGGGTGTGATTGTGATCATGCCGAACTTCCTTGTCATTTTTCTTTTAAACTGGAATAGCAAAAATAATCGTCTCATGAATGGGATGAGGTTTTGTGCCTCAAATTGACCTGGCTCAGTGTTTGACTTTTGCCCAGATTACTTCCAAGTCTGCCAATGTTTAAATGACACGAAATAATCCGGGCTTCTGGGAAAATGACAATGTCATATGAGCTGCGTCTCCGTTTCAAAGTAATCTCTCAAGCTGGCAGGATCGTGGATCACATGCGCATTCATGGTGAGCTGCTCCACTTGAATACCGAAAGCCTTCCGAAAGCGGTTGTACCTCTTGAGTGGTTGTTGCATTACAACTACAAACGTCTATCTGTGTATTCCGTTGGAATTTGGAGTGAAGACACATCACGCAGTAGTGCATGATCGTGTCAAAGTGTGTACATGTTTTAACCTTTTTTTTTTTTTTTTTGCACAAATAAAAATATGAAAAGTGCGTTATGCGTTTGCAATCAAACCGACAAAGTCAACATTCACAGAGTACGTCTTTCCCATGCATTTGTTTTCCATCCACGTCACAGTTATATGACTTTGTGTTCTACCACCTCATATCCCAATAAATCACACCTAGGAGTAAGATAACAGAATATAAATAGTTCAAAGGCTTTTAATAGTTTTGCAAGTCATTTCACTGCAAGTCTAGAGATCTACTTTCTCTGTATGCTTGCTCCTTGTTTAATTATCTTTTATCTTTATCTTTATATGACCAGGTTGGTTTTTGCTGACCAGGTCACTTTGCGTCCTTCCAAAGTGTTGGTGACTTGCCTGGTGACAAGGCAAGTCACCAGATAAGAGTACAATTGTGACTACCCGAGCCTTCAGGTGTAACACCAAACCCTCTTCTTACTGTAAGGATGTCCTTAAGAGGCACAATGCTGTTCTCCTGTTACCCCTTTACTCCTTACAAAGATTGAAAACATGCCCTATTTTCAACGCTCCACTGGAGCAGAAACGGCTTCCATTACACAAACGGTTCCTAAATATTGTGCCCATAAGAAAGTAAAACCCCTCTGGTTCTTATTTTATTCCTTTTCCAATTTGGAAACATACTTTTGTTGCAAATGTCCAATTCCCCATTTTGCAGATATATGTAATAACTGTTTTTAATATGTTTTTTTTTTTTTTTTTTTTTTCCGGCTGTGACTGAATGATTATGACCCAATAATACCCTAATGGACAAAATAACAGTATAAGGGAAATCTTTTCCTTATTTGTTTTATTTATTTATTTTTTCCCAGCTAAATTTCTAATCATAAGTCACATGTTAAAGCTTCTGTGGCTTTGTTGTTCCCTTATGGCAGACCTGCTTAAAACAAGACATGCTTAAACCAAGCATAAGCCACCTCTGTAATCTCAGGACAAGCGGGACAGGGGGAGAAAATTGTGTTGTGACGCGAAGAATAATCTCCTTGTGGGGAGAAATTATTCTGAGCAGAATAAAGACTAATAGAGACTCTTTTTTCTCATTAGAAATAATAATAATAATAATAACAATAATAATAATAATAATAATAATAATAATAATAATAATAATAATAATAATAATTACATTACTAAAGTTAGAACATAGAATTTGATGTACGTTTTAATAAATTAGACCAGTGGAGTGAAACTCCTTCTTTCGCCTTCCCATGAGGTTTGACCCTTTGCGGGAGGATGTGATATTTACTTGATGTCAATTAACACAGACCAGTCCTGTTCCTGTCTGGTCTCTGAAGAGTCTCAACATCAGTGTCCCACATCTGCGTGGCAGGAGGGCCATCCGGATGTAAATATTCACTTGTGCGCTTTGAAGCCCGGCAGATAATCTCACCTGGAAAAGAAAGAAGATGATATCAACCATCTGCTTCGTCTAGAGGGGATTTGGTAGACTCACTGTGGCGGAGCAGAATGATTAGGCCTTTCTGGTGTCCCATTCCACGGGGGTGCCTGGCTCAATGTCACTGCTGATTGGATCCTTTAATCTTGTTCTGATTGAATTAAAGCTAAAGTAAGGAGGGAATGATTGCATTCACTTTGCCCCATGCCCTGCTTCTGTCCACCGTTGCATGCGTGTGCATATGTATTGAATTGCTTGTTTCCGAGGGTTAGCAGTCACTGTACGATCATCTTTGGCACAGTTCCTACCTGACATTTCACTGACCTTTATTTTGGTGCGAGTAAGGTTCGCTGAAATGAAAGTGATTAGTATCGTCTTGTAACAATATGTAAACTGCGAATACTCACAAGAAATTATAGTCTGCTACAGGTGTGAGTAAACAAATAATTTCAACCAACAGCAGGTCACTCACAGTTAGTTCAGGGGTCAAAATCTCTCATATTTCATTACAGTTTCTGACCCAAACATGCATCATAACCATAACTGATAGAGAATGTTTAGTAGAACTTTTTGTGATGTTTTATTGCCACAAATCATCAAAGATACACAAAATAAAGCATACAAAATCCATCTGCTTAGTTATAAAGGGAAGTTTTGAGTCTTAAATTCATCTGAAGGTGTGCTTTAATGGTTGTAATTTAAAGATATGTTTGTTTAATTCATTTATGTGGACACCCAACCTCATCTGGTGGAATAAGAATGAGTTAAATCTTCAACAAAAACAACAAAATAGAAAAATACGTATCTAAAATAATCTTGCACAGGAATAAGAAATCCAGAAATAAGTAAGAATTACATCAGAAATTATTGTGGAGCAGAGGTTTATCATAAAAGCTATGCATTTTTCAATTGAGTGTTTCCTATTAAAGCTCTTGTTGCTGATTGCTTCTGTATGGTTACAGTAACCATGGCTATGGGCCCTTTTCGGCTCTGGAAACCACTTTGCCCTGAGGGTGCTGGAGAGCGGCGTGTTCAGTGGAAACTTGGTGCCCAATCCATACGCAAAACATGAGCTCCATTCACAAATACAGATTTGCTGCATCCAATTTGAGGCTTGTCTCGTGGAGGAGATGCACGGCGAGTTAGAAAAACAGACCGAACCCCTTAAAAGCTGGAAGTCTGTTGGTGGAAAAGTGAATGAATGTGCGTTCAGTGTGAATAAAATCTAAGGGTGGTGATCGTCAGCTTTCTGATTCAGGGGACACAGCTTGGGATGCCGGGTGACATCAGCACACATAAATACAGTGAGCACTGTCTGGCATTGCAGCAGCTGTTGCAAAGTGTTTCAACATAGTAGCTGGCTGGATTTTGGTAACCTTTATCACTGAAGGTCTGGACCGAGTTCAGAGGTATCCATCGCTCCTGAGCTGTCTTCCTGGGTGATGCTCAAGCATCCTGTGTTCTATAAATTCTCAATTTTGTTTTTGTTGTACAGTGCAAAGACTAGATATGTTGTTTGACTCAGTGCTAACACTATGACAGAGACCTGACACAGATGCATCCAGACCATCCTAACCCTTTCACCTCACCAAGTATAATTACTTATATCTGCTCTGAGGGTGAACCTTTGTGAATGCAGGCTGCACAACATTGGTGCCTTTGAAAGCTCTTCCTAATCTATTGTGGCTAATTTGCAGATAGGCGACAAAGGATGGCACCACACAAAGATAAGTTCTGTCAGTGCAAGGAGGTCAAGGCTCTACAGTGATCACCAAGTAGTCTAGGTATCACTTCCTGGCTCTGGCTGTGTTTGTCCATATGCGAGGAGCCGGAGCCAAAAGCATAAAGGTCAGCGGCATGAATAGACGTGCAGTTACTAGCATAGAAATAGCAGTGTGATTACGGGTTTGTAAGTGTACTATGCCCGAATGACAATGTGTGCAAACAGTCTCGGGTTAATGGAGATGTATTTGTATGTAAAAGAGAAAGCAAACTGTGAACCGTAAAGTAAATCAATACACTAACAGCAAGCAAACACATAGGGCTGCGAGTCAGCTGATACGATGAGGGCCGTTTGTGACGCTGCCGCTGCGGCACCTCACACACACATACACACACACATGCACGCGTGCACGCACACACGGAGCAAATAAATACGCATATTGTCTTTCAGCAGGACAGCCGAATGGAAAAACTCTGATTCTCGTCCAACATATTGTACCTGTTGGACTTTTCTCCATCTCCCGCCGAGGGTCATGAGACACCCAGCTGTCAGTAACGTGGCTAAAAAAGAGTGGCAGCTGGTGCGCTTGTGAACGCACAAGGTTATCGTGATTTGAATTTTTAATCTAATAAAAATAACATCGTGGGAGGGGCGTGGGGGTTCTCTGTCAACAGCAAGGAAACCCCTCCGCACATCCGTCAACAAAATATCCCCACTTATGATTCAGCCATTTGCTCTTGAGGGAAAATGTTTGCCAGCAGTTTGAGACTGTTTTAAAGGTGTGCGTGGATGTGTGCTTGACCTAAATCATAGGGATATTTGAAGACATCCCAGGCTACAAATCAAGCGGCTCTATCCACAAGGCTCCAGTTGTGGTTTGAAGTACACCAGGATGTAAGATAGCAAGAAACTCAGAATTCGGCCTGCATTTGATTCATTTGTGGGGCGATAATAAACTTATTTGCTAAGTATCACCAAAGAACTTATGCAATAGTCATGTCATCGTGATAATTTTCTGTGCCAAGAAGAAAGCAACTGTTGAAAAGAAATCTATGTAAAGTGGATATGCTTCTTAAAACTCATACTATATTTTATTCAGTGTACCGAAGTGCACCCATGCATGCACACAGAGGACATGCAAACTCCATGCAGAAAGACCCCAGTGGGGATATTTGAATCTGTATGACCTTTCTTGCTGCAAGGCAACAGTAATACCCACTACAGCCATTCAAATGTTGATTCCAATCATACCGTAGTTGTAGGATCTCAAAATCTTTCTCACCAAGTGCCTGCTGGAGAACAGAGCTAAACATATTAAAAAACATTGCAATAAAACTGCATCCTGACAATTCATGGGCCTGCTGGTCACCTGAACAAGATGAGACAAATCTCTGTATGCCATTATTTCACAGCTTTACATTTTCCTTTTGCCCTCACAGTAACACAAAAACAGATTATTTTTAATCAGTCTATGAAAATGTGAAGGACAGCACTCACGTCAACGATGCTGTGTGGTGATCTCACCAGTTCATTGAAGAGCCTTAATTCTGGCACACAGAGAACAGCTATTTATAGGGTGACAAGCTGCAGATGCTCTGCATGTGGGGCTGGGATAACAATTGTGATATATCTTTTTTACATATCTAGAGCCGAAATGCTTCCTCCTGTGAAATAAATATGCCAACAATTTTAACACTCTTTAAAATTATGAGCATAAAACAATTTCTGAGTGACACTCATTGAGACAAACCAGTGCTCTGTCTGCTGTAACAGGCAGGGGCAGAAAGTGTACACTTCCACAGGTTGTAATTTATATCCTACAAGTCTACGCTGTGGCCGATAATACAAAGTGTGACTTTTTTTTCTTCTTCTTTTTCATCATTCATTTGAACGTTCAGTTATGCCGCGTGTCACTTTTCAGAGCCTGCGACTTGTTCGTGTTTATGTTTGCCTCATTAATCTGAAGGTCAAGCGGATCAGTCTGTGGTTAATGAGCCAGTTCAGGGGAAGACGTCATCAGCCTCATCGACATGAGCTCGCCGGCCAACACATGGCAGTCGATTCTTTCAGAGCTCCCCAAACAGACTGGCAAGCCGCAGCGCCATTTGTTTAAATTCTATACCTTAAATTTCAAGGAGATATTGCTTAAAACAACAAACAAACCAAAAAAAGAACTTCTGGAAAAAAGTTTTACATTAATGCCTTAATTGCCAGAAAATTAAGAACTATACAACTTTTAAAAAAAATATTTTTCTTTTCTTTATGTTTTCCTTTCCCATCTAAGCCTAAAAAGTCTCAAATGGGGGAAAGAAAAAAACAGGAAACTCCTGCTTTTTTTTTTTTTTTTTTTTTTTAAACCAAACTCCTGCTTTCTGGCGTTTTCATTGGCTAATGTGGAAAAAACCCACAGGCGTCGAGCACTTCCTGTGTAGAAACAAATCCAATAGGCATGCTGCCTCACTGCGGATGTGTCTGATCAATCAGCTGCTGCATTATTGTGTCCGTCTGTGAACGCAGAGTGCAGCACTGAATGGAAAGTGAGTAAATTCTCAGACAGTTGTGTCATTTTTCAAACACGGCTTCGGCTCTAACACAACCATATTGACCGAATGCATGGATTAACACATTTTTATGCGTAGTAATGCTTATTTAGGAGAGCTGGAGGTTGACTGTGTCTCCCCACCGGAACGTTGGCTTGTTATGCAACATGATCCTCTTCTAGTGTAGACACGTCACTATCTAAAATCTATAATTTCTGGTAACCTCTGGAAATATTTGAAATTTGGTACCAAATAAATTAGGTTGAATTTCAACAACTGACCCTACAAACCTTTCTTCAGGACACTTGCAGAACAAATAGATTTTCCACAGTTTAATGCAAGAGGCTAAGAGGAGTGAATGAGGAGGTTTTTTTTTTCCATTGCTGTCACTGAAAATGACTTCCAGTAGAGTAAGCTGATGTAGCACAGCAGGCTTTCGCAGAACCGGACCGAGTCAGTTTTGCTGAGTTATAGAAAATGATGGTTTTGAGCTCTAACAGAGGGAGTGGAATTTGGACCACAGCACCACATTCGAAAAATAGCCATCCCTTACGCAGCCACTGGCGTCGACAATTTCAGTCAAAGAGAGAGAAAAAAAAAAAAAAAATCTGGAAAACAAAACAGAAAACCTGGAGAAACATCAAAGCTTCACACACAGTACCACCATTCAGCCAAGTTTTATTAATGCATCAAAGTCATAATGAATTTGTTTTAGTGTTTTATTGAAAAAAAACAAGGACATAAATAGTTTTATCTGCATTATCACTATACAGTGCAATATAATTTACAAAAGATTGTTTTTTTGTTTTTTTTTTAAAAAAAAGCTGTACAGTCTGGGTTCTGCAGGAAAGTGGGAAGACAGTAGAAAAATAAAAACCTAAAACAGAAACACTACAGTGTTCTGGCATCCACAAGGTTAATTCTTACAATAACGACTAAAACTAAACCTTCTGTAAGACTAAAATGAGTATATTTGATCCCTGCAGGATGTTCTTTTTTTTTTTCTTTTTTTTTAAATTGTGACTGCAATATCAGTTAACATTGATGACCATCGTTAACCACCCAAAGCAAGCATCTTTTCAGCCATAACCTCACCAGGACTGAGATGACTTACACTGCATTGCAAAAGCATTGATACCGCTTAAACATTTCTACATTTTGTCAGCTTGAAACCACAGAATTGAGTGTGTTTCATCTGGACGTTATATTGCAAACCAACACAAAGACGTTCATAACTGTGAAATAGGAGGAAATCAGCTTTCACAGCTCAAATGAGTACCTGCAGCTCTTTTTGGTGGGTTTGGTGAGTCGATCATATAAGCGACAGATGTGGATGACAGACAACACTAAAATGTAGCTTTTCGGCTACATTTTTGTCTTTTGAATCAAGGCATAGTCATCTGCTAAAACAAAAGTTTCATTTTAATTCACGTTTATCCACCATTTGCGTTGGTCTTTAAATTACAAGTCCGGTTAATACTTTGAATTTTGGGACAAAACAGTAACAGGACAAAATATGAAAAAGGTATTCATAAGGTATGAATACATTTGGAAAGCAGTGTAACTAGAATCTATCTGGATTCTGCATATCTCACGTCAAAAATGATGTACATATAGAGTAAACTGCGGTAATGATCTGTTCGACCAATCTTTCGTCAATCAACCATTGCTAGTTGAGGAAAGACATTAGGTTTCATATTTAACGTATAGCGTATACGTACATACCTAACTTTGAGTAGTAAAGCCATTTCTGCTTTTCTTTGGAGGAAGAAGTTTCTGTTGCGGAAAAAAGAAGTGCATTGAAGCTTTAGAGAACACACCCCACATAATCATGCTTGTCTACAGCTAGATAAAACACTAATGTGCAATCTGCAATCTGAAAACAATAACACTAATACAGTTTGGCTCTGAGATTTCTGTCTATACAATATGTAACTTAGCAGCACTTAGCTTTAACATTCATCGTCTTGGCTCGTGATCGGGCCTCATGCCTCTTCCTGACACCTGCCAGTATTGCACATTAAAACACAAAAACCTGCAAGAAGTGGCAGTAATCTGCAACGGAAAAAAAAAAAAAATCACATCTTCATGTGTCTGTGCTCTGTGTGATCTAATGCAGTGTGTGCTCAATCAGAGTGAAACCAGCTGAGTTCCTGTAGACCAGAACTGTTGTTAAGGCACACGTTGCAAAAGATTCTCCACATGGACAAGATGATAGGTTGAGGAGAGTAGTGTACTCAGAATTTGTGCAAATCATACTTTTTTTTTTCTTCTATTTGACCATTAAACCAGCACATTTAAGAAGACAGAAAGTTTTTTGCTAAGAGACCAGCTCATTAACAATCATAGACCCATTTTTTGTGTTGGTAATTTTAACCGTTAAAACAAGTTTAAGTACTATTTTCAAAACTTTTATTTTAATCCTGTGTGACACATAGAAAACAACAAAAAAAAGAATTAAGTTCAGGATGTTTCTTTGCACATGTGCAAACAAGGAATATGTAATTAATCAAATGGAAAATAGCTTTTTAATATTCTAATTTATATCCTGTTAAGAGAACATACTGCACTGTGTGTGTGAGATACATGTAACCCATTTTATAACACAATCCATGCAAACAGTGTCTCCATAAATTATATAAGAAGTTTATATTTGGTTTTAAGTGCACACTCTGCTTCTGCACAGAGATTTTTAAACCCTGGTTGCTAACAAACTGCCATGCAATTATTAAAAACACCAACCAGGATAAATTTAAAGCCCATTTAAAACGCCTTGCAGTTATATCTCTGATTCTGCTGTGAAAGGTCTTGCTTCTAAAGGCAAAGAGTCCAGGTTGCATTCCGAGCTTGAAACCAAATCTGTGCTTGCATCCTCAAGACCACTAACCTCAGTGTCCCTCATCAACCTGCTGTTGTCCTCCTCAAACTCCTCCTCCATCTCAACTTTCTCCAGAGCCACTTCGTTCTCGTAGCAAAACGAGTTCCTCAGGCTGGAAGAATTCGATTTCTTCTCAGCCAGCTCCCTAGCACTGCAGGTGGGAGTGCTGGGCACCTCGTAGGTGTTGTCAAATCTTGAGTAGTCTACTTTGTAGTAGTTCTTTTCTTCAAAGAGCACCGGCTCAAAGCGGTGGCCCCAGAGGATCTCGCCGGCCACGTAGGAGCTCCGACACTGAGTTGTCATGGCAGTGGCCTCCACCATACCCTCGAGAATCACAACAATCTCAAACTCGGAGGTCTCCAGCTCCTGCTTGTTCATCTCGTAGAATGGGCTGTCCTCGTCGATCTCGTGCACGATGGTGATCGGAGATACAAGGAAGATTCTGTCGATCCCGCTGTCAAAGCCGACGTCAATGTCTACCTGATCCAGAGGAATGAACTCTCCCTCCACTGTGGTGCGGGACTTCAGGAGCTGCGCCCTGACGTGAGCCTCTACCAAGTGACTCTTCCTCAGGTTTCCGACCCTCCACATCAGGCATAGCTTACCGTCCCTCATTGCTACCGCAGCATAGTGGCTGAACACAAGAGTCTCATTCCTCTTCTTGGGCTTTGCCATCTTGGCCATGACGGCGCCAATGATAAAAGCATCAATAATGCAGCCCACAATGCTTTGAAACACCACCATGAAAACAGCAATGGGACATTCCTCCGTCACGTAGCGGTAACCATAGCCAATTGTGGTTTGGGTCTCGACTGAAAACAAAAAGGCAGCAGTGAAGCTGTCCACATTGGAAACACATAATTGAGTCTCGCCCTCCAAGTCCCCATAAACCAGTGCCACGACCCAGAAGACAAGTCCAAAAAACAGCCATGACAAGAGGAAAGACAGACAGAATATGACAAACATCCAGCGCCAGCGGATGTCCACGCAGGTGGTGAAGATATCTGCCAGGTAGCGCTGGCCTTTTTCGCTCATATTGATAAACTGCACATTGCAGTGGCCATCCTTGCTTACAAAGCGGCTCTGACGCTGCTGCTCCATGTGTCCTTTGTTTACGTTGCCATTCCCGTAGCCATTTGGAACGGCGATGGATGCTAACTTCATGCCATCTTCCTCTGAGGACACGATGCTGTAACGGTGGCTACGCAGGCTCCCCATCACTTCCAACTGTGGGGGCTGGGCCGGTTCTGCTTTGGAAAACAGTCTCAGTTTTTGGTAGAAGCGTTGGAGAAACAGTTTTGAGTTCTCTGGGGGTCAATCTAGGGCAGGAAATGTGGCCAACAGGACTCGGGCCTGTGGAAAGGATGTTCCTCTCTGGCAGTGCTGTGCACCGTCGGTGAGGGTAGTTCAGTCCTCTCTGACACTTGCTTTGAGTCTCATCAGTGACAGGGGCTATGACATATGAAGACAAAAACAAAATCATATTATAACCTGCTGTCTGAATACTGGATTGCATGCTTTAAGTTAACAGTATTGCTACAGCAGACGCAAAGAAGTTAAAAAGTATAAACGATGCACGTGGACTTAAATTTATCCTTATCGTGCAGCTTTTTGCAAAAATGTTGGTTCAGTGTACTTAAATGCTATAAAGAAGTTACAGATTATACACTGCCATGTATACCACAGTGAAATTAAATGCTAAAATATCAATTTTATTGTATTAGCTATTTTAATTGCACTTTTTTAAAAAAGCACTATTGCTTAACCAGTAACCTTGCACTTTGTGAAACAGAACACCAAGGACAGAAAAAAACAGAAAAGGTATTGACACAGTGGATGAGAGACCCATTAAAATACAACACCACAGGCTACAAATTGCAATGAACATGCAACCTGCTCTGCTAGTTCCAAAGCTAGTCCAGCTCCACTTTTTTTTACTTTTGGCCGTTTATTTGCTGTTTTTTTTTACTCAAAATTAGGCAGATGCAGGTCTCTCTCTCTTTTCTTTTTTTTTTTTGCTTTCAATGTTCTGTGCATACATTACAAAGTATCAGTTTTCCTACTACCAGCATATATTGTTCTCAGTTAATGGCTTCACGTCAGGATTGACTGGAAATACGTGGAAATATAGGACTTAGTTGTTGTTGTTTTTTTGTTGTTGTTGTTGTTGTTGTTGTTGTTGTTTTAACCCAGCTATGTTTCCTATAAACATTAAATGAAAATAAAACTCAGAAGCCATTATTGTGTCAACCTACATGCAGTAACAAGTTGATATGGGAATGCACACCATATTCTACAAATGTTTACAAGCATAACATTTCCGGTTTATCTTTGCGAAAAACACATCTCTGACTTTAAAGGCTTAGTCCCCTCAGTCACCAGCTCTTTGCCAGAAGAACTGTTTGCTTCTTGCCCGCTCTACATCATGTCACTTAATGCTGTCATTTGTTACATGGTGACAAATGAAGACCCGCGGAGTCATCACAGTCTGTGATTGTTTGTTTTGCATTTGCTATCGGATGGAGCTAACTACTGAGGCAGATGGAAAGTGGTTACATAAAAGCTGCTCTGTTTTGTTTCGTAGATCAATAACTATGTCAATTATTTAACTAAAGATATCGTTAAATTAAAGATTTTCAGCTGTTTTTTTTTCCCTAGGTGAAATGATACAATTTCCGATTTAAAAAAATATATATGACATTATTGTTTCAAATTTTGCCATTTTTAATAACCATGGTCATAAAAGTAAACCAATCTCAAGAGATTTCACAGTGCACTCAGCCCATTAATCTTTGAAAAGTATAGAAATAAATCATTTGCACAATAATAAAATTATGTATGTTTACAGTCATTGCTGTCATTCAAACGGAACTTTTCTATTGGTGAAATAAGTCACCAAATCTCTTTAATGTGTGCAATTAATAAATGAAATAGAATATTTCTAAAATCAGACATATCACCTACCTGTTGGATCTTGGAGCGCAAACTGGTTCTTCTCTCGCTGTTATAACTCCGAGCTGCGACAGATTTGCTCTCCTCCGCCTTCTTAATATTTTGTCCGGTTTGTTATCGTCTCCTGGTTTCCCGTGAGCAGCTTTGAACCCAGCCATAACCCTCTCCAGCGACACTAAAGCAGATAGTTGAGGTTCCGAAGACAAGACTTTGTAAAACACGTGTCTCCAAAAAAACCCGCCCCCTGAGCAGAAACAGCCAATGGGAAGCAGGAGCGCCTTTTCCAGGGGGTAACAGTTTCATTTAGTTTTGTTTGATATTTATGGGAAAGTGGTTAATTCAAATATACCAAGAAAAAAGTTTTAAATCGGTGTTTTACATCTGTCCTCTAAAACACACCAACATAAACAGAGTGAAAAAATAGTAATTTACTAGCCAAAGTCATCATATACAATACATGAACACACGGAGGCGCTGTTCAGCCGTAAAACAAAGTTGCTCTGTCAAGTGCCTAATAAAGAGCCGCCTGTCAGCAATTTACCCTGAATGGGAGGGCAGACAAATAAGAAATCTAATACGAATACACATGAAAACTGAGCCTTTGTGCTCTTATTTTCATCATTACATGGTCCCTGGGCAAGGGCAGGTTTCATATGTATATAAAGATGTACATAATTATTTTTTATTTCATTCTTATTAATATTATTAAAAATTTTGGATTTATTTATGTTTGTTGGTTAGGGGTATTTAACTGCATTAAATACACCACATAGTTAACTACTATATCCTAAAATAAGAATATGTTATAATACAGTGTAATTTTGTTGTGTCAAAAATGTTTATTTTATTTTTATTGATTGATTTTTCTAATGAAATCATAGAAACAAATTCACTGGAAATGTATGTCACAATATTTACACTCACTAATATCTTATGACCCTATTTATTTCAGTGTTTCTTTGAAGTTTCAAAAAACGATTACAGTGGAATGGTTTATATCTGAACATATGCATGTGACAGAAGTCACTGTAAATTATGACAGAATAAAATTATATATTTTTACTTCCCCACTCACAATAGGACAATTCTATTTCTACTATCTTGGGACTTTCACATAGAAAGCATAATTATTTTATGTTGTGTAATGTAAAGAAATGCAATTTTAAGTGACAAATAGAAGCTTTATTAAATTTCCATTTGTTAGCCAAACACACAACTTACTGCCTACAAAGCATAAACCAATATATTATAAGCTTTCAACATAAATGTATATACAAAGACATTCAAATGGTTTCACATTTCATATTTAGTACCCACAGTAAAATAGTTCATCATTTGTATATGCACTTGTTTGATTACAAAGATGTTTGCACCACTACCTCCTCGGGGCTGTTAGTGGTGGCCCAGTAGATGTTCCCTGTGGCTGATGGTAAGAGTGAATTGCGCTCATTAGGGTGTCCACTCCCTCTTTCATAAGCCTCTGCACAGACCATGGGGACTGGCACCCAGGTGGTTTCATTGAACATAGCATAGTCCACGTGGTAGTGTTTCTTCCCCACTTTCAGTATATCTTGGAAACGCTGACCCCAGCAGATGTCTGCAGGAGTGTAGGACGTGCGTGTCTGATGGAGCATCCCTGTGGAGTCCGCGGTGTAGGTGAAGGAGACTAGCAGCTCAAATTTCTTCCTCTTCAAGTCATCTGGACCTATTCTGTAAAGGGGACTTCCTGGTTTTAGTTTGTGAACAATTGTTGTGGGGGAGACGAGAACAACATGTGGGTTCTTGAGGTCTAAATCCTGGTACAGCATCACAACAGAACCTCGCTTCTTCACATGCCGGACAAGATGGGCCTTGACGACTCCCTCCAGGATGTGGTTACCCCTGAAGTCTCCGAGACGCCATGACAGACACAGCACCCTATTCCGCAGGTTGACCACTGCGGAGCTGCTGAAACGCACCGCCTGAGACCTCCTTCGGGCAGATGCCATTTTAGCCACGATGATGCCGATGATAATGGTGTCAAAAAAGCAGCTAAACAGATTATGGACGGTGACCACAATAATAGCCCCAATGCAATTCTCAGTCATTCCCCGGTTGCCATAACCAATAGTTGCCTGGGTCTCCATTGAGAACAGGAATGCTCCAGTAAAGCCGCGCACGTTGTCCACGCAAGGATCGTTATCTGAACTCTGAGTGTCGCCATGTATGTGGGCAATGAGCCAATAGCAGAGACCGAAGAAGATCCAGGAGAGAATATAAGAAAGGGTAAAGAGAAGGAACATCATCCTCCAGCGAATCTCTATGAGGGTGGTGAAGATGTCCAGTATATATGGGCTCCAGTCTCCAGGCGGCTTCTGGAATGCCACCAGGAACCGGCCATCTTTCTGCATGTAGCGGAGCCGCCTTCTTTCCTTTTCATTTTTCTTGCTCAGCGTATGAACTGAGGTGTGATTGGTGTCAATGATATTCTCTTCGCTTTCAGTGCTCATGTTGGTAGCGAGTGCCTTTCAGTCTCCTATGGAAATAAAAAGATGAGATGGAAATAAAGGTTGGGGTTGTATTATTTTAGATTATGGCGTTATTACAACGTCCTCATATAATTTCCCTCTGTAAAGCATGGCTGTTTTTTCTACTATTATTTATATAATCAAAGAGAATGTTATAAAACTTTGTTTTAAAACATCCTACACTATAAAAAGTTTTGCTTCATTTGCAGTTTTACATAAAATATGTCGTTATACACTCGTCTTCTACTACTACATTAGAGCCACAGGCTGTTATCTTTATGCCCTTTAAACTGAACAGATCAATGATAACTTTATGCTGCAATATCCAGAGGTGTTTTATGGGTAGTTTTTCCATGTCAGTCATTAGCTTCTTCTCTTTGTTTTGTCCTCGATAAGATATCGGAAAATTTCCTTTCCTTTTCACTGCGTTCCACATAGAAGCATGTTTTACTCCTTAACCTTTCCTTTAACAGTTTCAGATTGTGGATTTCTGTGATGGCACTTGAATGCACCTTGATGACGAAAACAAATTATTAAGCACACTAGAACACACTTTGGTGATCATTGTCAAGTGTGAACACTTCTAAAAGTGGTGAAACAACACAGTGCTAAAGACAGAAACAGCAATCCTAAATGATATGTAATTTAGGATTGCTATTTCTGTCTTTGTCTGTCTCTGTCTTTGTCTTGGGTAAATCTACCCAATCCCTGGCCCAACAGAAGTGTGCAAAATGTAGACTTCCGGTAAATTTCTGACCCAACTCATGAGTTATGAATTTTGACCCAATATTTGGTCAAACTAACCCAACATATGACCCAACAGCTTCAACCCAGAAATTGGGTTATGAAAATAACCCAGCATTTTTTACTGTGTAATGACAGCTGTCAAGCATGTCACTGTCATGCTTAGGTTTAGTAATTTAGGTTTTCGGGCATCTTGCAAACATTGAGTTGGCTCTAAACTAATCTGTACATCAAAGCTTTTAATAGTCAGACTCAATCTGCTAAAAAGCTTAACTTGGACAAAAAGGCCTACAAACAGTTTTGAACTTAAAAGCCCCCTCATTTGTAATCTGTGGACCTTACCTCTTTTATATTTTATTTCAGTCTGTAGTCTTCCAAATGTAACCAGAAGCAAACAAGGGGGACATTTCCTTAAAAGTGTAAGAAAAAGCTCAAAGAAAGTATTTATTTATTTATTTAGCTTATTTTTAGTACAGGCTTAGGCAATTACATGGAATTGACCTCAGTTTGGTATACTTATTAATCGGTTTGTGTTCCTGTAAAGGTAAATTATTGACCAGTCATCACTTCTAATAGCTTTCACCTCCAAATGTTACCTGAAATGTCCCCCTTTTGCAGAAACACGCAGAACAAAAGCCGGCACCTTTCTAACATTTTATTTTATTGACAGCTCACTGATAACATGTCCGCTATCTGGTTTATCTCAAAGCTTCTCACTGATGAAAAATAAAGAATGTTCTTCCTGTCAGTCAACCTGAGATTTTATTGCCTTGCTCAGTCTGATGACATGTGGCTAATGTTTATCGCAGTTTATGATGACTGTTCTATCATACATTCTATTTTAACACTTCATACGGTTTAATTGTCCCACCAAAGGAATAAGGATTGCAGATTTTGTTGATTATATCGTGCACAGTAGTGCTATGTGTTGTAAAAACAGTGTTCTTGTTAGTCAGACATTAGCATAAGCCAAAAAAGGCTGCCTACTGTTGGTGAGTAGCCAAAGTATGTACTTAAGGTTAAAACAAAAAACAAAACAAAAAAAAACATAAGAATGTCTATGAAACATATCGAAATTCCTGCTGCAAAACTGTTGAAATATTAAACCAACCATAACAGTCAAACAAAGTTTATATCAAATTTTTATTTGATCAATTAGAAATATTGTAAAATATCATAAAATACACAGTCAATAGATTTTCTCTTCATCAGAGTGGGTAAAGACATTCAGGTCAAAGAAAAAAAAAAATAAGCAGGGACATATTGACCATGGAGGAATTAAATCTTCTGAGTTTCTGCTTAATCTTGTGATTATTTTCAAGTACAGATTTAATTTGTGTTATTTGACACTTATTGTGTATTGTCTGAGTTACCATTTTTGGCAGGGGTTGAGAGTAAGATCACAACACCAAGTGACACTGAAACACACTAAGCTTAGGTTTTAATCGTGACCCCACAAAAAAACACTATTATTCTAAATAATGCATTTAATATACCCAAAACATCATTTCATTAATGACTTCAATTCTGTTTTCTGCTCTAAAAACTAAAACATATCTCACCAAAGCTGGATAATACATATTTGTTATAATTGTTGACTTAAAACGCACTTTAAGTAGTTATTTTTCAATAAATCGGTCTGACCAGACAAATAAGAAAGACTTGAATAATCAACTTGCCTGCCTTGTAGAAATCAGACTGGCTCTGGTGTCACGAAGGCCATAAGCTCCTCTGAGCATTAAAGAATGTGTGCTTCATGCGGACATAACCTTCAAATGGTAGAAAAGCTTGACTGACTTGGTCCTGAGGCAAAGTCCCATTTTGTTTTTCTGATATTACTGCAATCATTTCCGCCTCGAAGCTCATTGGACACTCTGAGGATTTATGACCTATGGAATATTTTAGAGGTTCCTCAAGATAAAAAAAAAAAAAAAAAAGTCCTTGTCTCCACATGGTAAAGTAGGACTACTTTTTTTACAATCTGTCTAGTTTTTCAAAAGACAACAAAAACAAGCAATTGCATTGATATTTTCAGCATAATATTTAAGCTATTTCCTTAAAACTTCCACAATTCATTACTCAAGAGGTTAATCTTTCTTCAGTCTGGTAGAAATTCCTTCATGGGAACAAGGATTTTCTTTGTCCCAATGGTCTACAATGCAGTTCTGATAAGATCACACCAAAACCAACGTGAAGAGAGTCAACTTTGAACGCCTATTTATAGCAGCAATAGAGGGCATCTAAGGTTCCTGTAAAAATAGGCCGGCGACACCAAAACAACCTGGTTGTGTGCTTAAGAATAGAGTATGACACAGTTATCCATATTTGGAAGTTGAGCTATCTGATTAACTACTAGTTTTGCAAGATGATGAGTGAAAACAGATAAGAGACAATCCATTCAGAGATAACTGAGAGGAATACCTTATCTATTCTGTGTCCTTTAGAGACAATGGTTTTATTATGAATGGATGAAAATAGACACATAGAAAAAAATAAAACATGGTTTTATTTAGGAAGAAAAAAAATAAAGTCACTGAAAAAGAAAGAAAATTAACAAAACAATTACAAAGTTCTATTTTGTGTATGTGGATGGATGTATGAGACTACATAGAAAAAAATAAAATAAAATAAATAAATAAATAAATACATACATACATACATACATACATACATAAAAATAAAAAATGTCCAATCTGATCACAGAGTAGTCAAAAAATTTCCCATGAAAGTCTCGTAACATTGTTCATGGAAATATTTTGTGAATTTCTAAGGACTCTGGCGTTTGAGAGAATCACGATCATACAGAGCATTGACAGAGTACTGCATTTATGAGCTCATTTTTTAAAATACAAGCCAAAACAGTGTCTGAAGTTACTTCATTGGAAAAAAGGTGCAAATACTGCATTTGGTTTTTGTGTGTGCCATGTCAAACCAAGTCAGGCAGGAGTCCTCTGTACACTAAAGAACATTGAAATTAAGAAATTAAACCATTAAACATTTTCCAAAATAATCAATTAGCTTTCGTAAGGCGTGCTATCAGAGCATGTATCCAATTTGAAATGAACTTCAAAGGCTTTCCACTTTTAATAACAAAACTGATTTCAGATTACTGTAAGGTGTGCTTGAAATCTCAGAGCAGCTTTGCTTTACAAAATACAGAGAATGGAATATTAGTCCCTGTTTCCTAATTAACTTTATTGAACTGAACAGACAATAAACTGCACGCATACAAACAACAAAATGGACGGTACTTGGCAATTACACAGAGACAACTGTGGCTCAATGGGAAAAGTGGTTGTTTTGCAATCTAAAATTGTGGATTTGATTCTAACTTCCCCTTGCCACATGTTGATGTGTCCCCCAAGGCAAGGCACTAGAAAATCACTATGCATATTAAATCATTATATACAAAGAAACAACGAGGAAGGCAAAGGTGTAGAGATGAAAATACTTACAAAAAATGATATTATTAAACCTATAGGTGTCTACTGTTCCCATAACCTGGTAAAAACCAGCCACTTGTACTACACTTTGCTTTGTACAGAGGGGTCGGGGCTCCCTGCTGCTGAGAAAAAAATGCTTCCTGGAGGCTGTTGAGGTTGCAAATGTTACCCAGTTGCTAACGTTTGCCTTTGACTTATGTAATGCTCCAGTTCGACGCCAAGAAGCTTACCAGAAACTGCGTGCGCTGTAAACCGTCTTGCACTGTAAAGTGCTGATCCAAACGAGGCGGTTGTTAATATATAATCAGTATCTGAAAGCCTGACCAACACGTACTAAACTTCCTCCATTGCTCCATTGCTACATCGCAATGCAGGATGGACACAGGCCAAAAAACTCAACAGACCACAGACCAGTGGGAACTGATTCTTGGCCAACCAGTAAACTGCAACATCCATTCGCCAGCTGTGCAGCGATGAAAAAAGACAGTTCAGGTGCAAATGTTGGCCGACAGAAGCCCAAAAGCTCCCCACATGCCTCCTCACAACACCAGACAATCCCCTTCCTGGGATTTTATCCTTCCCTTTTACTGTCATATCATTTGTGCATCACAAACCACATCTTTTCACATCAGTAGAATAAATGTTAGGCAGCTTAATTTAAAATCAACATTACGTAACAAAAATTGCATGTTGTTAAAGTTAATGAACTCAAATAGCCTAGACAGTTCTTGGTAAAACTGCAATTCATCAGCCAGCTGTCAAAGCAGTGTATTTAAAAAGCCACTCTTTAGCTTAATCATTGCAGTCTTAAATATTTGTTCTGTTTTTTATAATCACTTTTTGTGCAAGCTTGCCTCTCAATTACAGACTCATTGAGCTTGCTCCCCTCTTTTGCAGACACGTTCTTGTTGTAATAAGTAAGGAGCACAGCCTATGACAATGTCAAACACGACCTGTATGGGCTCTCCTGAAGCTACGGACAATGGGCAATACCACACCTGCGTTTTCACTGTTTGCACAGTCTTACTGAATAACACGAAAGAGATTAGCTGACAATGATTTAATGAAAGGCTTTTGTGGGCCAGTTATATCGTCTGCACCAGTAGTGTTCTGCCCACTGTTTAAGAGATCTACTTAAAGAGTCACATCAAGCTGAAAATTGAAAGGATGAAAGGTGCAGTCATTAATTTATATCTAATCTAACTATTCAGATAAAAAATAATAATAATAATTTAGACTAAAAACTAAAAGAATGGAGAGTGCAATCGTTCTGCTGAGTTTGCTGATTTTTGGTAAGTAAATTTTGGAGACTTTTAAAAGATTTAAGGAAGTCTTTCTAAAATTACTGGAACACACGTCTTATTTTAGGATGTTCCCAAGCTGAAACCGAGTGCACGACTCGCAGATGTCTGGCCCAAATGTTAATTAGTAAAGAATATTTATCTTCACCTCAGTCTGAGAACTGCACCTTACTTGTTGACGTTCCATTAATTGAGTACGAAACGCTATCAGTCGTAAGTATTTTTTTCCCACACACTCCATAGAGGCAAGAACAAACTGTTCTCTACTTTGTTTAAAGATTCTTCCAAAGCTAATGTAAAGCAAAAATGTATAACTTTCTTATTTTTATTTTAACAGGACATGAAGGAACTGCATCTAATGAGTCGTCTGCAGGTTACAATTGTATGTGTTAAAAATTAAACATTAAGACAGAAAGATAAAACAGAATCTTATTTTAGTGACTGAATTTTACTTTAACGTACAGGCATGGGTGGATCCAGAGCTGGCATGGAATACATCAGTACATCAATTTGAAAAACTCATTTTGCCAGTAGATAAAGTGTGGACCCCATATATCTCTATAGAAAATGGGTGAGTGGCACAACATCCTATTCTTAAAAGAAACTCAGTCCATTGATCTGCTCAAGCTTACCGTCTCTGTTGGGAATATGTGCAGAAAAAGCTCCATGGACCATGATTCGCCTGATCTCGTGGTGTACAGTAATGGTACAGTGGGGCACAAGGTGATCATAATTGCAGAAGTGAATTGTGGAATCAATCTGTTCAACTATCCTTTTGCTTTTGACGTGTGCCCCGTTGGACTTAAATCCACCCCACCAAATGGTAAGAAATTCACTGATGCCATGATAACACATTCCATTCCTACCATTTTATGTTAGCTTCATATCCTTAAATTTTCACAGGGCATTGGCTAATGCATGCACTAGACTGCTCTGGCTTGTATCTATCAATTTACAGTACATTATGTACAATTTGAGCAACAATACTGATCTGTTTATGTATAGTTAAGTGAACTTTTTGCATACCATAAACTGAAAGAAGCTCTGTAGTGCCATGTTCCCCAAACCCCATTTTAGCTAGCGACATTTCCACAGTGACTTTAATTGTTGGTATTGGAAATCATATTCAACCAATGTTTCCTTTTTTTTTTTAAAGGAAACAGCAAATAAAAAAAAAAAAGTGTTTGAAAATTTCCTGATTTATTTCTTCTCCCATTAGGGTAGTAAAATTAAATTTTTTAAATGATGGATATAACTGCTGCAACAATGTTGAGTTTATACTCCAGACTACAATCTGTGTACTGATGTTTGATGATGATGTCCACACATTGATATTGGTTCATTCCAAACAAGGAACAAGGCCATCTCTACACCTCTTTAAAAGGGCAACATTCCAGATTTCTTTCTTACAGCAAATTAAGAAATTGTTAATATACTAGTTTTTCTAATGCAGAATGTGGCATAAGCATAAAAGTCAATCAAGTGAGGTTGGCAGACAGTTCGCGTGGAGACTGGGAAACGGAAGAAGTGAAGCTGGGGAAAAAGCGAGAGGATCGCAATTTTATTGACGTAAGTTCATAAAAAGAATAAATAAAAGCCAATTAACTGCATGATCAAATTTATATGAAATTCATTTATCTGACATATATTTCACATCCACCTGTAAACTGGAACATGAACCTAAATACATTTATCCAAGTGAAGAGCTGCTAGATCAATTAGGTGATTAACATAACCTGAAACTTTTTAGTAAAAAAAAATGTTTAAAAAAAAAAAAAAGAAACAGCTTAGTGGAGTTTGGAGAATTCCACTAAGCTTTAGTGGCCTTTATTTTTTTCTAAACAGTAGGTTTAATAAGTCCCCAAGAAATAGCTAGCAACAATTTAAGTAAAAACAAGCTTATAAGCTACCTAACTAACTTGAGTCTAGCTCCCTTGCTGTAGTAAAAATTTAGTCTGATGAGTTTAAATAGTGTTCTCTTACTTAAGAGTTACTAAAAGGGAAGGCATACAGCGCTACAATAAAACAAATCACATTTTAATCAAAGTAATGCAATGCAGACTGTAGTTTTTTTTTTTTTCCCCCTTTGTTCCTGTGTTACTGTGTCTTTTGTGCTCACCTCAGGTGTCTCTAAGGATCAGATATACCAACCCATTCATCACATTACTCTTGCCCACTATCTTGATCATGGTGGCTGATATAGTCAGCGGTGCTCTGCCACTGCAAGGTGGTGAGCGCAACTCTTTCAAGGTTACCTTGGTGCTCAGCTTCACCATGTTCCTGAACATTCTCACCAACGTGCTTCCTGGAGACAGCAAGTGCAGCCCAGTCATCCGTGAGTCACGGGGCACACGAAAACAAACCAACTTGTTATGTGCAAAGCGATGAGACAAAAAAAAAAAAAGGAAAATATAAATCAGCAGCACAAATAACTACAACCATCTTTATGTTGCACAGGAATCCATTTCTGTGTTTGCCAAGTCCTGATGGTGATAAGCATGTTGGTATCCATGTTGTTGACAAGAGTGTCTCAAGATGGGCTGGATTTTTTCACCTCCTTCTTTAAAAGGCCTGCCCCTCAAAATGCAGAAGACAACAAAGAAAACGAGGATGCAGGTGAGTGAGGCTTTGTTGTCAAGGAAACGTACTGATAGTGAAGAGGATTTTTTTTTTTTTTTTTTTTTTTTTAATGGAGTGACAGACTGTCTAATTTTGATCTCTGCAGAGACCAAAGGCGTCATCAGTGTCGTTCAGCAAGGTCTTTCTGAGGACTCTAAAATGCTCCAGAAGATGGTCAGATTCATAGAGGCTGTTGACACCAAACAGGCAGAAAGGGAACGTCATGAGAAACTTGCAGATAAACTGGACAAAATCTTTTTCTGGTTGTATCTTATTTTTAGCTCTGGATATGTTGTTGCCATGACTTATGTTATGGCACAGTACACATGCGACATTGATCATTTTGACTTTTGGAACTAATGCAACGTAGAAGATAATGACTAATTATCCCATGTGATCCTACTAGAATATGTGTGTATAGACAATAGATAGACAATAATGATTGTGAAGCCACAGAGACCAGAGATGGAACTATACATTTCTTGTGTTATTCTTTATTTTATCTGTTAAATAAAACAAATATGTTCCCTATATTTTGATCTATGAGATTTGTTCACATACTGTGAAAATTCACTTACTACACATTTTATCATTCGCAGCAGATTAATGTGGCATTTCACAAGAAAGGTCATTCAACGGATGTCTTAAACAAACATAAATTGGACTTTTTGCATAAACATTAAAAATTGTACTCAGAAATATTCAGACTAAAGTACCGGCAAGAAAACAATAATGTTTGTTGCCACCTTGTGGCCAAACATTCACCTGGAGACGAAGTAGTGTTCTCGTCACTCTTGTCCTAAATTATTTTTTTTTTCCAATTACATTAACAGTACTTAGTTGAAATATTCTACATCACAAGGATATCAATACATATTTGCACAATATTTTGGACCAGAGGAAACAATAGAATTTTCACGATTTATTTTTAATGCACACAACGCCTTCTCAAAAATGCTAGTAAATGGCCATTTCATTTTACACATAAACAAACCATAGTGTAATTTACAACAAACAATAACAAACCTTCGGACACAAAAATGCAGCTTAGTCAAAGTAACGAAAGTACCAGAGGGTTTTTTATATGTGTGAACTTTCCCCAACATTTTATACGTCCACAAGCTTACAAAAGTTGTGTAAAAAAAAAAAAAAAAAAAACTCACCTTGTGTTACTATCCGACACTGAATTTCTTAGAATCACCACATGTAAAGAAACAGGAAGATAACCGACTACCTTCTCAATTACAAATATACTAACTTCCATCGAGTTCTGAGCCCCACCACCTCTTTGTGTCTGAGTGCCTCCAATTCAGTTTCAACTTTTTGTTGTTCCCTTCATGGCCTTTAAAAAAAAAAAAAAAAAGACAAGTGTCACAATGTGCTCTGACAATACATTAAAAGTAAAGGTAAGCGTGACACTTCACAAACCTGTTTGAAAATCTGCCCACTGAGGTAGGACTTTGCCATGTTTCTCAGGCTGGACTTTCCACCCACTTTGCATCTGACATAACCGTACAAGTTGGCCCATTGCAAAACCAGCCCCATTATCACCACAACCTGAGGTGCAAAGTCACAAAGGGAATCATCACACACATGGCAGTATTTTATACAGGTAGCAATCTGACACATACACAAGGGACTGAACTCACCAGCCATTTGATGTTAAATGAGAAGATGGTGCTGAAGACAAAGATGGCCCAAAAAATGGGGCACACGATAAGGCCAAGCCAGAAGAGCCGCGACTCTGCAGCGGATATTTTGCTGACACCATCAGACTGTTTTAGAGAGGATGGTGACAATTTATTTAATCCTGATAAATACGATAATCTAAGAGTCACTTGCATGTTATTCTATAATACGAGTCAAGGTACAGGACTGGCCAGAGGCTTACGAGCAGACATGACTCTAAAATAAAAACGTGGATCCCAAGTTTAAATTTAATGTGAATTTTAACTCTTCCACACTGGATCAAAAATGATATATTCAGGCTGAAATAATTACATAAACTTCCTGTAATACTTGGTTAAATGTCCTTTAGTTCAAACCAAAATCAAGTGCACCAACTCTCAAGCTCAGTAGAGGCACCCATTGTGGTACCGGTTGTGCTATGATGTCAACCAATTTCATGTGTACGTGAAGTTTAGCTCATATGTGAAATACCAAATATTCCCTAAATTCAAACGCCAATAGTTATATAAATCATATAAGTTCTGGTTGTCTTACCTTTCCAATTTGAAATAAAAGAGAGGTTATATAAATCGCTAAAAACATTAATATGACATTCATGCCAATGATGAATAGTGTTTCTAGACTTCTATAACAGGGACTTTAAAGGTTAACACTTCTTTTTTTCCAGTGCTTACCTTCCTTGATTCAAACACCCAGTGGCTTCTCCCATCTTCATCCACTTGATTCCACCATCTAAGGCCAACCAGTAATCTGCCAGATACATTCTAAACACATTCGATTCAAAATTATGAAATTTAAACGAACAATAAACCATTTTAGATAATAACAAACAAGTGTTTCAGGCGGAATTAATACATGTAGATATATATATATTTTTTAATAATCAGACACTCTCACCTTTACAGTCCAGAAGTCGCATGAAAGCAGGAGGATAATGGTGACCATGCAGACAATAAAACGACTACTAATAAGGTCACACAGTAAATAAACCAAGATGGCACTTGTGCGGAAGAAAAGGTGGAAGAACGATGCCAAAGGATGTCTGAAAAACACGTTTGAATTTTATTTATTTTTATTTAAAGAACCAGCTTACTTGTCCATGATAAGTGAGGAGACAAAAGAGATTTAAAAAAATCCTACTTAATGTTAGACTGTTTAAGTCTGAAGTTGTCCTCCTCACCAAAAAGAGGCGATTCTGTAGAGTCCTTTAAACATTAAACACACACGAAATTAGCAAGAATCTTGTTCCGAGCTCCCAACACGTATTTTTGTCTATTTTAAGTCTTAACACAGATATGACGCATAATGCTCAATCAAGCAATAACCTCATAAATGTGACAAAAAATACATTAAATAAATCACCTGTCGATGCATCTCTGACACAGAATGAGTTTCCTGATGACGTGGATGTAAACAATCTCGTGTGCTAAGGACCCGAAGAAAGGGTGGCCATCATTTTTGCCTGATTTAAATATTATAATATCTACACACCATGATTTTATCAACAGGAGTCGCTTGCTACAAACACACGACCGGGTGCTGGTCTTAAACATCACCAGGAGGTATAATCTCCAAAAACAGACGTGGAGAAGTTAAAAAATGATTGTATGGAACAGTTGTGCCACCATTATTAGAATAGATTTGATTAAAGTCGATTGCCATAATTTATTTGCTTAGTCTGTTAGGTATTATTGTATTAGCTGGTGTTTCTTTCTGTTGTAATTGTATAAACTGTGAGCTTAAAGGTTTCGGGGCCCAGTGAGTCAATCAGGTTTGCTGGGTATTCCAGTGACAGATTTGTACCACCAGGGGGCTCTGTTAAGCAGATATCTGTATGTTAACCATTGATTTTACAGTGAATGACGTATCAACTACTTTATCAGCTGCCTTAGTTTGGCATGTTTAAATACAGTATGAAGGGACCTATTGAATAATATTTTTAATAGCTAAAACTAAGGTTTTTAAATATGGGTGTATTGCGTCTTTACATTTATTTATGTATTGTTGTGCTCTTTAGACTTAATGAAAATGTTAATAGTGTCCCAAAACCATTATCTCAGACAAAGGGTAGTAAAGTTTACTGCAAATAACAACAGCAATAATGGTAATAATAATAATAATAATAATAATAATAATAATAATAATAATAATAATAATAATAATAATAATAATAATAATAATCACAATTAAACAAAAATAATTAATGATAATAATAGTCATGGTTTGAATTTTGAATTTTTTTTTATTGTCTGCAAATAAAGTTAACAGAATAAATCAGCTTTTACAAGATTAGCTATACAAGGCATTCATATGAATACAATTTTGAACAAATTTACACCGTCACATATTGATGCCACTTCATTAGAAAGTAATCGATATTGTCCCTTTTTGACGAAAAGCACTAATCAAGAACATCCAGTACAAAACAGTTTAGTAATGCTCAGATCCAGCTTTTTGTGCACTCATTGCAAGATGTTGATTTATGAGTTTAAATAGACTTCAAATAAACTGGCAACTGAGTGCATTCGGTAAAAGATGCCGAAAGGAAGACCCACGTTCACGATAACAGCCCACATGCTGGATTGGTAAAACTGTGTTTCGGTGTCATGATCAAACTGGGGACGAGCACCAAAGGCTGGCATGATCCACAGCTGTGAAAAAAAGAAAGAAGAGACTTAGTGTTAAGTGAACCGATCACAGTGGATGTGAGTAAAAGGGGAAAAAAAGGTACTTACAATGACGTTACCCAGCAGCAGGAATGCGCAGACCTCTCTCAACACTCGCCTCTTCCACAGGAGTTTGTGTTTGTGCTCCGCTCTCCCACCGTGGCCACGTGCTTCTACATCAGGTCTGGGATTATTGTCCAGGTCTACTTTTTCAAGTTTCCTTCCATCTTTGCTGGATTCCACCACGTACTGATTTTCAACCACTGTGTCAGCCTCCACCTCATGAAAGGGCTCCCGGTGCAGGCCCTCAATTATGAAAAAGTTCTGCAGGCCTAGCTGGATCACCATCAGTATTCCCCAAGTCAAATTGAGCCTGTTCAGGTGACCCTTGGCCCCAGTTGCAACCATGGCTACAATGGAGAAATAGCTGATGATGAATTGCCCCAGCGAGGCTCCCACTAGCAGCCCCACATCCAGACTGCGGGTGGGGTTCTTCTCTGAGATGTGCTCCCTGTGGTCCACCCTGAAGATAGCGCTTCCGATGACGGTGCAGACAGACATCAATGTGACAATGACGATATTCATGACAAAGTGTATCATCACTGCTGTATCACGGCTCTCTTCATCTGACTTTGCTTTCATTTCAATCTCATACTCAATGAATGTTGCGATGCCTGCGACCACAAGGAGGAGCCCCAAAATAGGACCGATGAATACTTGCTTGAGGCTGAATCTCACGTGGTGGTTGCTTTCTGACGCTACTCGTCCCACATTCTTCCACATGACGAAGGCCATGGCGGAGGCAAAGAGGCAGTACTCGATGTTGAAAGGGTACAGGTAGTAATAGGCATCCTTGAAGATGCTGCAGGAACTGTGGCTGCACTTGCACTTGTCATACCCATAACTGGCTGTAATTCCACACAGATATGACAGTGTCACATTGTTTATTCATTAATGACTGTGAAACCAGCTTTCATCTGCTTAGCTTACCTCTATTGATGTACATCTGTCTTCTTGAGAGCTTGGTGACATTGGTCGGATCATCTGGAAAAACTGTTTGATGAAGAGACTCCTCAGTGACCTCAGTCATCCATAAAACAAGATTTGTGGAGAGGGTAAGCATCAGCCCACATCTAAAATATCAAAAAGACAGAGAAAATGAACAAAGTTATTCCAGAGACACATCCCACGCTATTCTAGTTCACACTTGATTACGTAAAATCATCAGTTTGCAGGTCAAATACAGAAAAAATGTGAATTATTTTCTATTTAATAAATGAATCAAAGCTAAGACCATTTTTGGTCTATAAAACATCAACCAACAATGAGCACTTAAATGCACTTTCGTTTGCATTTAGCAAACATTCTATGATGCTTAAATATTTTTATGCATAACTGGGGTTTTTATTGCAAACCTTTCATTTTCTGTTTGACTCCGAAACCACAGCCTTCATCAAGTACCTACAGCACTTTTCTCTTTTATGTGTGACAGTATAGATATCAGGTTCAGTCAAATTTAGAATCAGTAGGTTAGTCCTATCAGCCAGGGACAGTCCGGTTTAGTGCATAGCTGCTAATGATTATAAATCAAAAACGGCAAATCTTTCTAAAGAAAGCTTGCAAAATTACTGCTAAACAAAAACAATGCAGTCAATTGACATATATATATATATATATATATATATATATATATATATATATATATATATATATATATATATATATATATATATATATATATATATATATATATATATATATATATATATATATATATATATATATATATATATATATATATATAAGCTCAGATCTACCACACCAGACAAGACCCAAGGTGTAGGTTGTGCAAGGAGGCCTCTGAGACAGTCCAGCACATAACAGCAGGGTGCAAGATGCTGGCAGGGAAAGCGTACATGGAACGACATAACCAAGTGGCGGGCATAGTGTACAGGAACATCTGTGCAGAATATGGACTGGAAGCCCCGAGGTCAAAATGGGGGACACCCCCAAAGGTGGTGGAGAATGACCGAGCTAAGATCCTGTGGGACTTCCAGATCCAGACAGACAAGATGGTAATGGCGAACCAACCGGACATTGTGGTGGTGGATAAAGAACAGAGGAAAGCCGTTGTGGTGGATGTAGCAATACCAAGTGACCACAACATCAGGAAAAAGGAGCATGAGAAACTGGAGAAATACCAGGGCCTAAGAGAGGAACTGGAGAAGGCCTGGAAGGTGAAGACCACAGTGGTGCCTGTGGTCATCGGGGCCCTCGGGGCAGTCACCCCCAAACTGGAGCAGTGGCTACAACAGATCCCAGGAACAACATCAGACATCTCAGTCCAGAAATGTGCAGTTCTAGGCACAGCCAAGATACTGCGCAGAACCCTCAAGCTCCCAGGCCTCTGGTAGAGGACCCGAGCTCAGAGGATGAAAGAGACCACCCACGGAGGGTGAGAGGGGAATTTTTTTTTTTTTTATATATATATATAATATATATATATATATATTATAGAAAAGCCTGATGAAGTGAAACAGTTATTTTCTCATATTTTTATATCCAAAACAAATGACTCCTATGTTTAAGAGCCTGTAAAAGTCAAGAATATTAACAGTAAAGAAATTTGTGGTTCTCTTTTTTTAGTTAATGTTTTAAGTAAGATAAATGCTGCAACCCGAAATTCCTCTGGATTTGGGTCCCATATAGATTTTACTCAGGATTTAATGAGCTTCTTGTAGAGTAGAACATAAACCAATATCAGCCAAATCAGATGAGTCCCAGTCTGTAGACCTTATTTGGATTTTAAACCCATTAAGCCATACTCTTATTCTACACAGATTCGTCTTGTTTTCTACATACAGTATAAATTAAGTTAACATCAAAGCCATTATTTATCTTGCAGCCCATTTCTGAGACACTACTATCCACTCATCTCCACCCCATATTTAAATGGTGGTTGGAGAGGCAAAAGTACAGGTTTCGTTTCTTTGTTTCTCAGGTAGAGTGTCTCGTGTGTGCTGGGACAGAAAATAAACAAATAAAGAACATGCAAATACCCTAAAAACCTACCGTGAAAGGTTCTTTTGGACCTGCACACAGTCCCTTGAATGAATCCACAGAAAGTATGTCTGCAAGTGCAAAATACAAAAATTGTAACATTTTCTAACCACCAGAAATGGAGAACATTAAGAATGCCAACTTTTTAATCATGTCGTTTTTTTTTTGTTTGTTTTGTTTTTACCTGCACAAGAATAAAGACAATTTGTACCACGGGAAATGCAACTTTAACTTTGATGGAAACACCTGGGTCACAGTGGAGGTAACCCGCATAGCTGGCGATCTTAAAGACATCCATGATGACACTGAGGACTCCAAACAGAAGAAGTCCAGCTAAAAGCAAAGCAACATGTAGAGGAAAGTGATTAAACTGTCCAAGACATACATACATAAATTGTTTAACAGTTAAATTTTTCACTGTACCTCTGAGCCAAATGGGTCCTGCATGCCTGTCCTTGAAGACAGCATTTTCTGTCTTTGAATTGTAAATGGTGAAATAGACCATCCAGACGGAGGTGAGCAGGAACAGGAAGAGAATGAAAATCTGCAGGTCTGAGATGTCGATATTGACACTGCTCGAAGTGCTCCCACTAACGAAGGCGCAACCCAAGATCAGGATGTTGAGGCAGATGATCGCAGACAACATCCATCCCCAGTTTCTGCCCCGGTCCCGCGCACCTTCAGTTGAGGAAGCGTCCATCTCTGGCGCACTGACACCCATGGCTGAGTCTGCTGCATTTATGTTGTTGGAGAGGTGTGCCTCCTCCAGCTCCCTGTCCTGGGCTGTCATCTTGCAGGGCTCACATAAATTACCACTGGTCAAACATTCGCACGGGTAGCCCGGGTTGATGCACATGGCTGTTCTTTCAGTCTCCTTTTTTTTTACAGGTGAGCTGTTTGCTGAAAACAGAAATGAGACGTGTCAGTTTCAACAGTCAGATCCAATCCTTTACTCCCTAATACAGACACATCCCACACAAAAGGAAACGTTTCCAAAGATTATAGAATCAGTATTTGTCATGGTGTGATTCCCTTCTGTGGTTTTGAGCTGAAAATTTTCCACACCAATTATGCTATGTTCTTTATATCATCAATATTTTTCTGCTGAATCTTTTGAAAAAAAAATAGCATCAACAACATAGTACAAGCTTTCAAAATAAGGTGTTCACATCATCAACCACACAGCATCTGAAACTCTCAGCATATGTGTGAGCTTACCTGCTGTGGAGTGATGTCCTGGGAAACAAGCTGCTGTGGCTTTTATATTTCTCCAAAACCAACCTTGTTTATATCCAAAGAGTCATAAAATATCTGCCAGTTTGGAACAACAGCATAGTATCAACAAATACAAGATGTTTAGCACAAAACACTACAGTAAAGTTCATAGCACAATTCCAGGAATATCCTCTTCCCGTTAATTTCAAAGTTTTTGGAAAATACAAACTCCATTCCGGATTGCCAGAACTTCGTTCTTGATATCACGCAAAATATTTCACTACATGAAAGTTGAACAAAGTAGCTCCAAAGCCTTGAATTCACAGATGCAAAATCGGTATTTTATGTTAGTTTTTGTTTGTTTGTTTGTTTGTTTGTTTGTTTGTTTGTTTGTTTGTTTGTTTGTTTTCAACTTGACCGTCGTCAGACAAAATTGCATCCAAGTTATTTTTAATAAACGCAATCAGTATCTTTAGCACCTATGCTAAAGATAAGTCAAAGCAGGCATGCTTTGACTTATTGGTGTACCTTACAGTGCATGTTCCAGTATCCTACTTAAAGTCACTAACTAATATTAATTTTCAGCTTGTCGTGTTTGCATTTTGCAGTTCAGGGTGGAAACTTTGAAAAAGTCAATTTTGAAGTCTGGAAAACCACAGTGAGGTAACACTACCTGTTAACCTGCCACAGTGACACATTGCTTACATATATATTTGCACTCTAACCTTTACACAACTAATTTATTAACTAATCATTTATTAATATGATTTATTGTGTTATGTAATATTTGATCATATATATTATGTAAACTTAGAGCAACACGAAAACATCAAGAGTAAAAGCAGACTCTTTCAAAGCCCTAAGGACAGCTTTATGAGCTTTTATTAGATGACATGTTTAAACACAATAAATAATCATCTTCTATTAATGGAGCATAAGAGGAATTTCTGTACATTATGACTGTAAGAAAGAATGAAATCAATCCCAGGGCTTGAAGCAATGAGACACTTTGCATAGGTGACATTTTTCATGCAACTCATACAAGAAATATTGACTAGTTGCACAACACTTGCACAGTTTGAATGTTTTCTCAACAAAATCACAATTCCAAGCTAATTTTCAGCATTTCTGCTGCTCACTCTGGCTTAGAGAACTGTTTACATACACATTGACTGATAGCAGTCAATATGGAATAGCCTTTTTTTTTTCTCCCCAGGGTTCCTTGTGAATACCACTAACTTGACCCCAATTCCTTTTTTGTTTTTTTCAGAAAATAAAAGAACAAGGCTGTGGGTGACATACAGGTGAATCCAAACATATTGGAACATCTCTAAAATGTACATTATTTCATTTTGCACTTTATAAATCTTTCTAACGCTCTTGAATAGACGGACTTTCCTTCTGTGTTGCCTTTCTCACACTTTCTCCTTCCACTCAACATTTCGAACTTGGATACAGCACTTTGTGATCAGGCACTTCCTCTTCATTTGGAGGTTGTCAGTGACTGTGTTACACAACTGTAATATCCCTCTAGGCTGTGTCCTATGTGTATTAAAGCCTTTCTTATTGGCCTAATGTACTGTTCTACTTTGTGAAAAAGGCGAACTTTGGGTTTTCATTATCTGTAAATCATGTTATCAAAAAAAAATGAAAAAGAGAGAAAAGCTAGTCATCTGTCTGCGCGTAATTATTCACCAAAATGTGTGAATTTCAATATTGCATAAAAATTGACGTTTCTGTAATACATTTTATTGATATGCATTTGTAAAACTGGAGGTCAGTGTAGCGGAAGGCAACTTGAGGTGAGCACCAGGTGAGCCCCAACCAAGCTTTTTCTGGTCAAGCCCACCTGATCAGAAAAATTTTCTTTACCGGAGAGTGCAGTTTGCCTTTTTTTTTTTTTTTGGGGGGGGGGGGGGTATCTTATCTCTGATTCACCTCGTCCACCGGGAGCAGTGTTGACCCGCGCTGTGTGTGCCATCGCGTCCCTAGAAACGCGCTTCCTCTTACATACCAGGAGCGAGTCCCTCTGGGTGAACCAAGAGACAAAATGGGACCCGATTAATCAGCCTGCCGCCGCCTCATGACTGGGACCATGGAGGTGGTTGTGGTGAAACGGAATGGCTTTGCGCACGGCGAACTGATTCAGCACCATGAATGACAGGTATCACAAGGCGGCCCGGGACGGCTACCTGGACCTGCTGAAGGAGGCGACGAGGAAGGATCTGAACGCGCCGGACGAGGATGGCATGACACCGACTTTATGGGCGGCCTACCACGGCAACCTGGAGGCTCTGCGGCTGATCGTGGCCAGGGGGTGGGTATGATTTATGACGAAGTATACCCAATAAATCCTAGGCTTTAAAATGCATCTGAAGGTTCATCATAGATGATTTCTGAATACATTTTTTATTTCGATTGTTGCTTACTGTAATCTGAGATTTTTATTTTATTAAATGTTTTACCCGTTCAACAGTGCGTAATTCAACTTAATGGGCGTAGCGCCTGAATACAGCTCATTTAAATTATTCTGCCAGCTTATGTGGAAACATTTAGAAGAAAATGTAGTCACTTAGAGGACAAAGGCAGATTTTGTAGTGCAACAAACTACCACACACACACCAATTTCTCAAAGTATGATGCTTCCATGAAACACTGTGGGGATAGTCTTAAGCCGTCTTTCCTGTTTGCTGTGTTTCCCACAAGCTTTGTGGCAATATTTAAATGCTACTCCTTGTGTATTTGTTTCAACTGTGATTATCGCTGTGCCCTTTTCCATCAAGATCAGACCTGTGGAGTCAACAAATAATAGTTGCCATGTCAATAGATGTTCCCACCTGAGCTGTGGCTCTATCTGGAGCTCCTCCAGAGCCACATTGAGTCTCTTGGATCCTTCTTTGATTCCTTGCCCAGGCTATCACTTTAGGCTCCCACTTCATTTCAAAATCATACACTATTTTGCACATAAAATACAGATACATTGATAAGGATATAAGGTGACCACTATCATAAGGCACTGTCCGTTCACAGTTCCTCAAGTAATTATTCGATTGTTAGTAATTATTGTTAGAGCAAACAAATCAATTTTATCTATTAGATCTGTATTTGTCTTTGTAAGTAGAATGTGTAAGTCTTTTGATTTCTCCCTTTTTTAAGTTAGTTTCACAGTTTTATGAAAAGAACTAGGAAATATTTCATTCTGGTTTTCAGAAGATGCTTTATGAAGATTTTTGGCAAGATTAGCACTGCTCTACTTTTTTGTAGAGCAGTTCATTTCTCATCCCATCGGGTTGACCTGGTTTCCGAGTCAGCCAGAACAAAACGTGATTCTGCTTCACTTAGCAAATTTAAAGACAACATCACATCATTAAACAATGCTTAATTTGTCAGAGACAGTTTATTAGGAGTTAAAAAAACAATAAAAAAAAACACCAGGGACAGTTTTAGCAGGTTATCAGTAAAGACTGTCAGCTCTAATTTTATAATAAATTCAGTTTGAATTTGTTCATTTTAAAGATGAGTTTGTTCAGGGGACCTCAAGAACTCCCAAAACGCCCAAGATGACCTCAGCTTTAGTTCAGTATTTCCCACGAGTCGAGTGTACACAGCGCTGCAGCACATAGGAGACATAAAGTACTGATTGTCCAATGGAATGAAAATAAACACTAATAGTTACCATAAGTCAAACTTGTGAGACAATAAACAAAGGAGAGAGGTCCAAGTGTCATGGGAAAGATGCCCTATCTGCTATGTTTGGCTCATATATCGCATTGAGCTACCTGCAGTGGCATTAAACTGTCACTGAATGTGAGGACAGAAACAGACCATCAGATAATAATGAGACAAGGCATCTGACACTACTGTGCTAAGCATTTTACCACAGATATAAATTGCGACACATAAAGCCATCGTGTTAGATACCTTTGTGCAAGTACCATTTTGTAGGATTTGAACTCAGATGGTCATAAATATATCATCTGAGTATAAGTAACTTACATGTGTTCTGTTTCTTAAATTTATAGTATGTTCCCTGAACTTTTTTCAACTCTGTGCTCACGCTGTAATTCCTTTTGGTCAGAGTTTTATTGTTGTCTTTGGTGGCTGTTTACCCATCACTGTCAGTCATCAGCACTGAAGATAACCCATTGCCTTAACACAAATTCCACGAATCATTCGTTCTAATCTAAAAAAAAAAATCCCAAATTTCTATCCTCTCTTTGAGGACACGAAGGACGCTCCATCGAAATCAGAACCGGGTGTTGAAAATCGCTGCCCAAGAATGACACATATCAAAAATCCTTACAGTGACACCCATCAATAATAAATCTGCAGTAGTTTCATGTCCATAGCATAAAATATGCAGGAGTCTATGCGGCTACCATGGAGGACAAAGAAGAGACAGAACAGTTTGGCAAGAAGTGGCTTTATATAAAACCTTCAATAAAATAAATGAAATATATTTTAACTGAAGTTAACTTAACATTTTGTTGGAGTAGGTACCAGAAGAAATGCTTATTCATATATAGAAGTAACTTAAAATAAAGATGCCAAGAAACATTTGAATACAGTTTGATAAAGTATATAAGGAAAAAAATAATAATTTGTTAAATTTGCATATTACATTTATCTCGCGACAAAAAGGTTGAGATAATCAGTGAAAAGCTTGAAAACTCATCTTTGGCTGTTATCCAGCAAGCATGTTGCTTGATCTGACTTGAGGAATTCAGGAGGACATCACCAGTCAGACCAAACTGTGTCAGGTGCAATTTATGTGGCCTCCCTTGAAACAGGATACAGGTAGTGGAGCCGTGATGCTGGCAAGCCAGCGGTCGTATTACAGACCTGAAGCAA